>NC_091163.1:28100133-28317633 GCF_040958095.1 Procambarus clarkii
TGCTATGCCCAAGATTACCATCCGAGTGCCGGCGGGGAAGTGGTTCATATAGCCTCGGCTATCACTTCCTTTTGTCCGGTCGTGATGGTCAAGCGGATTAAGGCGTCCCTGTACATACCAGTTGTGGGAGTATGGGTTCGAGTCACTTCTGGGGTGTGAGTTTTCAGTTGTATATAGTCCTGGGGACCATTCAGGCTTGTTTGCATTTGTGTTCCTCACGTGTGCCCCAAAGAATGAGGTGATTTGATAAAATGCTATGCCCAAGATTACCATCCGAGTGCCGGCGGGGAAGTTGGTTCATATAGCCTCGGCTATCACTTCCTTTTGTCCGGTCGTGATGGTCAAGCGGATTAAGGCGTCCCTGTACATACCAGTTGTGGGAGTATGGGTTCGAGTCACTTCTGGGGTGTGAGTTTTCAGTTGTATATAGTCCTGGGGACCATTCAGGCTTGTTTGCATATATATATATATATATATATATATATATTGTTGAATATGAGCGAAAGGGTAAGATTACTAATTCTAACACGAATCTTCTCCCTATTTCTTACGTTTTTCTTCACTGTCGACGGCTGTCGATGGTAATTGAAAAATTAGCTCTCCAAAATTCATTTTTTACATTTTTATTTATAGTCTGACGCCTACTAGAGTTTCGTACTCCATTTCATGCTTAGATTTGTTTCTGGGCGAGGTAATAGGGTACAAATATTTTGGGTGAAGTGACAGGAAACAAATCAATGGGAAAAGACAGAACACGAAACAAAGGGTATAAACTCGGTATACATTTTATCTGCTTGCTTCTGTGCTGGTTTAGGGTCTTGAAGTGGGTAGAATGTAATTATGTGTTAATTGGCTGGTCATTGCTGGGTTGGACTTTTTGATGTGGAGGGACTCACTGATGTCAAGCCTCATGTTATTGTTGTATCTCTCGATAATTTCTGCGTTACTTGTTAAGATTTCTCTGGTGATGATGATGTCAAGACCCAAAAGCCTGGAAACCCACTTCGGCCAATCATCAACCAGATACCCGCACTCACATACAGACTGGCTAAGAGACTCAACTGCCTGCTGACTCCTTATGTACCTTGTGCTTCCAGCCTGAAGTCTCCAAAGGAATTCGTTGACTTACTGTGGGGAGCACGGACTATAGGAATGAGAGCCTCTTTGGATGTGGAGTCGCTGTTTACCAATGTGCCTGTAGACGAGACAATCAGGATAATGATAAACAGAGTGTATCGTGACCCAGCTTGTACCCTTCTTGACATACCAGAGAGCACACTGAAACAGTTACTCCAAGCCTGTAGTAAAGAGACACCCTTCTTGTGTCCCGATGAGCACATGTATAAGAATATAGATGGGGTCGCCATGGGTTCTCCCCTAGGTGTCCTGTTTGCAAACTTCTATAGTGGCACCATAGAACAGAGGGGTCTTAGTTGACATGGACTTGAAACCCGCCATATACTGCAGGTATGTTGACGACATTTTACTGCAGGTACCTGATGTCAGACGTCTGCAGAAGCTGAAGGAAGCATTCAAGCAAAATTCGGTGTTGAGTTTCACTTACGAGATGGCTTACTTTACATATATCAGCATTAAACTGCATCTACCAATCTTTTGATCATTTCAAAACCCTATTTTGATCAACTTGAAGTGATAGTGAGTCTTCTTCCGTGTTAATTTCCCTACCGATTTTTGTATCATCGGCAAATTTGCAAGTGTTGATACTCAAACCTGAATGTAAATCATTTATATATATTATAAACAACAGAGGTCCCAGGACAGAGCCTTGAGGCATTCCACTAACAACATTATCCCACTCTGACTTAACCCCATTAATTCTAACTCTGTTTCCTTTGGAATAGCATGACCTAATCCAACTTAATATAGCACCCCCAATACCATGAGCCTCCAATATATAGTTGTAAGGTAGTAGAATACACTAGAAATTATAAACAAAACCAATTCAGAAACGAGAGAAACGTCTACAACACAAACTTAAAGCCTAGCAGTTTTTTGTAAGTTATTAACTCATAATCCTTATTAGTTATGCATCGTGACAACGAAAGTTATACTGGAATATAAAATTTAGTTCAAGAAGTTCACGATAACCTTTATTAAAAAGGAAACAAGTTACATGCTCATGCTCATGCTCATGCTCATGCGCGCGCGCTCTCTCTCTCTCTCTCTCTCTCTCTCTCTCTCTCTCTCTCTCTCTCTCTCTCTCTCTCTCTCTCTCTCTCTCTCTCTCTCTCTCTCTCTCTCTCTCTCTCTCTCTCTCTCTCTCTCTCTCTCTCTCTCTCTCTCTCTCTCTCTCTCTCTCTCTCTCTCTCTCTCTCTCTCTCTCTCTCTCTCTCTCTCTCTCTCTCTCTCTCTCTCTCTCTCTCTCTCTCTCTCTCTCTCTCTCTCTCTCTCTCTCTCTCTCTCTCTCTCTCTCTCTCTCTCTCTCTCTCTCTCTCTCTCTCTCTCTCTCTCTCTCTCTCTCTCTCTCTCTCTCTCTCTCTCTCTCTCTCTCTCTCTCTCTCTCTCTCTCTCTCTCTCTCTCTCTCTCTCTCTCTCTCTCTCTCTCTCTCTCTCTCTCTCTCTCTCTCTCTCTCTCTCTCTCTCTCTCTCTCTCTCTCTCTCTCTCTCTCTCTCTCTCTCTCTCTCTCTCTCTCTCTCTCTCTCTCTCTCTCTCTCTCTCTCTCTCTCTCTCTCTCTCTCTCTCTCTCTCTCTCTCTCTCTCTCTCTCTCTCTCTCTCTCTCTCTCTCTCTCTCTCTCTCTCTCTCTCTCTCTCTCTCTCTCTCTCTCTCTCTCTCTCTCTCTCTCTCTCTCTCTCTCTCTCTCTCTCTCTCTCTCTCTCTCTCTCTCTCTCTCTCTCTCTCTCTCTCTCTCTCTCTCTCTCTCTCTCTCTCTCTCTCTCTCTCTCTCCTCTCTCTCTCTCTCTCTCTCTCTCTCTCTCTCTCTCTCTCTCTCTCTCTCTCTCTCTCTCTCTCTCTCTCTCTCTCTCTCTCTCTCTCTCTCTCTCTCTCTCTCTCTCTCTCTCTCTCTCTCTCTCTCTCTCTCTCTCTCTCTCTCTCTCTCTCTCTCTCTCTCTCTCTCTCTCTCTCTCTCTCTCTCTCTCTCTCTCTCTCTCTCTCTCTCTCTCTCTCTCTCTCAAGGCTGTCGTTCAGTTTTTTGCTTGCAGTGCACATGTGTAACTCATGTTAATCCAGTTCCAGCACGCTAGATAATTTCCCTTTGTCCTAGAACGGGGAAAACATTGTTACCATGATGACCGAACGCTGAAATGCTTTGATAAATATTGTTAATAATATAATAACTTTAGAGGTTTTAAACAAACATTACTCTCTGGGATACTTACACCCATGGGAGTATGGTTATTCGTGTCACTATTAGTGTGTATACGAATAAATTATCAGAACAGAATTGCTTTTACTCCATAAACGAATTAAGAGTTTGGAGAATTGATATAAAACAATTTTATAACAACCAATTTAACAAACAATCTGTCCTCGTACAAACAACCTGTCCCCCTACAAGGAACATCGCTTTTTGCTTATATACGTAACTAAAGGGCAAAAATTTTCGAACTTGAAAATGGAAGGACTGTTCATGTTAAAACAAATAGAAATCTCTATATTTTTCAACATATTTAAAGAAGCTGATGGATATTAACAATATATTTGACATTTTGTACCTTGACTTAAGCAAAGACTTCGAGTCTTTGCGTTACAAGAGATTCATTAGAAATGTTGAGGACATGATTGATAGGAATCTCTGTATCCAATTGGCTTTGTACCAAACATTAAACACGAATCCGGGATCATTCACATTCAGATTTGGGAATTTCAGTATTTTTCAGCAGAGATCTCTGGCAGCGCCGTTATACTTATTAATGTTCAAAACTCTACATTTGTCAGCATTAAACTTCGTCTGCCTTGTTTAATCCGTTTTACGAGTCTGTACGCGTCTTCCAGTAAGGATTCTCGCCCATCTTCTGGATATATTTTCTCCACACGCTTTATCCATCATTCTGAGTGCCTCCAGTGCTCAAGCTCGGCTTCACCTATTCCCGAGGGTATATTAAACAATTAGCTGAAGTGTATCCAAAGAGAAGAATAATTGCATTGAATCGTCTACCATAAACAAATGTGTTGGTCGCTGCTACTCTGTCTGGGGAGAGAACCAGGTGTGTGTGTGTGTGTACTCACCTATTTGTTGCTGCAGGGGTTGAGTTCTGGCTCTTAGGTCCCGCCTCTCAACTGTCAATCAACTGGTATTCAGATTCCTGAGCCTACTGGGCTCTGTCATATCTACATTTGAAACTGTATATGGAGTCACCCTCCACCACATCACTGCCTAATGCATTCCATATGTTAACCACTCTGTCACTGAAAAAGTTCTTTCTAAGATCCCTGTGGCTCATTTGGGTACTCAATTTCCACCTGTGTCCCCTTGTTCGCGTATCACCCGTGTTAAACAGTTTATTATTGTCAACCCTGTCAATTCCTCTGAGAATTTTGTAGGTGGTGATCATGTTTCCCCTTACTCTTCTGTCTTCCAGTGTCGTGAGTTGCATTTCATGCAGCCTTTTCGCGTATTACATGCCTCTTATTTCTGGGACTAACCTAGTGGCAAGAGCGTCTCGCCAATCTCAGACCTCACCCGTCACAGTGACTCGTTGTCTTCTGTTGTTTAGGTACTCCCTAATCCAATGGAGTACCTTCCCTTTCACTCATGCCTCTTTTCACTCCTCTCTTTGTTGCCTGATTTTTGTTGTCTAGTAGTAGAATTCAGTTAATCCTGTGAGGCAGGACTTGCTATCCCTGAACTCATGTTGATGCTGTGTTACAACTCCAGATGTTAAACTAGCTTTTTTCGCACAATCTTCTCCTTCAGCTTGCATGTATGCAAGTTAGGGACACTGGCCTGTAGTTTAGAGCCTCTTATCTATCCCCTTTCTTGTATATCGGGACTACATTAGCTGCTTTCCAAATTCTTGGAAGGTCCCCCTGTTGCGAGTGATTTGTGATACACTATGGAGAGTTGCAGGCACAGTGCTTCTGCTCCTTCCTTTAGTATCCAAGGGGAGATTACATCTGGGCCTATAGCCTTTGTCACATCCAACTCTAATAAAAGCTTCCTTACTTCCCCACTGGTAATCTCAAACTTTTCTAGTGGTTCCTGGTTAACTATTGCCTCTCTAATCTCTGGAGCTTCTCCTTGCTCTAAAGTGAAGACCTAGAATTTCTTATTCAGTTAATCACACACTTCCTTGTCGTTTGTAGTGAATCCGTCTGCCCCCCATCCTTAATTTCATTACCTGTTCCTTTACTGTTGTTTTTCTCCTGATGTGGCCGTGCAGCAATTTAGGTTGAGTCTTTGCATTGCTTGCGATGTCATGTTCGTATTGCCCTTTTGCCTCTCTTCTCAACCTGACATATTCATTCCTGGCACTCTGGTATCTTTCTCTGTTCTCAAGTGTCCTGTTAATCCTATAGTTTCTCCAGGCCCTTTTACTTTGCTGCTTAGCTAGCCTACATCTCTCATTAAACCATGGGTTTCTCATCTTTATTTCATTGATTTCCTTTTGGACCGGGAAAAATTTGTTTGCGGCCTCCTTACACATCTGCGTGATGTGGTCCATCATGTCTTGGGCCGTCTTTCCCCTGAGTTTTGTTTCCCATGTTATATCTGTTAGGAATTTTCTTATCTCCTCTTAGTTTCCCTTTCAGATTTCCAGCCTTTTGTTTTCAGTACCCTTTCTCGATTTCAATAATCCTTCTTCAATCAGATACTCAAAGGCCAATACACTGTGGTCACTCATTCCTACTGGGGCCTCGAAACCGATTTCCCTTATGTCGGAGTCGTTCAGAGTGAAAACTAGGTTGAATCTTGCTGGTTCATCGTTTCCTCTCATCCTTGTGGGTTCCCTGACATGCTGGCTTGAAACGTTTTTTATCGCCACCTCCAATAGTATCTTCACCTCCGTGCGGTTCCTTGTTCTCCCAGTCTATCCTTCCGTGATTGAAGTCCCTCATGATGAGCAGATGGGATCTATTTCTTTAGGCAGCAAAGGCTGCCCTCTCAATTATCGTGTTAACTGCCATGTTGTTGTTGTCATTCTCTTGACTGGGTCTTCTGTCATTTGGTGGAGAGTTATATATCCCTGCTACTTCTATTTTTGGTCCTCCCATAGTCATGGTCCTTGTTATGTATTCTCTGAATCCCTTGCAGCCTGGAATAACCATCTCCTTGAAACTTCAATACTTTCTCATTAGTAGGGACTCTCCACCACCTCCCTACCTTCCCTCTCTTTCCTTATTACTGTGTAGTCCTGGGGAAACACCGCATTCGTTATGAGTCCTGAGAGTTTTGTTTCTGTGAGTTTGATTACTCTGGTTCACTTCTTGTGCTCTTTCTCTTAGTTCACTTGCCTTGCTTGTAATCCCATTTATGTTCTAGTACATCACCCTGAAACTGACTCTTCTGTCTTTCTTTAGTTTCTGTTGATTTCCACAAAGCAGGGAAACATGGAGGGTCTGGGATTGGAGGGCTTAGGAAGGGGGCCCTGGGGAATCTGGGGTGTGTGGGGGCTGGGAGGATCTGGTACGGGGAGGGTGGAGGAGGAGACTTGGGGGGGGGGGGATGAGAGGGGGAGGGTTGGGGGGATGATAGGAAGAGGGGGGGGGGGGTATGGAAGGAGGAAGGGCTTGGGGGAATGGAGAAGAAGGGGGGGCTTCAAGGGGCAGAAGAAGGGGGAGGGAGAGGGGGGTAAGGGAGTGCTGACGGGCGTGAGGAAGAAGGGAGGGCTTAGTGGAGTGGGGAAGAAGGGAGGGCTTAGTGGAGTGGGGAAGAAGGGAGGGCTTAGTGGAGTGGGGAAGAAGGGAGGGCTTAGGGAGGGGGGAGTTGAGAGCTCAGGGGTGGGGGAGAATGGAGAGCTTGGGAGAGGGGGAGATGGGATGGCATGTATGAGAAGGGAGGGCTTGGGTGGGTGGGGGAGAATGGAGGTCAGGGAAGGGGGTGGGTGCCATAGGTGGGCACTTAGGGGGATGGGTGGCAGGAGATGGGGTAGGTAGGATGTCTAATGGGTAGAAGGTGGTGGTAGTGCTCCTCTCCCTGTGGCTGTTGAACTGTTTGTGGGGGGTTCCCCACTCCCCTCTGGAATTGTAGGGTTCGAGGTTGTGGTTCTTTGATTCCTTTCTTTCTCCCTGCCCTCTGTCCTTGCGTCTGCTTCCCTGATTCTTTCGTCCCTTGTCATATCCCTCTGCAGGAATACTTTTTTGAACTTCTGTACATTTGCTAGTCCACTCTTCCTTGCTAACAGGTCCACTTTTGTGATCTCGCCCATGAATACCACCTTTTTTCGATGGCACACAATCTGGAATTAGAGTTCATAGTAAATATTTACTTACTAGTTATTTGGGAGTTCACGCCCATGGTAAACAAAAATCAACGATAGAAATGTCTGTACCTCTCTGGTAGAAGACTGTACCTCTCTCAACCAGTTTAAGTTAAAAACGAAGCTATACCTAATAAATTCCCTGTAACCTACCTTACCCCTCTGTTGTCAACCCATGTATGTTTTTTTTTTTTTTTTTTTTTTTCAAATCAACGCTGTTTGAATGTAATTTTCTGTAATAATTTGTAATTGTATTTGTGCTGCTTTTTCAACAATGTTCCCCCCTCTTTTACCTCTATTTTTATTTGTACTCAACACATTTTATTCTTTTTACCCATTAGTTTTAAGCTTTAGTCATTAGTGTTTTTTCCTGCCCGAAACGCTTTGCGTAATAGTGGCTTTAGGCATTGTATGTACTAGCTCTATCTATAAAGCCAACAAACTTTGTAAAATCTCTTTATGTATGTATCTTTACCTAAATAAAAATTATTATTATTATTATTATTATTATTATTATTAAATGAGATGACCAGAAGCATTGTTTTCTTAAAAATTATAACTTTGAACAGAAAGTTCTAACTCTAAGAGAATTAAGATCTGTATGTATGACTGAATAAAATAAAATATTTATATGCAAACGAAGAGTCCCAATAACGGGGCTGAAGATATCATGAGCAAATCACACACCAGAAGATGAGGAGACGACGACATTTCGGCCCGTCCCGGACCATTATCAAGTCGACTGTCTTGTTAATGGTCCGGGACGGACCATTATCGCCTTGATAATCGGCACAATCGTCATGATAATAGTCCAGGACGGACCATTATCGACTCGATAATCGGCACAATCGTCATGATAATGGTCCGGGACGGACAAACTTCGCCGTTTACTTATCTTCATGCGAGTGGTTTGGTCGTCATAATATGTATATGCGAGGAACTGAAAGAATAATGCCACAATTTATAAATATCGAACGACTATATGGAATACCCGGCGGTGCCTGGGTCTCTCTCTCTCTCTCTCTCTCTCTGTGACTCCGCCTGTATCTACTCAAATCTTTTCTGACTCAAAGCTTCAAAAATTTGTATTTATTGATACGTTTTCTTTTTTGTGTTGATATATATTTAACAATGTGTTAATATACCCTAATATCCGTGTAAATATTTAAATCGTATTACACCTGAATTATTGCCATTCTACAGAGTTAAAATGACACTTTATTTTAATCTCTTAACTTAAGAAAGATTTTCACTTGCTGTGGCTAACTTTGTCTTAAATCTTTGTATCCGTCTATGTGATTCTGTGTCCAGAATGGGGGCCACAAAGTTGGATATTCTAAAACCTATTTCTTTACATTCATTGTTGGTTATTTCGACATTGTAGAAATGTCATAATTTCGACATTTTACCCCCCCCCCCATGAGAAAAAGGGGGGCGGGGTAAAGAGCACTTGCCTATCTTCACTCGCCCCATCCACTCGTGTTTCACTCGAGCGGCGTTCATCTGGGCGGCCACTTAAGGCTGTTGGTAGCCTAGCTTGATCAGTCCCCCTCTCTCTCTCTCTCTCTCTCTCTCTTTACCGTTGTTGACCCTCCTCTCAGACTATAGCTGCCTCATTTCCCTTCACTCGCGCACTACACACACCTGCCACCTGAACAAACACAGGTGTGTGTACTCACCTAGTTGTGTTTGCGGGGGTTGAGCTCTTGCTCTTTGGTCCCGCCTCTCAACCGTCAATCAACAGGTGTACAGGTTCCTGAGCCTATTAGGCTCTATCATATCTACACTTGAAACTGTGTATTTAGTCATCCTCCACCACATCACTTCCTAATGCATTCCATTTGTCAACCACTCTGACACTAAAAAAGTTCTTTCTAATATCTCTGTGGCTCATTTGGGCACTCAGTTTCTACCTGTGTCCCCTTGTGCGTGTTTCCCTTGTGTTAAATAGACTGTCTTTATCTACCCTATCAATTCCCTTCAGAATCTTGAATGTGGTGATCATGTCCCCCCTAACTCTTCTGTCTTCCAGCGAAGTGAGGTTTAATTCCCGTAGTCTCTCCTCGTAGCTCATACCTCTCAGCTCGGGTACTAGTCTGGTGGCAAACCTTTGAACCTTTTCCAGTTTAGTCTTATCCTTGACTAGATATGGACTCCATGCTGGGGCTGCATACTCCAGGATTGGCCTGACATATGTGGTATACAAAGTTCTGAATGATTCTTTACACAAGTTTCTGAATGCCGTTCGTATGTTGGCCAGCTTGGCATATGCCGCTGATGTTATCCGCTTGATATGTGCTGCAGGAGACAGGTCTGGCGTGATATCAACCCCCCAAGTCTTTTTCCTTCTTTGACTCCTAAAGAATTTCCTCTCCCAGATGATACCTTGTATCTGGCCTCCTGCTCCCTACACCTATCTTCATTACATTACAATTTGGTTGGGTTAAACTCTAACAACCATTTGTTCGACCATTCCTTCAGCTTGTCTAGGTCTTCTTGAAGCCTCAAACAGTCCTCTTCGGTTTTAATCCTTCTCATAATTTTAGCATCGTCCGCAATCATTGAGAGAAATGAATCGATATCCTCTGGGAGATCATTTACATATATCAGAAACAAGATAGGACCGAGAACAGAGCCCTGTGGGACTCCACTGGTGACTTCACGCCAATTGGAGGTCTCACCCCTCACCGTAACTCTCTGCTTCCTATTGCTTAGATACTCCCTTATCCACTGGAGCACTTTACCAGCTACACCTGCCTGTCTCTCCAGCTTATGTACCAGCCTCTTTTGCGGTACTGTGTCAAAGGCTTTCCGATAATCCAAGAAAATGCAGTCCGCCCAGCGCTCTCTTTCTTGCTTAATCTTTGTCACCTGATCGTAGAATTTTATCAAGCCTGTAAGGCAAGATTTACCCTCCCCGAACCCATGTTGGCGATTTGTCACGAAGTCCCTTCTCTCCAGATGTGTTACCAGGTTTTTTCTCACGATCTTCTCCATCTCCTTGCATGGTATACAAGTCAAGGACAATGGCCTGTAGTTCAGTGTCTCTTGCCTGTCGCTCTTTTTGTATATTGGGACCACATTCGCCGTCTTCCATATTTCTGGTAGGTCTCCCGTCTCCAGTGACTTACTATACACTATGGAGAGTGGCAAGCAAAGTGCCTCTGCACACTCTTTCAGTATCCATGGTGAGATCCCATCTGGACCAACAGCCTTTCTAACATCCAGATCCAGCAGGAGTCTCTTGACCTCCTCTCTCGTAATTTCGAACTCTTCCAAGGCCGCCTGGTTTACCTCCCTTTCTTGTTGAGTTCTTCACACACCTCTCTGTCATTCTCTGTATGCCTGTTCGAAGTTTCAATACCTGTTCTTTCACTGTTGTTTTCCTTCTGATGTGACTGTGGAGTAGCTTTGGTTCGGTCTTGGCTTTGTTTGCTATATCATTTTCAAAACTTTTCTCTGCTTCTCTTCTCACTCACTCATGTTTCTGGTCCTCCATGCGGGTCTCTGTTCTTCCAATCTATCTTCCATGTGTGTGTGTGTGTGTGTGTTCTAGTGTTGCCTTTCACATCCCTGTCTCACACTTCACAGTCGCCACCTGTACACACATGCTTTATCTCATTTTGTAACAAGGGGCTTGTATGTGATAAGTAAATGAGGAAATGAATAGATGTGTGAGTATAAGATGAGCAGCTAAGTAAATGTGTGAGGTAGTTGTGAGCTGAGCAACACGTGGTAGAAATAAAGGAACTTGGCAAGCTAGTGTCAGGTGCCAGGAAGGGTTGAAAGGGACTGTACTGTACTTTTTTTATGTAAAACGACATTATGAGTGAATTATGAATATAAAGAGCTGTAGACATGAAGGGGGGAGACTTGTTGAGGATGAGATAGATACACTTGTTGGGTAGGAGATAGACATAGCACCCCTACTTTCTCCCACTCCCTCCCGTTCCCTCCTGCTCTCTGAAGCTTTACAAGTACTCCCTCTCGCTCCCTCCCGTTCCCTTCCGCTCCATCCCGCTCCTTCCCGTTTCCTCCCACTTTTTGAAGCCTTAAAATAACTTCCTGCTGCTCCCCTCCCCTTTCCTTCCCGAGCTCAGAAACCTTAAAGGTATTTCCTTCCGTTCTCTCCAGCGCTAAATGTACTATCTCCCGCTCCCTCCCGTACCGTCTCGCTCCCAACCGTTCCCTCCCGCTCTCTGAAGTCCTAAAATTACTTCCTCATGCACTCTCCAATTTCCCTCCAGCTCACTTCCCTCGGCAGGCAGAGGCAGCAGGAGGTGATGGCAGGCAGAGGCAACAGGAGGTGGTGGCAAGCAGAGGCAGCAGGTGGTAGTGGCAGCTAGAGGCGGTAAGAGGTGGTGGCAGCTTGAGGCAGTAGGAGGTGATGGCAGGCAGAGAAAGCAGGAGGTGATGGAAGGTAGAGGCAGCAGGAAGTGATGGCAGGCAGAGGTACCAGGAGGTGATGGCATGCAGAGGCAGCAGGTGCTGGCAGGCAAAGGCAGCAGGAAATTATGGCGGGGAGAGTCAGCAGTCTCTCATGGGAGGTAGAGGTAGCAGGTCGTGATGGCAGGCAGAGGCAGCAGGATGTAGTGCCAGGCAGAGGTAGCAGGTTATGGCAGGCCGAGGCAGCAGGTGATGGTAGGCCGAGGCAGCAGGTTATGGCAGGAAGAGGCAGCAGGGGGTGATGGCAGGCAGAGGCAGCACGAGGTGACGGATGGAAGAGGCCGCATGAAGCGATGGCAGGCAGAGGCAGCAGGAAATGATGAGAGGAAAAGGCAGCAGCAGGTGATGATAGGGAGAGACAGCATGACGTGATGGCAGGCAACGGCAGCAGGATGTGGTGGCAGGGAGAGGAAGCAGGATGTGGTGGCAGGGAGAGGAAGCAGGATGTGATGGCAGAGAGAGGCAGCAGGATGTGGTGGCTGGGAGGGGCAGCAGGATGTGGTGGCAGGCAGAGGAAGCAGGTGATGGCAGGCAGAGGCTGAGGGAGTTGATGGCAGGCAGAGGCAGCAGTAGGTGATGGCAGGCAGAGGAAGCTCGAGGTGATGGAATGCAGAGGCAGCAGGAGGTGATGGCAGGCAAAGGCAGCAGGAGGTGATGGCAGGCAGAAGCAGCAGACGCTGATGGCAGGCAAAGGCAGCAGGCGGTGATGGTAGGCAACGGCAGCAGGATGTGGTTGCAAGCAGAGGCAGCAGGATGTGGTGGCAGGCAGAGGCAGCAGGAGGTGGTAGCAGGCAGAGGCAGCAGGAGTTGGTAGCAGACAGAGGAATCAAGATGTGATGGCAGGCAGAGGCAGCAGGTGGTAGTGGCAGCTAGAGGCGGTAAGAGGTGGTGGCAGCTTGAGGCAGTAGGAGGTGATGGCAGGCAGAGAAAGCAGGAGGTGATGGAAGGTAGAGGCAGCAGGAAGTGATGGCAGGCAGAGGTACCAGGAGGTGATGGCATGCAGAGGCAGCAGTTGCTGGCAGGCAAAGGCAGCAGGAAATTATGGCGGGGAGAGTCAGCAGTCTCTCATGGGAGGTAGAGGTAGCAGGTCGTGATGGCAGGCAGAGGCAGCAGGATGTAGTGCCAGGCAGAGGTAGCAGGTTATGGCAGGCCGAGGCAGCAGGTGATGGTAGGCCGAGGCAGCAGGTTATGGCAGGAAGAGGCAGCAGGAGGTGATGGCAGGCAGAGGCAGCACGAGGTGACGGATGGAAGAGGCCGCATGAAGCGATGGCAGGCAGAGGCAGCAGGAAATGATGAGAGGAAAAGGCAGCAGCAGGTGATGATAGGGAGAGACAGCATGACGTGATGGCAGGCAACGGCAGCAGGATGTGGTGGCAGGGAGAGGAAGCAGGATGTGGTGGCAGGGAGAGGCAGCAGGATGTGGTGGCTGGGAGGGGCAGCAGGATGTGGTGGCAGGCAGAGGAAGCAGGTGATGGCAGGCAGAGGCTGAGGGAGTTGATGGCAGGCAGAGGCAGCAGTAGGTGATGGCAGGCAGAGGAAGCTCGAGGTGATGGAATGCAGAGGCAGCAGGAGGTGATGGCAGGCAAAGGCAGCAGGAGGTGATGGCAGGCAGAAGCAGCAGACGCTGATGGCAGGCAAAGGCAGCAGGCGGTGATGGCAGGCAACAGCAGCAGGATGTGGTTGCAAGCAGAGGCAGCAGGAGGTGGTAGCAGGCAGAGGCAGCAGGAGTTGGTAGCAGACAGAGGAATCAAGATGTGATGGCAGGCAGAGGCAGCAGGAGGTGATGGCAGGCAGAAGCAGCAGGAGGTGATGGCAGGCAGAGGCAGCAGGAGGTGATGGAAGGCAGAGGCAGCAAGAGTTGATGGCAGGAAAAGGCAGCAGGAGGTGATATCAGGAAAAGGCAGGAGGTGATGATAGGGAGAGGCAGCAGGAGATGGCAGGCAGAGTCAGCAGGTGATGGCAGGCAGAGTCAGCAGGTGATGGCAGGCAGAGTCAGCAGGTGATGGCAGGCAGAGGCAGCAAGAGGTGATGGCAGGTATAGGTAGGAGGAGGTTATGACAGGCAGAGGCAGCAGGCTGTTATGTCAGGCAGTGGCAGCAGGGGATGGTGGCAGGCAGAGGCAGAAGGAGGGAATGACAGGCAGAGGCAGCAAGAGGTGATGGCAGGTAGAGGCCGTAGGTGATGGCAGGTAGAGGCAGCAGGAAGTGGTGGCAGGTAGAGGCAGCTGAAGGTGATGGCAGGCATAGGCAGCAGGTGATGGCAGGCAGAGGCAGAAGGTGTCGGAAAACCCGACACTATTTAATAATATTACATGCAATATGCAGATAATGTTGCTGCTGTTGTATACACAAGTTAACCCCATAGAAAATGTAGCTTGTAGTGGAATTTTCTGTCAATAGAAAATGGGATATCATTGCCAGATAGGACTATAAATTCACCAGCTATTCTGTTGGGAATTATTCTTAAATACAGTAATCTTTGGACTTATTACATCATAAAAACATCTCATATGAATTAACTTAATTATCAGTATCAAAATAAAGTAAATGTGACCCTTCTATCTTGTCTTTCCAAAAAGTCATTATTGGCCAGTAATGTTATGTTAGATAGGATTATTTCCAGTTAGAACATGAAGGATCGACTCAACACAGGTAATTATTGTTACGAACTCGATTCCATCGTCGGAGTATGGAGCAGCGACGTCAATGCCATCTGTGAGTCCGCTCCCAAAATCCCCCACCAAAATGGACAACGCCATTTAGTGGTGACAGTATTATACCAGCAAGAGGCGCTAGATTCCTGCCCTAGTCAGCTCGAGAGGTGGCTGGTGCTGACCTCTGGTGAGGTGGGGCCTAGAAAATCAGTGCCATCTATTATAGGAGGAGTTGTATATCTATGTTAGAGTATGTAAGTGATGTTTCGTAGTGTCCCATGTACTGACCAGTGTACTGATGACGTGTCTGTATCCACAGAGTCGACGTAGGGCTGCTGTGGTATGAGGACAGTCAGTCTACCCAGGGCAGCCAATAGCTCTCTACTCCATTCTGCTTTACGGAAGCAGTGAGCTGCCGCCGGAGAAGAACTATGTAGTGTTCTACTGTCTGCCTGTGAAGTGACAGTGACAGAATTAGGAGTACCTAACGGGGAGCCGGTCGGCCGAGCGGACAGCACGCGGGACTTGTCATCCTGTGGTCCTGGGTTCGATCCCAGGCGCCGGCGAGAAACAATGGGCAGAGTTTCTTTCACCCTATGCCCCTGTTACCTAGCAGTAAAATAGGTACCTGGGTGTTAGTCAGCTGTCACGGGCTGCTTCCTGGGGGTGGAGGCCTGGTCGAGGACCGGGCTGCGGGGACACTAAAGCCCCGAAATCATCTCAAGATAACCTCAAGATACCCAGGACTGGCTAACGGAAGAGATGACTGACAGTAAAGTGCTATGGAGGAGTGTAACCAGCGAGTTGCAAGAAGCTCCTGCTAGAGGTTTGTTACCCTTGTATTTGTACGTGAAGAGGCCCAGCAGCGCGAGGCTGATGTTCTCTGCCGGCACCAAGCTGGAGAGTGATTGTGGGCGTGCACGAAGAGCACCTGGTCCTGGTGAGACTGTGTTTTGGCTTGCCCGTAGCTAGGGTAGACTCGTTGGTGTTTCCCAGTACCGGTTGAGGACGGTACTGTGTGATGAGGAAACACGATAGCTGACAAGACTGCATCGATTGAGCATCGAGGAGCGCTTAGTGTCTTATGAGAGAGACACTTGTGTACATATTAAATGCCCGGCAAACACAAATTGTATAGAATACGTTCATCTATTTCTTCCCATAGGTGTAGGAATGACTTGCATTGAGAATGGTGCAGGAGAGCCTTCGAGAAACTTTTAATAAAAAAATCCCAACACATAGGTTTAATAATAAATTGTTTTTCTACAACTATTTTGTTCCTAATGTAATACAAATAGTTTTTACATGTTTAAATATAAAATTTATGGTGTTTTTTGTCAAATTCATTAATAAATTGTGAATGATATTTAATGGCTGAATGAAACCTTCAAAATACATTTAGTTATTCTATGATCAGAAAAAAAGTAGTTGTCCAAATTTTCTAAAAATTGCTCTTTTTAACACAATTTGACTCCTTATGCATTCCACTAAACACTAATATCATGTTTAAATATAATATTTATGCATTATTCCATAAATAATTTTATAAATTGTAAATGTTGCTGGAAAGTGGTGTGAAAGAATCTGAAAACGTTTTGTTGTCTTATATATTGGCGTGTTCCTATTAACTATGTCTCAAGTGCACAGTTTATCAAACAAGAAGATTAACATTCGTCAACCCTTACAATCTTATATGTTATCTTGCGGGTGCAAAATGGGAGAATCTTTAAGAACAGTATCTATATGACAAATGGTGTTTTCCCTAACTCAAACAATGTAGGGTTTATTATTCTACACATATTTCTAATGACTCTACGAGGAGAAGGAGGAGGAGGGCGAGGAGGAAGAAGGAGGAGGGCGAAGAGGAAGGAGGAGTAGGGCAAGGAGGAGGAGGGCGAGGAGGAAGGAGGAGTAGGACGAGGAGGAAGGAGGAGTAGGGCAAGGAGGAAGGAGGAGAAGGAGGGCGAGGAGTAAGGAGAGCAAAGAGGAAGGAGTAGGGCGAGGAGGAAGGAGGAGTAGGGCGAGGAGGAAGTAGGAGGAGGAGGGCAAGGAAGGAGGAGGAGTAGGGCAAGGAGAGTAGGGCGAGGAGGAAGGAGGAGTAGGACGAGGAGGAAGGAGGAGTAGGGCGAGGAGGGAGGAGGAGGAGGAGGGCGAGGAGGAAGGAAGAGGAGGGCGAGGAGAAAGGAGGAGGAAGGAGGAGTAGGATGAGGAGGAGGGCGAGGAGGAAGGAGGAGTAGGACGAGGAGGAAGGAGGAGTAGGGCGAGGAGGAAGGAGGAGGAGGGCGAAGAGGAAGGAGGAGTATTGCGAGGAGGAAGGAGGAGGAGGGCGAGGAGGAAGAGGAGGACGACGAGGAGGAAGGAGAGCGAGGAGGAAGGAGGAGGAGGAAGAAGGAGGAAGGAGGACGACGACGAGGAGGAAGGAGAGCAAGGAGGAAGAAGGAGGAGGGCGAGGAGGAAGGAGGAGGGCGAGGAGGAAGGAGGAATAGGGCGAGGAGGAAGGAGGAATAGGGCGAGGAGAAAGGAGGAATAGGGCGAGGAGGAAGGAGGACGAGGAGGAAGGAGGACGACGACGAGGAGGAAGGAGAGCAAGGAGGAAGGAGGAGGAGGAAGAAGGAGGAAGAAGGAGGAGGGCGAGGAGGAAGGAGGAGGAGGAAGAAGGAGGAGGGCGAGGAGGAAGGAGGAGGAGGAGCACGACGAGGAGGAAGGAGGAGGAGGAGAGCAAGGAGGAAGGAGAAGTGGAATGAGGAGGGGAAGGAGGAAGGAGGGCGAGGAGTAAGGAACAGAACGAGGAGGAAGGAGAAGAAGGATGGGCTAGGAGGAAGGAGGGCGAGGAGTAAGTAACAGAACGAGGAGGAAGGAGAAGAAGGATGGGCTAGGAGGAAGGAGGAGGAGGAAAGAGGAGGAAGAAGGAAGACAGAGGAGCTCAAGGAGGAATTAAGGAGGAGGAAGGGGAAGAGGAGAGGGGAAGAAGGGAGGAGGGAAGAGAAGATGGGGAGGGAGTGTAACTTGAACTGTGTGAGGACTGGAGCATATACACATTAGGCCTACAGAGTTGCCATGACGTGTTAGGGCGCTGGATTAAACAGGCATGTCTTGGTAGATGACTATGGTGTGTTCATCTTCATAAAATACAGCAAGAAAATTTTTCAACAGGCGAGGGTCAGTAGCAGCCAGCTGATCATTGCCCGGGTGGGCCAGTGTTTATACCCGCACGTAGTGACCATCACCCTCTCTCCCTGCTCTTCCCCTTCCTTCTCTTACCCCTCCCATCTTCCCCTTCCTCCTCATCTCCCCTTCTCTTGCCCCTCCTCTCTTCCCCTTCGTCCTCTTCCCCCACTTCTCTTACCTCTTCCCCGCCTCTTCCCCTTCCTCCTCATCCCCCCTTCTCTTACCTCTCCCCCGCCACTTCCCCTTCCTCCTCATCCCCCCTTCTCTTACCTCTCCCCCGCCTCTTCCCCTTCCTCCTCATCCCCCCTTCTCTTACCTCTCCCCCGCCACTTCCCCTTCCTCCTCATCCCCCTTCTCTTGCCCCTCCCCTCTTCCCCTTTCTCCTCATCCCCCCCTTCTCTTGCCCCTCCTCTCTTCCCCTTACTCCTCATCCCCCTTCTCTTACCCCTCCCCTGCCTCTTCCCCTTCCTCCTCATCCCCCCTTCTCTTGCCCCTCCTCTCTTCCCCTTCCTCCTCATCCCCCTTCTCTTACCCCTCCACCTCCTCTTCCCCTTCCTCATCATCCCCCCTTCTCTTACCCCTCCCCTCCTCCTCACCCCCCCCTTATCTTGCCCCTCCTCTCTTCCCCTTCCTTCTCTTACCCCTCCCCCTCCTCTTCCCCTTTCTCCTCATCCCCCCTTCTCTTACCCCTCCCCCCTCCTTACCCACCTTCTCCTACCCCTCCTCCCTCCTTACCCACCTTCTCTTACCCCTCCCCCTTCTCTAACCCCTCCTCTCTCTCCCTCTTCCCCTTCTTCCTCATCCCCTTCTCTTCCCATTCATTCTCCTTCCTCCTCGACCTCATCCTTCTACCTGGAATTTTTCCTCCTTGATCTCCTCCTTCCTCCTCCTTCTCGACCTCCTCCTCCGCAACCTTCCTACCTTACCTACTCCTTCTTCCTCTTCGACCTCCTACTCCTCCTTTCTCCTAACTCTTCTCCTCCATTCTCCAAACTCTTCTCCTCCTCAACATCCTCCTCCTTCCTTTTCGCCCTCCTCCTCCTTTCTTTTCGCCCTCCTCCTCCTCCTTGCCTTCTTCCTCCTCCTTCCTCCTCGCCCTCCTATTCCTTCCTTCTCGCCCTCCTCCTCGCTCTCCTTCTTTTTCCTCGCCCTCTTCCTCCTTCCTCCTCGCTCTCCTCCTCTTTTCTCCTTCCTCCTCACTCTCCTCCTCCTTCCTCCTCGCCCTTACCCTCCTCCTCCTCGCCTTCCTCCTCGACCTCCTCCTTTCTCCTCGACCTCATCCTCTTACCTGGAATTCTTCCTCCTTCCTCCTCGCTCTCCTCCTCCTCCTCCTCCTTCCTCCTCGCCCTGCTCCTTTCTCCTCCTCCTCCTCCTTCCTCCTCGCCCTGCTCCTTTCTCCTCCTCCTCCTCCTTCCTCCTCGCCCTCCTCCTTTCTCCTCCTCTTCCTATTCCCTCCTCGCCCTCCTCCCTCCTCCTCCTCCTCCTTAATCCTCGCCCTCCTCCTTCCTCCTCACCCTCCTCCTTCCTCCTCCTCCTCCTCCTTCCTCCTCGTCCTCCTCCTTCCTCCTCCTTCTCTTCCTTCCTCCTCACCCTCCTCCTTCCTCCTCCTCCTCCTTCCTCCTTGCCCTCCTCCTTCCTCCTCCTCTTCGTCCTCCTCCTTCCTTCTCCTCCTTCCTCCTCGCCCTCCTCCTTCCTCCTTGACTTCCTATTCCTTCCTTTTCGCCTTCCTCCTCCTTCCTCCTCCTCTTCGTCCTCCTCCTTCCTTCTCCTCCTTCCTCCTCGACTTCCTATTCCTTCCTTTTCGCCTTCCTCCTCCTTCCTCCTCGACCTCCTATTCCTTCCTTTTCGCCTTCCTCCTCCTCGCTCTCTTCCTCCTTCCTCCTCGCCCTCCTCCTCCTCCTCCTTCTTCCTCATTGTTCTCCTCCTTCTCCTTCCTCTTCGCCCTCCTCCCTCCTCGACCTCCTATTCCTTCCTTCTCCCCCTTCTCCTCCTCACTCTCCTCTTCCTTCCTCTTCGCCCTCCACCTCCTTCCTCCTCACCATCCTCCTTCCTCCTCCCCCTCTTCCTCCTTCCTCCTTGCCCTCCTCATTCCACCTCTCCATCCTCCTTGCCCTCCTCCTCCTCCTTCCTCCTCGCCCTCCTCCTCCTCCTTCCTCCTCGCCCTCCTCCTTCTTCCTTCTCGCCCTCGTCCTCCTCCTCCCTCCTCGCTCTCCTCCTCCTTCCTCCTCGCCCTTCTCCTTCCTCCTCACCATCCTCATTCCTCCTCATCGTCCTTCTCCTCCTTCCTGCTCGTCCTCCTCTTCCTCCTTCCTCCGGCCTCGCCCTGCTCCTTTCTCCTCGCCCTCCTCCTCCTTCTACCTCGCCTTCCTCCTCGCTCTCTTTCCTCCTTCTACCTCCTCGTCCTACTCCTTCTTCCTTGCCCTCCTCCTCTTTCCTCCTCGCCCTCCTCCTCCTTCCTCCTTGCCCTCCTTCTTACTCCTCGCCCTCCTCCTCCTTCCTCCTTGCCCTCCTTCTTACTCCTCGCCCTCCTCCTCCTTTCTCCTCGCCCTTCTCCTCCTTCCTCCTTGCCATACTTCTCCTTCCTCCTCGCCCTCCTCCTCCTTCCTTCTCGCCCTACTCCTTCTTCCTCCTCGCTCTCCTCCTCCTTCCTCCTCGCCTTCCTCCTTCCTCCTCGCCCGCCTCCTCCTTCCTACTTGCCCTCCTTCTTACTCCTCCTCCTCTTTCCTCCTCGCTCTACTCTACTCCTTCCTCCTCTCCCTCCTCCTCCTCCTTCCTCCTCGCCCTTTTCCTCCTTTCTCCTCGCCCTCCTCCACCTTCTTCCTCCTCGCCCTACTCCTACTTTCTCCTCGTCCTACTCCTCCTTCCTCCTCGCCATCATCCTTACTCCTTGCCCTCCTCCTCCTTGCCATACTCCTTCTTCCTCCTTGTTCTCCTCCTCCTCCTTCCTTCTCGCCCTTCTCCCTCCTCCTCGCCCTCCTCCTCCTTCCTTCTCGCCCTTCTCCCTCCTCCTCGCCCTCCTCCTCCTTCCTCTTCGCCCTCCTCCTTCTTTCTCCTTGCCCTCCTCCTTCCTCCGTCTCCTTCCTCTTCGGCCTCCTCCTCCTTCCTCCTCGGTCTCCTCCTCCTTCCTCCTTTCTACTTGCCCTCCTCCTTCCTCCGTCTCCTTCCTCTTCGGCCTCCTCCTCCTTCCACCTTTCTCTCCTCCTCCTCCTTGCTCTCCTCCATCCCCTTCCTCCTCGCCCTCTTCCTCCTCCATTCTCCTCGCCCTGCTCCTCCTCCTTCCTCCTCGCCCTCGTCGTCCTTCCTCCTCTCTCTCCTCCTTCCTCCTCGCCCTCCTCCTTCCTCTTCACCCTCTTACTCCTCCTTCCTCCTCGCCCTCCTCCTCCTCTTTCCTCCTTGCCCTCCTTCTTCCTCCACCTCCTTCCTCCTCGCCTTCCTGCTCCTTCCTCCTCGACCTTCTATTCCTTCCTTCTCACCCTCCACCTCGCTGTCCTCCTTCCTAGCCCTCCTCCTTCCTACTCGGCCTCCTCCTTCCTATTCGCCCTCCTCCTCCTCCTCCTCCTTCCTCCTCCTCCTTCCTCCTCGCTCTCCTCCTCCATCCTCCTCGCCCTCCTCCTCCCTGCTCCTTCCTCCTCGCCCTCCTCCTTCCTTCTCGACCTCCTCCCTCCTCCTCGCCCTCCTCCTCCTTCCTCTTTGAGCTCCTACTCCTTCCTTCTCGCCCTCCTCCTCCTCCTTTCTCCTTGCCCTCTTCCTTCCTCCGTCTCCTTCCTCTTCAGCCTCCTCCTTCTTCCTCCTCGGTCTCCTCCTCCTTCCTATTCGCCCTCCTCCTCCTCCTTCTTCCTCCTCGGTCTCCTCCTCTTTCCTCCTCGCCTTCCTCCTCCTTCCCCTCTTCCTTCCACCTTGCTCTCCTCCTCCTCCTCCTTGCTCTCCTCCATCCCCTTCCTCCTCGCCCTCCTCCATCCTCCTTGCCCTCCTTTTTCCTCCACCTCCTTCCTCCTCGCTTTCCTCCTCGACCTCCTATTCCTTCCTTCTCATCCTCCTCCTCGCTCTCCTCCTTCTTCCAAGCCCTCTTCCTCTTTCCTCCTCGCTCTCCTCCTCTTTCCTCCTTCCACCTCGCTCGCCTCCTCCTCCTCCTTCCTCCTCGCCCTCCTCCTTACCCTTCTCCTTCCTCCTCCTCGCCTTCCTCCTCCTTCCTCCTTACTCTCCTTCTCCTTCCTCCTCGTCTTCCTCCTCCTTCCTCCTCGCCCTCCTACTTCCTTCTCGCCCTCCTCCTCCTTCCTACTCGGCCTCCTCCTTCCTATTCGCCCTCCTCCTCCTCCTTCCTCTTCGCTCTCCTCCATCCTCCTCCTTCCTCCTCGCCCTACTCCTCCTTCCTCCTCCTCGTTCCTCCCCCCCCCTCTTCGCCCTCCTCCTTCCTTCTCGCCCTCCTCCCTCCTCGCCCTCCTTCTCCTTCCTCTTCGCCCTCCTACTCCTCCTTCCTCCTCGCCCTCCTCCTCCTCTTTCCTCCTTGCCCTCCTTCCTCCTCGCCTTCCTCCTCGACCTCCTATTCCTTCCTTCACACCCTCCTCCTCGCTGTCCTCCTTCATAGCCCTCTTCCTCCTTCCTCCTCGCTCTCTTCCTCTTTCCTCCTTCCTCCTCGCTCCCCTTCTCCTCCTCCTCCTCCTCGCTCTCCTCCTTCCTCCTCGACCTCCTATTCCTTCCTTCTCGCCTTCCTCCTCGCCCTCCTCCTTCCTCGCCCTCTTCCTCCTTGCCCTCCTCCTCCTCCTTCCTCCTTGCCCTCCTTTTTCCCCATCTCCTTCTTCCTCGCCCTCCTCCGTCCTCCTCGGCCTCCTATTCCTTCCTCCTCGCTCTCCTCTCTCGTCCTCGCCCTCCTCCTCCTTCCTTCTCGCCCTCCTCCTCCTTCCTTCTCGCCCTCCTCCTTTCCCTTCCTTCTCGTCCTCCTCCTCCTCCTTTCTTCTCGCCCTCCTCTTAACTTCTCACCCGCCTCCTCCTCCCTCTCCCTCTTCGCCCTGCTACTCCTGCTTCCTCTTCGCCCTCCTCCTCCTCCTTCCTCCTCGCCCTCCTCCTTCCTCCTCGCCCTCCTCCATCCTTCCTCCTCGTTCCTCCTCCTTTTTCCTCCTCGCCCTCCTTCTCCTCCTTCCTTCTTACCCTCCTCCTTCTTCCTCGCCCTCCTCCTACCTCCTCGCTCTCCTCCTCCTCCTTCCTCCCTCCTCGCCCTCCTCCTTCCTCTTCGCCCCCCTACTCTTCCTTCCTCCTCGCCCTCCTCCTTCCTCCTCGACCTCCTATTCGTTCCTTCTCGCTCTCCTTCTTCCTAGTCCTCTTCCTCCATCCTCCTCTTTCCTCCTTCCTCCTCGCTCGCCTCGTCCTCCTTCCTACTCGCCCTCCTCCTCGCTCTCCTTCTTCTTCGCCCTCTTTCTCCTTCCTCCTTGCCCTCCTTCTTCCTCCACCTCCTTCCTCGCCCTCGTTCTCTTCCTTCCTCCTCGCCCTCCTCTTTACTCCTCACCCGCCTCCTCCTCCCTCTCCTTCCTCGCCCTACTACTCCTCTTTCATCATTGCCCTCGTCCTCCCTCCTCTTCGTCTTCCTCCTTCCTCCGCGCCCTCCTTTCCTCTAGCCCTCCTTCCTCCTCGCCCTCCTCCTCCTTCCTCCTCGCCCTCCTCCTCCTCCTCTCTCTTCGCCCTTTTCCTTCCTCCTCGCCCTCCTCCTCCTCCTTCCTCCTCCCTCTCCTCCTTCTTCCTCCCCGCCCTCTGCCTCCTCCTCCTTCCTCCTCGCCCTCCTCCTCAACGTCCTCTTTAACTTCCTCCTCTACGTCATCCTCCTTCCTCCTCTGTCTCGACCTCCTCCTCCTCTTTCTTCCTCCTCGATCTCCTCCTCCTTCCTCCTCGACCTCATCCTCTTACCTGGAATTCTTGCTCCTCGACCTCTTCCTAAGAATGAGTAAAAATTATGAATTAACCCTTATTATGACCTTGTTTCATTTTACTAAATGTAGATATATACTTTTATATTTCTACAAATATATAAATAACAACAATAAAAATCTACGTTTATGGAACATTTAAGGCTGCCACAAGGTTTCAATTTTTTTTAGCTAACGTTTCGTGCAATACGTTTTAGAAACTTATTTACATCCACACAAAATTACGCATCTAATGCGTGAAAGCAAACGTTGCCCTTACTTTCCAACACTTTCCAGATACGTTGTAGCAACCTAACCTAAAATTGTTTCCTGGGTGTAGAAATACTTCCTTTAGGATTATATATGAGGTGATGGGAAAGTGTTTATTTGTGAATATATTGATAATTAATGAAATGTCGTATTCAATGCACCTCCCCCATTGTGTTTTACTTGCATTACCAAGCTCACTCCCTGAAAGCCACTACTAACTTGGGGCCAGATTCCAGAACTTTACTTCCACCAGCAAAGAACCCGGTTGCGACCCTTTGTGGCCGTGACAATTATGCCTTGGTCCTTATTTAATAATAAACAGTGTTTTCTCTCATATAGCTGTCATATATTAGGATTCTGTCTTTACAGCTAGTGCCCTTTGACAGGAACAAGAAGAGGAAGCAAGAATTAATCATGGTACATCAGTTACATGGGTGATGGAAGCTAGCCTCTCACGAGGATAATTTGGTGTCTACATCCAAGTTATACCTGGTGGACTAAGCCTGCTGTACAATAAGATAAGGCACCCCCAATTTTATTTACTAATATATATGTAGTTAAATACTGTAGTTTGATTGACTGCATATATATAAATTTAAGATAACCCCCCCCCCCAATGTGTAAGGATCGATTTGTAAAAATTTGCAGAAATAGAGTCCACTTAACATCATTCCAATTGTTATCGAAATCTTGGTTATCTTGAGGTTATCTTGAGATGATTTCGGGGCTTTAGTGTCCCCGCTGGCCGGTCCTAGACCAGGCCTCCACCCCCAGGAAGCAGCCCGTGACAGCTGACTAACACCCAGGTACCTATTTTACTGCTAGGTAACAGGAGCATAGGGTGAAAGAAACTCTGCCCATTGTTTCTCGCCGGCGACTGGGATCGAACCCAGGACCACAGGATCACAAGTCCAGCGTGCTGTCCGCTCGGCCGACCGGCTCCAGACCGGTCCGGAAATGTATAAATTAACGTAAATATAAATTCTATATAAATTCACATAAATTAAATATAAATCTCACAAGTCGGTTCTCACAGAAGGATGGGATACCAGGTAGAGGCAGCAGGAGGTGGCAGGCAGAGGCAGAAGCTGGTAAATGGCTGGCAGAGGCAGCAGGAGGTAATGATAGAGGCAGCAGAAAGTGGTGATAGGCAGAGGCAGCAGGAAATGATGGCAGGCAGAGGCAATAGGTGATGGGAGGCAGAGGCAGCAGGAGGTGAAGGAAGGGAGAGGAAGCAGGAAGTAATAGTAGGCAGAGGCAGGAGGAGGTGATGGCGGCCTGAGGCAGCAGTCGGTTGTGGTAGGAAGAGGCAGCAGGAGGTGAAGGAAGGGAAAGACAGCAGAAGGTGATTGCAGGCAGAGGCAGCAGGAGGTGGTGGCAGACAGTTGCAGGAGGAGGTGATGGCTTGCAGAGGCAGCAGGGGTTTATGGCAGGCAGAAGAGGCAGCAGCAGGTGATGGCAGGTGGAGGCCGCAAGAGGTGATGGCAGGGAGAGGCAGCAGGTGATGGCAGGCAGAGGCACCAGGATGTGCAGGCAGGCAGAGGCAGCAGGAGTTGATGGCAGGCAGAGGCAGGAGGTAATGGCAGGCAGAGAGCGCAGGAGGTGATGACAGGAAGAGGCAGCAGGTGATGGCAGGCAGAGGCAGCAAGTGATGGCAGGCAGAGGCAGCAAGAAATGATAGTTGGCAGTGGCAGCAGGAGGTGATGACAGGCAGAGGCAGCAGAAGGTAATGGCTGGCAGTGGCAGCAGGAGGTGATGGCAGGCAGAGGCAGAAAAAGGTGATTGTATGCAGAGGCAGCAAGACGTGATGGCATGCAGAGGCAGCAGGTGATGGCAGTCAAAAGTAGCAGGAGGTGATGGCAGGCAGAGGTAGCAGGAGGTGATGCAGGTAGAGGCAGCAGAAGGTGATGGAAGACTGAGGCAGCAGTAGGTGATGACAGATAGAGGCAGCAGGGTATTATGGCAGGCAGAGGCAGCGGGAAGTGATGGCAGGCAGAGACAGCAGGTGATGGCACGCAGAAACAGCAGGGGGTGATGACTGCCAGAGGCAGCAAGAGGTGATGGTTGGCAGCGGCAGCAGGAGATGATGGCACGCAGAAACAGCAGGAGGTGATGACAGATAAAGGCAGCAGGAGGTGATGGCACGCAGAAACAGCAGGAGGTGATGACAGATAAAGGCAGCAGGATATTATGGCGGGCAGAGGCAGCAGGAGGTGATGGCAGGTAGAGGCAGCAGAAGGTGATGGAAGGCAGAGGCAGTAGGTAGATGCAGCAGGAGGTGATGGCTGGCAGAGGCAGCAAAAGATGATAGCAGGCAGAGGCAGAAAGAGCTGATTGCATGCGGCGGCAGCAGGTGATGGCAGGCAGAAGCACCAAGAGGTGATGGCAGACAAAGTTAGCAGAAGGTGATGGCAGGCAGAGGCAGCAAGAGGTGATGGCATGCAGAGGCAACACATGATGGCAGTCAAAAGTAGCCGGAGGTGATGGCAGGCAGAGGCCGCAGGACGTGATGGCAGGCAGAGGAAGGAAGAGGTGATAGCAGGCAGAGGCAGCAGGACGTGATGGCAGGCAGAGGCAGGAAGAGGTGATAGCAGGCAGAGGCAGCAGCAGGTGATGGGTGTCAGTGGCAGCAAGAGGTGATGGCAGGAAGAGGCAGCAGGAGGTGATGGCTGGCAGAGGCAGGAAAAGGTAATGGCAGGTAGAGGCAGCAGGAGGAGATGGCAGGCCTCGGCAGCAGGAGGTGATGGCAGGCAGCGGCAGCAGGAGGGTGATGGCAGGCAGCGGCAGCAAGAGGTGATGGATGGCAGAGGCAGAGGTGATTGCAGGCAGAGGCAGCAGGAGGCTATGGCAGGTAGAAGCAACAGAAGGTGATGGCAGTCAGAGACGTCAGGTGATAGCAAGTAGATGCAGCGGGAGATGAGGGCCTGTAGAGGCAGCAAGAGGTGATGGCAGGCAGAGGCAGCAGGAGGTGATGGCAGGCAGAGGCAGCAGAAGGTGATGGCAGGCGGCAGATGCCGCAGGTGTTTATGGCAAGCAGAGGCAGCAGGAGGTGATGGCAGTTAGAGGCAGCAGGGGGTGATGGCACGCAGAGGCAACAGGAGGTGATGGGAGGCAGAGGCAGCAAGAGGTGATGGCAGGCTGAGGCAGCAAGAGGTGATGGCAGGCAGTTGCAGGAGGAGGTGATGGCTTGCAGAGGCAGCAGGGGTTTATGGCAGGCAGAAGAGGCAGCAGCAGGTGATGGCAGGTGGAGGCCGCAAGAGGTGATGGCAGGGAGAGGCAGCAGGTGATGGCAGGCAGAGGCACCAGGATGTGCAGGCAGGCAGAGGCAGCAGGAGTTGATGGCAGGCAGAGGCAGGAGGTAATGGCAGGCAGAGAGAGCAGGAGGTGATGACAGGAAGAGGCAGCAGGTGATGGCAGGCAGAGGCAGCAAGTGATGGCAGGCAGAGGCAGCAAGAAATGATAGTTGGCAGTGGCAGCAGGAGGTGATGACAGGCAGAGGCAGCAGAAGGTAATGGCTGGCAGTGGCAGCAGGAGGTGATGGCAGGCAGAGGCAGAAAAAGGTGATTGTATGCAGAGGCAGCAAGACGTGATGGCAGACAGAGGTTGCAGGAGGTAATGGTAGTAGAGGCAGCAGGAGGTGATGGCAGGCAGAGGCAGCAGGACGTAATGGAAGGCATAGGTAGCAAAAAGTGATGGCAGGCAGAGGCAGCAAGAGGTGATGGCATGCAGAGGCAGCAGGTGATGGCAGTCAAAAGTAGCAGGAGGTGATGGCAGGCAGAGGTAGCAGGAGGTGATGCAGGTAGAGGCAGCAGAAGGTGATGGAAGACTGAGGCAGCAGTAGGTGATGACAGATAGAGGCAGCAGGGTATTATGGCAGGCAGAGGCAGCGGGAAGTGATGGCAGGCAGAGACAGCAGGTGATGGCACGCAGAAACAGCAGGGGGTGATGACTGCCAGAGGCAGCAAGAGGTGATGGTTGGCAGCGGCAGCAGGAGATGATGGCACGCAGAAACAGCAGGAGGTGATGACAGATAAAGGCAGCAGGAGGTGATGGCACGCAGAAACAGCAGGAGGTGATGACAGATAAAGGCAGCAGGAGATTATGGCGGGCAGAGGCAGCAGGAGGTGATGGCAGGTAGAGGCAGCAGAAGGTGATGGAAGGCAGAGGCAGTAGGTAGATGCAGCAGGAGGTGATGGCTGGCAGAGGCAGCAAAAGATGATAGCAGGCAGAGGCAGAAAGAGCTGATTGCATGCGGCGGCAGCAGGTGATGGCAGGCAGAAGCACCAAGAGGTGATGGCAGACAAAGTTAGCAGAAGGTGATGGCAGGCAGAGGCAGCAAGAGGTGATGGCATGCAGAGGCAGCACATGATGGCAGTCAAAAGTAGCCGGAGGTGATGGCAGGCAGAGGCCGCAGGACGTGATGGCAGGCAGAGGAAGGAAGAGGTGATAGCAGGCAGAGGCAGCAGGACGTGATGGCAGGCAGAGGCAGGAAG
This sequence comes from Procambarus clarkii, assembly GCF_040958095.1. Lineage (NCBI taxonomy): Eukaryota > Metazoa > Arthropoda > Malacostraca > Decapoda > Cambaridae > Procambarus > Procambarus clarkii. The sequence goes on from NC_091163.1 coordinate 28,128,440, forward strand.
AGGTGATAGCAGGCAGAGGCAGCAGCAGGTGATGGGTGTCGGTGGCAGCAAGAGGTGATGGCAGGAAGAGGCAGCAGGAGGTGATGGCTGGCAGAGGCAGGAAAAGGTAATGGCAGGTAGAGGCAGCAGGAGGAGATGGCAGGCCTCGGCAGCAGGAGGTGATGGCAGGCAGCGGCAGCAAGAGGGTGATGGCAGGCAGCGGCAGCAAGAGGTGATGGATGGCAGAGGCAGAGGTGATTGCAGGCAGAGGCAGCAGGAGGCTATGGCAGGTAGAAGCAACAGAAGGTGATGGCAGTCAGAGACGTCAGGTGATAGCAAGTAGATGCAGCGGGAGATGAGGGCCTGTAGAGGCAGCAAGAGGTGATGGCAGGCAGAGGCAGCAGAAGGTGATGGTAGGCAGAGGCAGCAGAAGGTGATGGCAGGCGGCAGATGCCGCAGGTGTTTATGGCAAGCAGAGGCAGCAGGAGGTGATGGCAGTTAGAGGCAGCAGGGGGTGATGGCACGCAGAGGCAACAGGAGGTGATGGGAGGCAGAGGCAGCAAGAGGTGATGGCAGGCTGAGGCAGCAAGAGGTGATGGCAGGCAGTTGCAGGAGGAGGTGATGGCTTGCAGAGGCAGCAGGGGTTTATGGCAGGCAGAGGAGGCAGCAGCAGGTGATGGCAGGTGGAGGCCGCAAGAGGTGATGGCAGGGAGAGGCAGCAGGTGATGGCAGGCAGAGGCACCAGGATGTGCAGGCAGGCAGAGGCAGCAGGAGTTGATGGCAGGCAGAGGCAGGAGGTAATGGCAGGCAGAGAGAGCAGGAGGTGATGACAGGAAGAGGCAGCAGGTGATGGCAGGCAGAGGCAGCAAGTGATGGCAGGCAGAGGCAGCAAGAAATCATAGTTGGCAGTGGCAGCAGGAGGTGATGACAGGCAGAGGCAGCAGAAGGTAATGGCTGGCAGTGGCAGCAGGAGGTGATGGCAGGCAGAGGCAGAAAAAGGTGATTGTATGCAGAGGCAGCAAGACGTGATGGCAGACAGAGGTTGCAGGAGGTAATGGTAGTAGAGGCAGCAGGAGGTGATGGCAGGCAGAGGCAGCAGGACGTAATGGAAGGCATAGGTAGCAAAAAGTGATGGCAGGCAGAGGCAGCAAGAGGTGATGGCATGCAGAGGCAGCAGGTGATGGCAGTCAAAAGTAGCAGGAGGTGATGGCAGGCAGAGGTAGCAGGAGGTGATGCAGGTAGAGGCAGCAGAAGGTGATGGAAGACTGAGGCAGCAGTAGGTGATGACAGATAGAGGCAGCAGGGTATTATGGCAGGCAGAGGCAGCGGGAAGTGATGGCAGGCAGAGACAGCAGGTGATGGCACGCAGAAACAGCAGGGGGTGATGACTGCCAGAGGCAGCAAGAGGTGATGGTTGGCAGCGGCAGCAGGAGATGATGGCACGCAGAAACAGCAGGAGGTGATGACAGATAAAGGCAGCAGGAGGTGATGGCACGCAGAAACAGCAGGAGGTGATGACAGATAAAGGCAGCAGGATATTATGGCGGGCAGAGGCAGCAGGAGGTGATGGCAGGTAGAGGCAGCAGAAGGTGATGGAAGGCAGAGGCAGTAGGTAGATGCAGCAGGAGGTGATGGCTGGCAGAGGCAGCAAAAGATGATAGCAGGCAGAGGCAGAAAGAGCTGATTGCATGCGGCGGCAGCAGGTGATGGCAGGCAGAAGCACCAAGAGGTGATGGCAGACAAAGTTAGCAGAAGGTGATGGCAGGCAGAGGCAGCAAGAGGTGATGGCATGCAGAGGCAGCACATGATGGCAGTCAAAAGTAGCCGGAGGTGATGGCAGGCAGAGGCCGCAGGACGTGATGGCAGGCAGAGGAAGGAAGAGGTGATAGCAGGCAGAGGCAGCAGGACGTGATGGCAGGCAGAGGCAGGAAGAGGTGATAGCAGGCAGAGGCAGCAGCAGGTGATGGGTGTCAGTGGCAGCAGCAGGTGATGGGTGTCAGTGGCAGCAAGAGGTGATGGCAGGAAGAGGCAGCAGGAGGTGATGGCTGGCAGAGGCAGGAAAAGGTAATGGCAGGTAGAGGCAGCAGGAGGAGATGGCAGGCCTCGGCAGCAGGAGGTGATGGCAGGCAGCGGCAGCAGGAGGGTGATGGCAGGCAGCGGCAGCAAGAGGTGATGGATGGCAGAGGCAGAGGTGATTGCAGGCAGAGGCAGCAGGAGGCTATGGCAGGTAGAAGCAACAGAAGGTGATGGCAGTCAGAGACGTCAGGTGATAGCAAGTAGATGCAGCGGGAGATGAGGGCCTGTAGAGGCAGCAAGAGGTGATGGCAGGCAGAGGCAGCAGGAGGTGATGGCAGGCAGAGGCAGCAGAAGGTGATGGCAGGCGGCAGATGCCGCAGGTGTTTATGGCAAGCAGAGGCAGCAGGAGGTGATGGCAGTTAGAGGCAGCAGGGGGTGATGGCACGCAGAGGCAACAGGAGGTGATGGGAGGCAGAGGCAGCAAGAGGTGATGGCAGGCTGAGGCAGCAAGAGGTGATGGCAGGCAGTTGCAGGAGGAGGTGATGGCTTGCAGAGGCAGCAGGGGTTTATGGCAGGCAGAAGAGGCAGCAGCAGGTGATGGCAGGTGGAGGCCGCAAGAGGTGATGGCAGGGAGAGGCAGCAGGTGATGGCAGGCAGAGGCACCAGGATGTGCAGGCAGGCAGAGGCAGCAGGAGTTGATGGCAGGCAGAGGCAGGAGGTAATGGCAGGCAGAGAGAGCAGGAGGTGATGACAGGAAGAGGCAGCAGGTGATGGCAGGCAGAGGCAGCAAGTGATGGCAGGCAGAGGCAGCAAGAAATGATAGTTGGCAGTGGCAGCAGGAGGTGATGACAGGCAGAGGCAGCAGAAGGTAATGGCTGGCAGTGGCAGCAGGAGGTGATGGCAGGCAGAGGCAGAAAAAGGTGATTGTATGCAGAGGCAGCAAGACGTGATGGCAGACAGAGGTTGCAGGAGGTAATGGTAGTAGAGGCAGCAGGAGGTGATGGCAGGCAGAGGCAGCAGGACGTAATGGAAGGCATAGGTAGCAAAAAGTGATGGCAGGCAGAGGCAGCAAGAGGTGATGGCATGCAGAGGCAGCAGGTGATGGCAGTCAAAAGTAGCAGGAGGTGATGGCAGGCAGAGGTAGCAGGAGGTGATGCAGGTAGAGGCAGCAGAAGGTGATGGAAGACTGAGGCAGCAGTAGGTGATGACAGATAGAGGCAGCAGGGTATTATGGCAGGCAGAGGCAGCGGGAAGTGATGGCAGGCAGAGACAGCAGGTGATGGCACGCAGAAACAGCAGGGGGTGATGACTGCCAGAGGCAGCAAGAGGTGATGGTTGGCAGCGGCAGCAGGAGATGATGGCACGCAGAAACAGCAGGAGGTGATGACAGATAAAGGCAGCAGGAGGTGATGGCACGCAGAAACAGCAGGAGGTGATGACAGATAAAGGCAGCAGGAGATTATGGCGGGCAGAGGCAGCAGGAGGTGATGGCAGGTAGAGGCAGCAGAAGGTGATGGAAGGCAGAGGCAGTAGGTAGATGCAGCAGGAGGTGATGGCTGGCAGAGGCAGCAAAAGATGATAGCAGGCAGAGGCAGAAAGAGCTGATTGCATGCGGCGGCAGCAGGTGATGGCAGGCAGAAGCACCAAGAGGTGATGGCAGACAAAGTTAGCAGAAGGTGATGGCAGGCAGAGGCAGCAAGAGGTGATGGCATGCAGAGGCAGCACATGATGGCAGTCAAAAGTAGCCGGAGGTGATGGCAGGCAGAGGCCGCAGGACGTGATGGCAGGCAGAGGAAGGAAGAGGTGATAGCAGGCAGAGGCAGCAGGACGTGATGGCAGGCAGAGGCAGGAAGAGGTGATAGCAGGCAGAGGCAGCAGCAGGTGATGGGTGTCGGTGGCAGCAAGAGGTGATGGCAGGAAGAGGCAGCAGGAGGTGATGGCTGGCAGAGGCAGGAAAAGGTAATGGCAGGTAGAGGCAGCAGGAGGAGATGGCAGGCCTCGGCAGCAGGAGGTGATGGCAGGCAGCGGCAGCAGGAGGGTGATGGCAGGCAGCGGCAGCAAGAGGTGATGGATGGCAGAGGCAGAGGTGATTGCAGGCAGAGGCAGCAGGAGGCTATGGCAGGTAGAAGCAACAGAAGGTGATGGCAGTCAGAGACGTCAGGTGATAGCAAGTAGATGCAGCGGGAGATGAGGGCCTGTAGAGGCAGCAAGAGGTGATGGCAGGCAGAGGCAGCAGGAGGTGATGGCAGGCAGAGGCAGCAGAAGGTGATGGCAGGCGGCAGATGCCGCAGGTGTTTATGGCAAGCAGAGGCAGCAGGAGGTGATGGCAGTTAGAGGCAGCAGGGGGTGATGGCACGCAGAGGCAACAGGAGGTGATGGGAGGCAGAGGCAGCAAGAGGTGATGGCAGGCTGAGGCAGCAAGAGGTGATGGCAGGCAGTTGCAGGAGGAGGTGATGGCTTGCAGAGGCAGCAGGGGTTTATGGCAGGCAGAAGAGGCAGCAGCAGGTGATGGCAGGTGGAGGCCGCAAGAGGTGATGGCAGGGAGAGGCAGCAGGTGATGGCAGGCAGAGGCACCAGGATGTGCAGGCAGGCAGAGGCAGCAGGAGTTGATGGCAGGCAGAGGCAGGAGGTAATGGCAGGCAGAGAGAGCAGGAGGTGATGACAGGAAGAGGCAGCAGGTGATGGCAGGCAGAGGCAGCAAGTGATGGCAGGCAGAGGCAGCAAGAAATCATAGTTGGCAGTGGCAGCAGGAGGTGATGACAGGCAGAGGCAGCAGAAGGTAATGGCTGGCAGTGGCAGCAGGAGGTGATGGCAGGCAGAGGCAGAAAAAGGTGATTGTATGCAGAGGCAGCAAGACGTGATGGCAGACAGAGGTTGCAGGAGGTAATGGTAGTAGAGGCAGCAGGAGGTGATGGCAGGCAGAGGCAGCAGGACGTAATGGAAGGCATAGGTAGCAAAAAGTGATGGCAGGCAGAGGCAGCAAGAGGTGATGGCATGCAGAGGCAGCAGGTGATGGCAGTCAAAAGTAGCAGGAGGTGATGGCAGGCAGAGGTAGCAGGAGGTGATGCAGGTAGAGGCAGCAGAAGGTGATGGCAGGTAGAAGCAACAGAAGGTGATGGCAGTCAGAGACGTCAGGTGATTGCAAGTAGATGCAGCAGGAGATGAGGGCCTGTAGAGGCAGCAAGAGGTGATGGCAGGCAGAGGCAGCAGGAGGTGATGGCAGGCAGAGGCAGCAGAAGGTGATGGCAGGCGGCAGATGCCGCAGGTGTTTATGGCAAGCAGAGGCAGCAGGAGGTGATGGCAGTTAGAGGCAGCAGGGGGTGATGGCACGCAGAGGCAACAGGAGGTGATGGGAGGCAGAGGCAACAGGAGGTGATGGGAGGCAGAGGCAGCAAGAGGTGATGGCAGGCTGAGGCAGCAAGAGGTGATGGCAGGCAGAGGCAGCAGGTGTTTATGGCAGGCAGAGGCAGCAGGAGGTGAAGGCAGATAGAGGCAGCAGGAGGTGATGGCAGGCAGAGGCCGCAGGAGGTGATGCCACCACCTGCTGCCTCTCCCAGCTTCACCTTCTACTAACTTTTTCTGCCATCACCTTCTGCTGCCTCTGCCTGCCATCACCTCTTGCTGCCTCTGCCTGCCATCACCTCCTGCTGCCTCTGCCTGCCATCACCTCCGGCTGCCTCTGCCTGCCATCACCCCGTGCTGCCTCTATTTGCCTTCACCTCCTTCTCCATCTACCTGCTATCACCTGCTGCCTCTGCCTGCCATCATCTTCTGCTGCCTCTACCTGCCATCACCTTCTGCTGCCTCTACCTGCTATCACCTCCTGCTTCCTTTGCCTGCCATCACCTTCTTGCTGCCTCTGCCTGCGATCAACTCTCGCTGCATCTACCTGCCATCACCTCCTCCTGCATCTACCTGCCATCACCCTCTGCTGCCTCTACCTGCCAACACCTCCTGCTGCCTCTGCTTGCCATAAACACCTGCTGCCTCTGCCTGCCATCACCTTCTGCTGCCTCTGCCTGCCATCACCTCCTGCTGCCTCTGCCTGCCATCATCTCCTGCTGTCTCTGCCTGCCATCACCTTCTGCTGCCTCTACCAGCCATAAACACCTGCTGCCTCTACCTGCCATCACCTCTTGCTGCCTCTGCCTGCCATCACCTCCTGCTGCTTCTGCCTGCCATCACCTCCTGCTGCCTCTAACTGCCATCACCTGCTGCCTCTGCCTGCCATCACCTCCTGCTGCCTCGGCCTGCCATCACCTCTTGCTGCCTCTACAGGCCCTCACCTCCCGCTGCATCTACCTGCCATCACCTGCTGTCTCTGCCTGCAATCACCTCTGCCTCTGCCATCCATCACCTCTTGCTGCCTCTGTCTGTTATTACCTGTTGCTGCCTCTGCCTGCCATCACCTGCTGCTTCTACCTGCATCACCTTTTGATGTCTCTGCCTGCTATCACCTGCTGTTTCTACCTGCATTACCATATGCTGCCTCTGACTGCTATCACCTCTTCCTTCCTCTGCCTGCCATCACGTCCTGCGGCCTCTGCCTGCCATCACCTCCTGCTACCTCTACCGCAATCACCTCCTGCTACCTCTGCCTGCCATCACCTCCTGCTACTTTTGACTGCCTTCACCTGCTGCCTCTGCATGTCATCACCTCTTGCTGGCTCTGCCTGCCATCACCTCTTGCTACCTCTGCCTGCCATCACTTTTTTGCTACCACTGCCTGCCATCACCTCTTGCTGCCTCTACCAGCATTACCTCCTGCAACCTCCTCCTCTCCTATCTGCTTGTCGTTTCCTGCCGACCTTTTGCTTGTTTGGATTATTCCTTTGGACTTCTTCTATTTTGACGCCCGGGTGCTTGAGGAGGCATACTCTTGCACCCGTAGAACTGTAGTACCCGATGTCGAGAGCGAGGGGAACCTTTTATTGTCAATACCCCTTTCGTCACTGAACCCGATCTCGACGGACTGTCGGTTTCATAAGGTGGCGTTTGTGGGGCGTATACTCACGACGCACCCCTAGGAGGCCCCAGCATGATCTGCGATAGCTTCTTGTTGGGTGTCCTGCCTCTAATTGTGGCTCCATGGTGGGTATGGGGGAACATTCGTGAATGAATGTTTCTTTTTCCGTACTTATGTCGATTTATGTTCCTTTTTTACCTTCTAAGGCTCGTGGGGTGGGAGACCAAGCCCCCGAGTCAGTCCGTGTTGGAAGACCGGGCTCTGTGGCCTCTGCTGCATTGGGCCCGACATTGCTCCTCCTTTGGCCTTTCTGACTACTTCCCTCGGCTCCCCTCCCTCCTCTGTGGTTGGGTCGAGCCCCAAGCCCCCAGTGGTGACTACCTCATCCCCTGGCACGGCTCAGTTTTTAGTTGTGACTACTGCGACTTTTAATCCCTCTCTCTCTCTCTCTCGGGGTTCTCAACGCCGTCCTCGACACGGCCGCACTCGCTCGATTCCTTCCCGTTCTGATTCCTATCAAGCCTTATTTGGTCCCGCTTCGTGGGCCAAATACTTTGATCTCCTCCCTCTTGGTTCTGTGCCTCCTGACGATTTCTCCCTACATAGTCACCTTGTTGATTCCTTAGATGCCTCTGTTCCCTTCAACCCCACCCTTCTTGGTACACGTGTCGTTGCTGCTCCTTCTCAGGATGCGGCCTCCCGCTTGGCTGCTTTATCCTGTCTTGGCGAGATCCCTGTTCGGGTCTCCAAGAACGCTTGGTTGAATGCCAGTGTTGGCACTATTCTCCTCCCGCCCCATGTTGCAACCGGTGTTCGGAATCTGCAGGACTGCCACGATGATATTCAGCATATCCTTGAGGCCCAGGGCCATTCTGTCCTCCAGGTAGACACGTTCACTCGTCCCCCTCGTGGTCGTCGCCGTCAGCCCCTTCGGGTTGTGAAGATTACTTTTGATGGTAGGACCCTTCATTCTTGCTTGTGCCAGGTGCTCTGCTCAGGAGTACATTCCCTCTCCTCGGCTCTGTAATAAGTGCTGGAGGTTTGGGCATGGTGCCCTACTCTGCTCTGAAACTGTCTCTCTCTGTCCTTTGTGTGGGGGCGAAGGTCACTCTAAGTCGGAGTGCACTTCTTCCCAGGCTCACTGCCTCAATTGCGATGAGGCCCATCCTACCTTGTCCCGTGTGTGTATACATTACAAGCTTGAGGCAGCTGTCCTCAAATTGAAGCACCGGAAGCGTTTATCTTTTCCTTAGGCGAGGTGCTGGCTCCCGCCTTATGCTAACGTCTCTTACGCTCGCGTGTTGCGCTCTTCCTCTCCTCATTCTTCCCACCTTCCTCAGACTCACAACCGTTACCAGGCCTTGGACCCTGATACGCCCACTGCCCCCCTCCTCTGTTCCTTTGAGTTCTGTCCCGAATGGTCCCCCTCCTGGTCCTCTGTCTGGGGTTTCCCTTCTTTCTGCCCGGTCTGTCATGTCTTCTGTGTCTTCCTCGTCTCCCTCCGTTCCTCCTTCCCATCCTTCTCCTCCGTCTATTGGCTCTCCCCGCCGCCTGTCAGTGCGGGCTGATGTCCATCGCTCTCCCAACGGCCGTCGTGTGTGCTCTCGTTCAGCTTTTCATGTTGAGACGCTGGATTCCGTTGCCCAGTACGTAGTTGCTGGGATACCTGTCTCTTTAAGTCAGAAGCGTAAGCCTGGCTCCTCTCCTTCCTCCTCCACGTCGGGTAAGAAGTCTTCGCTTTCTTCCTCGGCCCCTACTTCACACACTCTCGCTCCTTCCCCTCCCGTTTTGGTGGTTGCGCCCCCTGTTCCTGCTATGGAGGTTTCTTTGGCCTCCGCTTCCCTCTCAGTTGCTGCCCTCGCTGAGGTGCGTTTCACTCTTTCTACTCCTCCTCTTCCTGCTGCTCTCCTTGACTGCTCCACTCGGTTGTCTCCTCCTCTTCCTCCTCCTCCGAACCCCGCCTGTCCTCCTCTGGTCTGTTCTCCTGCTGCTTTCCCTCCGTCTTTTCTCACTTTACCCATGCCCCCTAACCCTGAGTTTGCTGACCCTGATCCTGACCCTGATTTTCTTTACCGTGCTATGTTCCTCTTTCCCTTTGGTTTCTTCCTTGTTCTCTGTTGTTGTTCTTTCTCTTCTCGTTGATATCTATTCTTCAATGGAACGTTCGGGGTTATTACGCCAATTTCCTTGAACTACAACTTCTGATTTCGCGGTTTTCGCCCCTTTGTATCTGTCTCCAGGAGCCGATGCTTGGTGCTCGTCCTGGTCGCTTTCGTGGCTATTCCTTTCTCTCCCCCTCCCAGCTGTTGCAGGGGGCTCCTAACTCTTCTGCTCTCTTGATTCGCTCTGATGTTCCCTTTGTCCCCTTACTTTTTCCTTTGCCTCTCCATTGTTCTGCTGCTCGTATCTTTGTGGGGAAATGGTACACCGTTGGTTCCATTTATCTCCCCCCGAGTGTCCCGCTTTCTCTTCCCGATCTGAAACACCTACTGGACTCCTTGCCGGAGCCTGTGCTCCTGCTGGGTGATTTCAATTGTCCGTCTTTCCTTTTGGAGTGATGTTCTGACAAACACCTGGGGTCGCCTTCTTGAGCCGTTTATCCTCTCTTCTTCCCTGTCTCTTCTGAATTCTGGTGAGCCCATGCATTTGGACTCTCGGACTCGCACCCTTGATCTTTCTCTTTGCTTGTCTTCTCTTTACTTAGATTTCACGTGGTAGGTTCTTGATGACCTTCATGGCAGTGACCATTTCCCCATCCTTGTTACCTATTTCTCTTTTCACCCTCCCCTCTCTTTCCCTAGGTGGCAGTTTGCTAAGGCGGACTAGAACCTATTTAACCTCAGTGCTGCTGCTCTCTGACCTCTCCATTCTGCCTCTCTCTCGCCCTCTCCTCCTTTTTCACGACACTGCCTTCGACGCTGCCCTCCGCTCTATTACTGACTCTTCCTCTCGGGGTCCACGGAAGTGCGTTCCCTGGTGGAATGCAGACTGTGCTCGGGCTGTCCGCTGTAAGCGTGCAGCCTGGAAGAGGCACCGCCGTCGGAAGACGGCCGATTCTTTTCTTTTCTTTCGGAAGGCGAGTGCGGTGACCCGTAGGGCCATCCGTATGGCAAAACGTGAATGTTGGGCATCTTATGTCTCCACCATTACATCTGAAACTTCTCTGCTGCAGATCTGGAAGCGTATCCGCAAGATAGCGGGTAAGTTCGTTCCCGATGTTTCACCGGTCCTTCACCTCCATGGTACTCCTGTGGCAGACCCGTTGCAGGTCGCTACTGAACTGGGTTTCCACTTTTCTTCTGTTAGCTCTGGTCTTCATCTTCCCCAATCTTTCTTTCTTCGTAAACCTGTCCTTGAATCTCGTCCTTTAGATTTCTGCACTCGTCTTCGACTTCCCTATAACGATCCCTTCTCTCTCTCTGAATTTCGTTCTGCCCTGGCCCTCATCGGTTCTACGGTGGCGGGCTCCGATGGCATTCATTATGAGATGCTTCGCCATCTCCCTCCGTGCACGTCTCAGTATTTACTGAGTCTGTATAATCGGATCTGGGAGTCGTCGTCAGTCCCTGAGGACTGGCTCGATGCTGTTGTCCTCCCTCTTCGCAAACCAGGGTCTCTGGAAACATCCCCTACTTTCCTACTTAAGTTCTTTCGCCCAATTGCCCTCACAACAGGTGTGTCTGCAACTCTTTGAACGTATGGTTAACGTTCGTCTGATGTGGTTTCTGGAACACCATCACCTCCTCTCCCCTTTTCAATTTTGTTTCCACAACTGCCGCAGCACAACAGATGTCCTGGTGAACTTGAAGGTCTGTATTCGTACTGCTTTTGCTGCGAAGACCTCTGTTGTTGCTGTCCTTTTTGACCTGGAAAAGGCTTACGACACCACTTGGTGGTATCATGTTCTATCCCAGCTTCATTCTTTTGGCCTTCATGGTTGTCTTGCTCTCTTTCTCTGCAGCTTCCTCTCTCGTAGTTCCTTTTGGGTGAGGCTTGGTACCGCGCTCTCTGCCTCTTTTCAGCAATACGAAGGTGTGCCCCAGGGTAGTGTTCTAAGCACTACTCTTTTTCTTGTTGCCCTCAATGGTCTCTTTCCTTTCTTCCTTCAGGCGTCTTTTCCGCTCTCTATGTCGATGATCTTACCCATTGCTGTCAGGGTGATGACTCGCCTCTCCTTCAACGCCGGCTTCAACTTGCGATTGATGCCGTGTCGTCTTGGGCGACCGTTCATGGGTTCAAGTTCTCTACTACTAAGATTTGTGTCATGACTTTTACTCGGAAACGGGTCGTTCTTCGTCCCTCTTTGTCACTTTATACTCATCCCCTTAAGTACAAAGTTTCCGCAAATCTTTTGGGGTTATTCTTTTACACTCGTTCGTCTTGGTCTCTCCATATCTCTTACCTCTGTGTTAAGTGCTCTAAGGCCCTTACCCTCCTTCGGGTATTGTACCATACTTCTTGGGGGGCGGATAGGCGCACTCTCCTCGCTTTACATTCCTCTCTCGTCCTGTCTAAGCTAGATTATGGTTGCCCTGCTTACTCATCTACTTCTCCTACTCTTCGCCGTCTTGATGCTTTGCACCATACTAGGTTGCGCCTCAGTTCTGGTGCCTTTCGTTTGACTCCCTTCCTCAGCTTGTAAATTGACACCGATTTCTTATCTCTCCAGGACCGCCGTGATCACTACTGTCTTCGCTTTATTGCGCGGTCCATGCAACATTCTTCCTCTCGCCTCTGTCGTGCTTTAACATTTACCCCTCCTGCGGTTCCTGTTCCTCTTCACCACCTCCCTCTTTCTGTCCGGTTATCTCGCCTGCAGGATTCTCTTTCCGTTCGTATTTCTGATGTTTCTCCTCGTGTTGTTCCTTCTTTGCCCCCGTGGAGGGTCCCTCTTCCGCGGTTTTGTACATCCTTGACCCACATCACTAAAGCTTTTATCCCTCCTACAGTTCTAAAACGCCTTTTCCTTGAGCAATTTTCTTCTCGCTCCCGCTCCGTTACCGTCTTCACCGATGGGTCTAAGTCTGCGGACGGTGTTGGCTGTGAGAGTTTTAAGTGGTTTGGAATAAAATGAAATTGGTATAAGGAATTGAGCTCGGAAATTTCTAAGAATTTTCTTTATTCTTTAACCTTTATTCCTGTCGTGATATTCAATTAGGTCACCTGAGGAAGGACTTGCTTAGCTAACACACCAGTGTAGTAACCAGCTCATTCCTCACTTTGGGACCATGTATGAACAATTGACTAGGCGCGAGCAAACGCCGAAACCCCAATGAAAATTGAAATCCCCTCCACTTAGGCCGCCGACTTTCGCCAATCGCCGAAGCGAATCTAACGAGTAGGTCAAGGGCTCTCACAACAATAATTTATTGTTGTGTGGTGCCGTATATTTGGTCCAAAACTCACAGTCTCAATTTTATTAGTCGAGTGTGAAGAACATTTGCATAACAATAATAACGTGTGGGGTGTAACGAAAAGACAGTGTTAACCATAACAACTTAGTTTATTCAATAAAGTACTAACTACTACAACAAAACAAAAGAAATGTCAATGACGTTACTCGAAATCCTTCCTGTGACACTATCAATGACAGCTAGACACCAGCCCCTAGGACTGCATAATGAACTAACTCGAACATAAGCGTGACCACAGAGGAATCAACAAGAAACAAGAACTAACAGATCTATAATCACAATTACAACAAATGACACAGTGGGTTCTGAAATACGTCTCCAGTAACCTCCTATCTGTTCTACGCCTCAGTGCAGTCTACACCTCCAATGGCGGTTGCAATGCAATCAAATCAGTAGTCTTCCAATGACAACAATAACTAATGGGTTCACTGGCAACTCCACCAACCCTTCCTCAAATTAATCCTTACGTTAACACTCCGTCCCACGGACGATCAACAATCAATAACAATTAATTTACGCTAATAACACAATAACATTTACGCTAAATTAATAACTCTTACAACTGTCACTAGTAACGCGGAAATTACACAACACTCTACCCGTCGAGCATTCAGTGAGAAAATCCCATTAATTCCTGTACTACCAGACAGCTGATTAATCTCTTTACTAGTTACGTTAATTTACGTTAATCGGTTACTAATCACTCAGCGATGGTAAACTTTGATTTACAATGTCCAAAGTGCTAAGAGAACGGTAATCACTCGTGATTACCTTTAGACTAATTAATTACTATCCTCAAGATCAATAATTAAACAATTAAAATACGCAACCTTTCACACTGGCTCAGCAATTTACATTAAGGTATGAATTCCGTCTAAGCCTTCCATACTCAGACCAATTCAGGTGGCTAATAACAGTAATTAGCCACACGTTTACGTTATTCTAAAATGACGTTGCTCCTCCCACGAGTAAATCAAGTGCCGGTACTTCCTGGCAGATAAATAACGACGTTACGTTAATGGAACAATGTAGCCTTCGTGTGAGTCGACCAAACAAGGATCGAGGTTAATTACTTTGACTTCCTGAAACACGTCAATTACCCGGCCCACTGACCGTTAATTACGACAGACAATACTCTAATTCTTATCTGGCTGATGGCTAGGCTCCTTGAGACTACCGTAGCTGCTTGCAGGAAAGTAAATTAACCCAAATGTATTCTACATTACTCAAATTGTCAAAGAACAAATTCTCTTAAAGCAATGGGCGTTCCCTTGGTTACGTTATATTAATTGCCTCGCAATCACCTCACTGAATACTGGACTTCGATGTCCTACCAGATAACCAGGAGAATATATGTGTACCCAAGTACTCGTCTACAGCCGAGTTCACCCACGACAATGACAAATCACACTAACCAATCACACAGTTACAATCCGGTTGCAATGACAATACTGCAGAACCTAGTAAAATAACATACAGGACATGAACCCTTCAGAACACTGCCACACAATGACTTTACTGAACTGCAATCACATACGGTGATGCTCAACACTAGCAACAATCCCCATCAAATAACAACCCCTTTGCAATAACACACACGGCAAGTAGTCTAATTTACAAGTATTAGAAAACTGCACACACTTATTTACTGTTGCAAATGACCCCAGTGCTCTCAATAACCCCTAGAACATAGGTCCCAAACATTGCAATCACCACACAGTAAATAACACAATAACACTGGGCAATAGGTACCTGGGTGTTAGTCAGCTGTCACGGGCTGCTTCCTGGAGGTGGAGGCCTGGTCGAGGACCGGGCCGCGGGGACACTAAAAAGCCCCGAAATCATCTCAAGATAACCTCAAGATAACCGTGACACTACGATTATATATTTATATATATATATATATATATATATATATATATATATATATATATATATATATATATACATATATATATATATATACATATATATATATATATACATATATATATATATATATATATATATATATATATATATATATACATATATATATATATATATATATATATATATATATATATATATATATATATATATATATATATATATATATATATATATACATATATATATATATATGCATATATATATATATATACATATATATATATATATACATATATATATATATATATATATATATATATATATATATATATATATATATATATATATATATATATATATATATACCTAGTAGCCAGAACGCACTTCTCAGCCTACTATGCAAGGCCCGATTTGCCTAATAAGCCAAGTTTTCTGGAATTAATTTATTTTCTCTAATTTTTTTGTTATGAAATGATGAAGCTACCCATTTTATAATGTATGAGGTCAATTTTTTTTTATTGGAGTTAAAATTCACGTAGATATATGACCGAACCTAACCAACCCTACCTCACCTAACCTAACCTATCTTTATAGGTTAGGTTAGGTATGGTAGCCGAAAAAGTTAGGATAGGTTAGGTTAGGTAGGTTAGGTAGTCGAAAAACATTTAATTCATGAAAAGTTGGCTTATTAGGCAAATCGGGCCTTGCATATTAGGCTGAGAAATGCGTTCTGGCTACTAGGTACGACATATATATATATATATATATATATATATATATATATATATATATATATATATATATATATATATATATATATATATATATATATATATAAAAAGATATATATATATATATATATATATATATATATATATGCGGAAAATCCACAGAGAAATATGAAATGAGGTGAACGTTTCGGCTTTGTTAAAGCCTTTGTCAACACCATATATATATATATATATATATATATATATATATATATATATATATATATATATATATATATATATATATATATATATATGTCGTACCTAGTAGCCAGAATGCACTTCTCGGCCTACTATGCAAGGCCCGATTTGCCTAATAAGCCAAGTTTTCCTGAATTAATATATTTTCTCCAAATTTTTTGGCCTATTGATCCTTTGGTTTTAAATTGCTACTAATCATAACTCTCAGATCCCTTCAGCAATCTCAACACTCTACCTTGTATCTTATTAATATAAGAACAAAGGTAACTGCAGAAGGCCTATTGGCCCATACGAGACATCTTCTATTTATAGCCTCTCTCTCTCATTCATGCATTGATCCTTCGGTTTTAAATTGTTACTAATCATAACTCTCAGATCCCTTCGGCAATCTGAACACCATCTAGCTTGTATCTTATTAATATAAGAACAAAGGTAACTGCAGAAGGCCTATTGGCCCATACGAGACGGCTTCTATTTATAACCATGCCTCTCTCTCTCTCTCTCTCCATTTTACCAACCAGTATTTATCCCTGTCTGTCGAGAATCAAAAGTTATGCAATTTATATCCATCGATCGTTTTGTGTTGTGCGTTGATATATTTATTACACTAATAAAATCACTGTTGTTATTGTTTCGGATTTAGCGACTTGGAGAAACATTTGTCTGGGAATTCTAACTGATATTAAGAAAAATAATAGATTTTCCTGTAACGCAACAGGTCTGATATACAACGCCATGGCAGAAATTATATACGAATGTTGTATTCGCAAACCAACTCGGCCAAAAAGAGTATGTGCTCCGATAAAAAAGACTCTAGGCTCGCAAGCAAATTTCCAACAGAAGGAGGAAAAGGTCGTAATTGACAATAAGGCCAAAATAAGCGATGAACAAAATCAGTCTACAGATGTACCAATGAAAAGAAGAAATGATACGCTGGTCACAAGCCTTGATAAGAAGATCATTACTTCGAATGATTCCATCATAAGTAACAAGCAAACTCCCTGCACTTCATTTGATATGACGATAAAAAATTGTGAGCGAAACCGCACCGAAAATTTGCAGCCCAAAAAGCGAGCTAGAAAAGAAGACTGTAACAGTCCCGAGGATTCATGCAAAAAGCCAAGGCTGATCAAAAGCAACGACCAAAACTCCAGACGAACAGTTATCTTAATTTAGGGAAATTATCATGAAATTTAAAAGCTCCCTATATACAATTTTAAATGTAAAAATTGTATGTCTGATGGAATATGATTTTTTAATAAAGATTTAAAAGAATTGATTGTATAATGTGCCTTCGAATTTTTCAATGTAGAGAGATAGAAATTTGTGATGAGTATTTACCTCTCTCTTCTCTAAATCTTTGCTGTTCATGCAATATATTTCCATTACATCGATTTTTGTTTTGAGTTCATGTATTTAACTGGAATTTTTTACTTCTTATCATACTACTACAGCCTTTTATATGTTTCGCTAAAGGTCTGCTCTGAATAAAGAAAGCAAAGAATACTAACATAAGGTGAAAAATTAGTGGTGATATATTAGAGGTGTACAAGTTGATGAATGGGAATAACAAAAGGGGGATATTAATAGGGCATTAAAGGAATCAAAACAAAATAGAACTCGAAAAATGGTTAGAAATTGGATATGTTTAGATTTAGGAAAGACCTTGATGAATACTGGTTCGGTTGTTGATTTGTTGAACAAATTATTGCATAACACATAAGAACGTAGGTAACTACAGAAGGCCTATTGGCCCATACGAGGCACCTCCTATTTATAACCACCCAATCCCACTCATACAACTCACGCTTGAAACAGTCGAGGAGCCCCACCTCCACTGTGTTTCGTGGTAATCAACAACCATGTTACCGAACCAGCATTTACCCAAGTCTTTCCTAAATCTAAACTTATCCAATTGTTTCGCATTCTGTCGTGTGTTGATACTTTTAATACTCCATTAATATCCCCTGTGTTATACCCATTCATCC
The DNA here is from genome assembly GCF_040958095.1 of Procambarus clarkii. Lineage (NCBI taxonomy): Eukaryota > Metazoa > Arthropoda > Malacostraca > Decapoda > Cambaridae > Procambarus > Procambarus clarkii. Next base: position 28,145,646 of record NC_091163.1, read on the forward strand.
ACTTGTAAACCTCAATCATGTCACCCCCTAACTCTTCGCCTTTCCCGTGAATGCAATTTAAGCTTTGTTAATCTTTATTCATATAAAAGATTTCTAATTTGGGGAATTAACTTTGTCATACTAAGCTTGACACGTTCAAGAGAATTTATATTCATTCTACAGTACGGTGACCAAAACTGAACTGGATAATCTAAATAGGGCCTAACTAGAGCAAGATATACCTGAAGAACAACACCAGATGTCTTTTTGCTAACGCTTCGATTAACAAATCACAGTGTTCCATTTGCCTTATTACGAACATTCATGCATTGATCCTTTGGTTTTAAATTGTTACTAATCATAACTCTCAGATCCCTTTATAACCACGCCTCTCTCTCGCATTCATGCATTGATCCTTTGGTTTTAAATTGTTAATAATCATAACTCTCAGATCCCTTCGGCAATCTCAACACTATCTAGCTTGTATCTTATTAATATAAGAACAAAGGTAACTGCAGAAAGCCTATTGGCCCATACGAGACAGCTTCAATTTATAAGCACGCCTCTCTCATGCATTGATCCTCTGGTTTTAAATTGCTACTAATCATAACTCTCAGATCCCTTCGGTAATCTCAACACTCTACCTTGTATCTTATTAATATAAGAACAAAGGTAACTTCAGAAGGCCTATTGGCCCATACGAGACAGCTTCTATTTATAGCCTCTCTCTCATTCATGCATTGATCCTTCGGTTTTAAATTGTTACTAATCATAACTCTCAGATCCCTTCGGCAATCTGAACACCATCTAGCTTGTATCTTATTAATATAAGAACAAAGGTAACTGCAGAAGGCCTATTGGCCCATACGAGACGGCTTCTATTTATAACCATGCCTCTCTCTCCATTTTACCAACCAGTATTTATCCCTGTCTGTCGAGAATCAAAAGTTATGCAATTTATATCCATCGATCGTTTTGTGTTGTGCGTTGATATATTTATTACACTAATAAAATCACTGTTGTTGTTGTTTCGGATTTAGCGACTCAGAACGAAGTGTCCATGTAGCATGGACTTTGGTGAGCCCGTAAATATATTTAAAATCACTATTGTTATTCCTACTTGTATTCAGGTGCATGTCAATCACCTCACTTACACAACTCTTGGGGTGTATATAAAAGGAACCCGCTCCCTGAATAATTAAGTCTAGTTCTTAGCACAGACCAGAAAATACTTCTGTGGACGCATAATTTACGTGTTTTTCAATATTTTGCCAAAACATATCTTGGAGAAACATTTGTCTGGGAATTCTAACTGATATTAAGAAAAATAATAGATTTTCCTGTAACGCAACAGGTCTCATATACAACGCCATGGCAGAAATTATATACGAATGTTGTATTCGCAAACCAACTCGGCCAAAAAGAGTATGTGCTCCGATAAAAAAGACTCTAGGCTCGCAAGCAAATTTCCAACAGAAGGAGGAAAAGGTCGTAATTGACAATAAGGCCAAAATAAGCGATGAACAAAATCAGTCTACAGATGTACCAATGAAAAGAAGAAATGATACGCTGGTCACAAGCCTTGATAAGAAGATCATTACTTCGAATGATTCCATCATAAGTAACAAGCAAACTCCCTGCACTTCATTTGATATGACGATAAAAAATTGTGAGCGAAACCGCACCGAATATTTGCAGCCCAAAAAGCGAGCTAGAAAAGAAGACTGTAACAGTCCCGAGGATTCATGCAAAAAGCCAAGGCTGATCAAAAGCAACGACCAAAACTCCAGACGAACAGTTATCTTAATTTAGGGAAATTATCATGAAATTTAAAAGCTCCCTATATACAATTTTAAATGTAAAAATTGTATGTCTGATGGAATATGATTTTATAATAAAGATTTAAAAGAATTGATTGTATAATGTGCCTTCGAATTTTTCAATGTAGAGAGATAGAAATTTGTGATGAGTATTTACCTCTCTCTTCTCTAAATCTTTGCAGTTCATGAAATATATTTCCATTACATCGATTTTTGTTTTGAGTTCATGTATTTAACTGGAATTTTTTACTTCTTATCATACTACTACAGCCTTTTATATGTTTCGCTAAAGGTCTGCTCTGAATAAAGAAAGCAAAAAATACTAACATAAGGTGAAAAATTAGTGGTGATATATTAGAGGTGTACAAGTTGATGAATGGGAATAACAAAAGGGGGATATTAATAGGGCATTAAAGGAATCAAAACAAAATAGAACTCGAAAAATGGTTAGAAATTGGATATGTTTAGATTTAGGAAAGACCTTGATGAATACTGGTTCGGTTGTAGATTTGTTGAACAAATTATTGCATAACACATAAGAACGTAGGTAACTACAGAAGGCCTATTGGCCCATACGAGGCACCTCCTATTTATAACCACCCAATCCCACTCATACATGTACAACTCACGCTTGAAACAGTCGAGGAGCCCCACCTCCACTGTGTTTCGTGGTAATCAACAACCATGTTACCGAACCAGCATTTACCCAAGTCTTTCCTAAATCTAAACTTATCCAATTGTTTCGCATTCTGCCGTGTGTTGATACTTTTAATACTTTTAATACTCCATTAATACTTTTAATACTCCATTAATATCCCCTGTGTTATACCCATTCATCCACTTGTAAACCTCAATCATGTCACCCCCTAACTCTTCGCCTTTCCCGTGAATGCAATTTAAGCTTTGTTAATCTTTATTCATATAAAAGATTTCTAATTTGGGGAATTAACTTTGTCATACTAAGCTTGACACGTTCAAGAGAATTTATATTCATTCTACAGTACGGCGACCAAAACTGAACTGGATAATCTAAATAGGGCCTAACTAGAGCAAGATATACCTGTAGAACAACACCGGATGTCTTTTTGCTAACGCTTCGATTAACAAATCACAGTGTTCCATTTGCCTTATTACGAACATTCATGCATTGATCCTTTGGTTTTAAATTGTTACTAATCATAACTCTCAGATCCCTTCGGCAATCTCAACACTATCTAGCTTGTATCTTATTAATATAAGTACAAATGTAACTGCAGACGGCCTATTGGCCCATACGAGACAGCTTTAATTTATAACCACGCCTCTCTCTCTCATGCATTGATCCTTTGGTTTTAAATTGTTACTAATCATAACTCTCAGATCCCTTCGGCAATCTCAACACCATCTAGCTTGTATCTTATTAATATAAGGACAAAGGTAACTGCAGAAGGCCTATTGGCCCATACGAGACATCGTCAATTTATAACCACGCCTCTCTCTCGCATTCATGCATTGATCCTTTGGTTTTAAATTGTTAATAATCATAACTCTCAGATCCCTTCGGCAATCTCAACACTATCTAGCTTGTATCTTATTAATATAAGAACAAAGGTAACTGCAGAAAGCCTATTGGCCCATACGAGACAGCTTCAATTTATAAGCACGCCTCTCTCTCATGCATTGATCCTCTGGTTTTAAATTGCTACTAATCATAACTCTCAGATCCCTTCGGCAATCTCAACGCTATCTAGCTTGTATCTTATTAATATAAGAACAAAGGTAACTGCAGAAAGCCTATTGGCCCATACGAGACAGCTTCAATTTATAAGCACGCCTCTCTCTCATGCATTGATCCTTTGGTTTTAAAATGCTACTAATCGTAACTCTCAGATCCCTTCGGTAATCTCAACACTCTACCTTGTATCTTATTAATATAAGAACAAAGGTAACTGCAGAAGGCCTATTGGCCCATACGAGACAGCTTCTATTTATAGCCTCTCTCTCTCATTCATGCATTGATCCTTCGGTTTTAAATTGTTACTAATCATAACTCTCAGATCCCTTCGGCAATCTGAACACCATCTAGCTTGTATCTTATTAATATAAGAACAAAGGTAACTGCAGAAGGCCTATTGGCCCATACGAGACGGCTTCTATTTATAACCATGCCTCTCTCTCTCTCTCCATTTTACCAACCAGTATTTATCCCTGTCTGTCGAGAATCAAAAGTTATGCAATTTATATCCATCGATCGTTTTGTGTTGTGCGTTGATATATTTATTACACTAATAAAATCACTGTTGTTGTTGTTTCGGATTTAGCGACTCAGAACGAAGTGACCATGTAGCATGGACTTTGGTGAGCCCGTAAATATATTTAAAATCACTATTGTTATTCCTACTTGTATTCAGGTGCATGTCAATCACCTCACTTACACAACTCTTGGGGTGTATATAAAAGGAACCCGCTCCCTGAATAATTAAGTCTAGTTCTTAGCACAGACCAGAAAATACTTCTGTGGACGCATAATTTTCGTGTTTTTCAATATTTTGCCAAAACATATCTTGGAGAAACATTTGTCTGGGAATTCCAACTGATATTAGGAAAAATAATAGATTTTCCTGTAACGCAACAGGTCTCATATACAACGCCATGGCAGAAATTATATACGAATGTTGTATTCGCAAACCAACTCGGTCAAAAAGAGTATGTGCTCCGATAAAAAAGACTCTAGGCTCGCAAGCAAATTTCCAAGAGAAGGAGGAAAAGGTCGTAATTGACAATAAGGCCAAAATAAGCGATGAACAAAATCAGTCTACAGATGTACCAATGAAAAGAAGAAATGATACGCTGGTCACAAGCCTTGATAAGATCATTACTTCGAATGATTCCATCATAAGTAACAAGCAAACTCCCTGCACTTCATTTGATATGACGATAAAAAATTGTGAGCGAAACCGCACCGAAAATTTGCAGCCCAAAAAGCGAGCTAGAAAAGAAGACTGTAACAGTCCCGAGGATTCATGCAAAAAGCCAAGGATGATCAAAGGCAACGACCAAAACTCCAGACGAACAGTTTAATCTTAATTTAGGGAAATTATCATGAAATTTAAAAGCTCCCTATATACAATTTTAAATGTAAAAATTGTATGTCTGATGGAATATGATTTTTTAATAAAGATTTAAAAGAATTGATTGTATAATGTGCCTTCGAATTTTTCAATGTAGAGAGATAGAAATTTGTGATGAGTATTTACCTCTCTCTTCTCTAAATCTTTGCTGTTCATGAAATATATTTCCATTACATCGATTTTTGTTTTGAGTTCTAGTATTTAACTGGAATTTTTTTACTTATCATACTACTACATCCTTTTATATGTTTCGCTAAAGGTCTGCTCTGAATAAAGAAAGCAAAGAATACTAACATAAGGTGAAAAATTAGTGGTGATATATTAGAGGTGTACAAGTTGATGAATGGGAATAACAAAAGGGGGATATTAATAGGGCATTAAAGGAATCAAAACAAAATAGAACTCGAAAAATGGTTAGAAATTGGATATGTTTAGATTTAGGAAAGACCTTGATGAATACTGGTTTGGTTGTTGATTTGTTGCATAACACATAAGAACGTAGGTAACTACAGAAGGCCTATTGGCCCATACGAGGCACCTCCTATTTATAACCACCCAATCCCACTCATACATGTACAACTCACGCTTGAAACAATCGAGGAGCCCCACCTCCACTGTGTTTCGTGGTAATCAACAACCATGTTACCGAACCAGCATTTACCCAAGTCTTTCCTAAATCTAAACTTATCCAATTGTTTCGCATTCTGTCGTGTGTTGATACTTTTAATACTCCATTAATATCCCCTGTGTTATACCCATTCATCCACTTGTAAACCTCAATCATGTCACCCCCTAACTCTTCGCCTTTCCCGTGAATGCAATTTAAGCTTTGTTAATCTTTATTCATATAAAAGATTTCTAATTTGGGGAATTAACTTTGTCATACTAAGCTTGACACGTTCAAGAGAATTTATATTCATTCTACAGTACGGTGACCAAAACTGAACTGGATAATCTAAATAGGGCCTAACTAGAGCAAGATATACCTGAAGAACAACACCAGATGTCTTTTTGCTAACGCTTCGATTAACAAACCACAGTGTTCCATTTGCCTTATTACGAACATTCATGCATTGATCCTTTGGTTTTAAATTGTTACTAATCATAACTCTCAGATCCCTTCGGCAATCTCAACACCATCTAGCTTGTATCTTATTAATATAAGGACAAAGGTAACTGCAGAAGGCCTATTGGCCCATACGAGACAGCGTCAATTTATAACCACGCCTCTCTCTCGCATTCATGCATTGATCCTTTGGTTTTAAATTGTTAATAATCATAACTCTCAGATCCCTTCGGCAATCTCAACACTATCTAGCTTGTATCTTATTAATATAAGAACAAAGGTAACTTCAGAAAGCCTATTGGCCCATACGAGACAGCTTCAATTTATAAGCACGCCTCTCTCTCATGCATTGATCCTTTGGTTTTAAATTGCTACTAATCATAACTCTCAGATCCCTTCGGTAATCTCAACACTCTACCTTGTATCTTATTAATATAAGAACAAAGGTAACTGCAGAAGGCCTATTGGCCCATACGAGACAGCTTCTATTTATAGCCTCTCTCTCTCATTCATGCATTGATCCTTCGGTTTTAAATTGTTACTAATCATAACTCTCAGATCCCTTCGGCAATCTGAACACCATCTAGCTTGTATCTTATTAATATAAGAACAAAGGTAACTGCAGAAGGCCTATTGGCCCATACGAGACGGCTTCTATTTATAACCACGCCTCTCTCTCTCCATTTTACCAACCAGTATTTATCCCTGTCTGTCGAGAATCAAAAGTTATGCAATTTATATCCATCGATCGTTTTGTGTTGTGCGTTGATATATTTATTACACTAATAAAATCACTGTTGTTGTTGTTTCGGATTTAGCGACTCAGAACGAAGTGTCCATGTAGCATGGACTTTGGTGAGCCCGTAAATATATTTAAAATCACTATTGTTATTCCTACTTGTATTCAGGTGCATGTCAATCACCTCACTTACACAACTCTTGGGGTGTATATAAAAGGAACCCGCTCCCTGAATAATTAAGTCTAGTTCTTAGCACAGACCAGAAAATACTTCTGTGGACGCATAATTTTCGTGTTTTTCAATATTTTGCCAAAACATATCTTGGAGAAACATTTGTCTGGGAATTCCAACTGATATTAAGAAAAATAATAGATTTTCCTGTAACGCAACAGGTCTCATATACAACGCCATGGCAGAAATTATATACGAATGTTGTATTCGCAAACCAACTCGGCCAAAAAGAGTTTGTGCTCCGATAAAAAAGACTCTAGGCTCGCAAGCAAATTTCCAACAAAAGGAGGAAAAGGTCGTTATTGACAATAAGGCCAAAATAAGCGATGAACAAAATCAGTCTACAGATGTACCAATGAAAAGAAGAAATGATACGCTGGTCACAAGCCTTGATAAGAAGATCATTACTTCGAATGATTCCATCATAAGTAACAAGCAAACTCCCTGCACTTCATTTCATATGACGATAAAAAATTGTGAGCGAAACCGCACCGAAAATTTGCAGCCCAAAAAGCGAGTTAGAAAAGAAGACTGTAACAGTCCCGAGGATTCATGCAAAAAGCCAAGGCTGATCAAAGGCAACGACCAAAACTCCAGACGAACAGTTATCTTAATTTAGGGAAATTATCATGAAATTTAAAAGCTCCCTATATACAATTTTAAATGTAAAAATTGTATGTCTGATGGAATATGATTTTTTAATAAAGATTTAAAAGAATTGATTGTATAATGTGCCTTCGAATTTTTCAATGTAGAGAGATAGAAATTTGTGATGAGTATTTACCTCTCTCTTCTCTAAATCTTTGCTGTTAATGAAATATATTTCCATTACATCGATTTTTGTTTTGAGTTCATGTATTTAACTGGAATTTTTTTACTTCTTATCATACTACTACAGCCTTTTATATGTTTCGCTAAAGGTCTGCTCTGAATAAAGAAAGCAAAGAATACTAACATAAGGTGAAAAATTAGTGGTGATATATTAGAGGTGTACAAGTTGATGAATGGGAATAACAAAAGGGGGATATTAATAGGGCATTAAAGGAATCAAAACAAAATAGAACTCGAAAAATGGTTAGAAATTGGATATGTTTAGATTTAGGAAAGACCTTGATGAATACTGGTTCGGTTGTTGATTTGTTGAACAAATTATTGCATAACACATAAGAACGTAGGTAACTACAGAAGGCCTATTGGCCCATACGAGGCACCTATTTATAACCACCCAATCCCACTCATACATGTACAACTCACGCTTGAAACAGTCGAGGAGCCCCACCTCCACTGTGTTTCGTGGTAATCAACAACCATGTTACCGAACCAGCATTTACCCAAGTCTTTCCTAAATCTAAACTTATCCAATTGTTTCGCATTCTGTCGTGTGTTGATACTTTTAATACTCCATTAATATCCCCTGTGTTATACCCATTCATCCACTTGTAAACCTCAATCATGTCACCCCCTAACTCTTCGCCTTTCCCGTGAATGCAATTTAAGCTTTGTTAATCTTTATTCATATAAAAGATTTCTAATTTGGGGAATTAACTTTGTCATACTAAGCTTGACACGTTCAAGAGAATTTATATTCATTCTACAGTACGGTGACCAAAACTGAACTGGATAATCTAAATAGGGCCTAACTAGAGCAAGATATACCTGAAGAACAACACCAGATGTCTTTTTGCTAACGCTTCGATTAACAAATCACAGTGTTCCATTTGCCTTATTACGAACATTCATGCATTGATCCTTTGGTTTTAAATTGTTACTAATCATAACTCTCAGATCCCTTCGGCAATCTCAACACCATCTAGCTTGTATCTTAATAATATAAGAACAAAGGTAACTGCAGAAAGCCTATTGGCCCATACGAGACAGCGTCAATTTATAACCACGCCTCTCTCTCGCATTCATGCATTGATCCTTTGGTTTTAAATTGTTAATAATCATAACTCTCAGATCCCTTCGGCAATCTCAACACTATCTAGCTTGTATCTTATTAATATAAGAACAAAGGTAACTGCAGAAAGCCTATTGGCCCATACGAGACAGCTTCAATTTATAAGCACGCCTCTCTCTCATGCATTGATCCTCTGGTTTTAAATTGCTACTAATCATAACTCTCAGATCCCTTCGGTAATCTCAACACTCTACCTTGTATCTTATTAATATAAGAACAAAGGTAACTTCAGAAGGCCTATTGGCCCATACGAGACAGCTTCTATTTATAGCCTCTCTCTCATTCATGCATTGATCCTTCGGTTTTAAATTGTTACTAATCATAACTCTCAGATCCCTTCGGCAATCTGAACACCATCTAGCTTGTATCTTATTAATATAAGAACAAAGGTAACTGCAGAAGGCCTATTGGCCCATACGAGACGGCTTCTATTTATAACCATGCCTCTCTCTCCATTTTACCAACCAGTATTTATCCCTGTCTGTCGAGAATCAAAAGTTATGCAATTTAAATCCATCGATCGTTTTGTGTTGTGCGTTGATATATTTATTACACTAATAAAATCACTGTTGTTGTTGTTTCGGATCTAGCGACTCAGAACGAAGTGTCCAAGTAGCATGGACTTTGGTGAGCCCGTAAATATATTTAAAATCACTATTGTTATTCCTACTTGTATTCAGGTGCATGTCAATCACCTCACTAACACAACTCTTGGGGTGTATATAAAAGGAACCCGCTCCCTGAATAATTAAGTCTAGTTCTTAGCACAGACCAGAAAATACTTCTGTGGACGCATAATTTTCGTGTTTTTCAATATTTTGCCAAAACATATCTTGGAGAAACATTTGTCTGGGAATTCCAACTGATATTAAGAAAAATAATAGATTTTCCTGTAACGCAACAGGTCTGATATACAACGCCATGGCAGAAATTATATACGAATGTTGTATTCGCAAACCAACTCGGCCAAAAAGAGTATGTGCTCCGATAAAAAAGACTCTAGGCTCGCAATCAAATTTCCAACGTAAGGAGGAAAAGGTCGTAATTGACAATAAGGCCAAAATAAGCGATGAACAAAATCAGTCTACAGATGTACCAATGAAAAGAAGAAATGATACGCTGGTCACAAGCCTTGATAAGAAGATCATTACTTCGAATGATTCCATCATAAGTAACAAGCAAACTCCCTGCACTTCATTTGATATGACGATAAAAAATTGTGAGCGAAACCGCACCGAATATTTGCAGCCCAAAAAGCGAGCTAGAAAAGAAGACTGTAACAGTCCCGAGGATTCATGCAAAAAGCCAAGGCTGATCAAAGGCAACGACCAAAACTCCAGACGAACAGTTATCTTAATTTAGGGAAATTATCATGAAATTTAAAAGCTCCCTATATACAATTTTAAATGTAAAAATTGTATGTCTGATGGAATATGATTTTATAATAAAGATTTAAAAGAATTGATTGTATAATGTGCCTTCGAATTTTTCAATGTAGAGAGATAGAAATTTGTGATGAGTATTTACCTCTCTCTTCTCTAAATCTTTGCAGTTCATGAAATACATTTCCATTACATCGATTTTTGTTTTGAGTTCATGTATTTAACTGGAATTTTTTACTTCTTATCATACTACTACAGCCTTTTATATGTTTCGCTAAAGGTCTGCTCTGAATAAAGAAAGCAAAAAAATACTAACATAAGGTGAAAAATTAGTGGTGATATATTAGAGGTGTAGAAGTTGATGAATGGGAATAACAAAAGGGGGATATTAATAGGGCATTAAAGGAATCAAAACAAAATAGAACTCGAAAAATGGTTACAAATTGGATATGTTTAGATTTAGGAAAGACCTTGATGAATACTAGTTCGGTTGTTTATTTGTTGAACAAATTATTGCATAACACATAAGAACGTAGGTAACTACAGAAGGCCTATTGGCCCATACGAGGCACCTCCTATTTATAACCACCCAATCCCACTCATACATGTACAACTCACGCTTGAAATAGTCGAGGAGCCCCACCTCCACTGTGTTTCATGGTAATCAACAACCATGTTACCGAATCAGCATTTACCCAAGTCTTTCCTAAATCTAAACATATCCAATTATTTCGCATTCTGTCGTGTGTTGATACTTTTAATACTCCATTAATATCCTGTGTTATACCCGTTCATCCACTTGTAAACCTCAATCATGTCACCCCGTAGCTCTTCGCCTTTCCCTTGAATGCAATTTAAGCTTTGTTAATCTTTATTCATATAAAAGATTTCTAATTTGGGGAATTAACTTTGTCATACTAAGCTTGACACGTTCAAGAGAATTTATATTCATTCTACAGTACGGCGACCAAAACTGAACTGGATAATCTAAATAGGGCCTAACTAGAGCAAGATATACCTGAAGAACAACACCAGATGTCTTTTTGCTAACGCTTCGATTAACAAATCACAGTGTTCCATTTGCCTTATTACGAACATTCATGCATTGATCCTTTGGTTTTAAATTGTTACTAATCATAACTCTCAGATCCCTTCGGCAATCTCAACACTATCTAGCTTGTATCTTAATAATATAAGAACAAAGGTAACTGCAGAAAGCCTATTGGCCCATACGAGACAGCGTCAATTTATAACCACGCCTCTCTCTCGCATTCATGCATTGATCCTTTGGTTTTAAATTGTTAATAATCATAACTCTCAGATCCCTTCGGCAATCTCAACACTATCTAGCTTGTATCTTATTAATATAAGAACAAAGGTAACTGCAGAAAGCCTATTGGCCCATACGAGACAGCTTCAATTTATAAGCACGCCTCTCTCTCATGCATTGATCCTCTGGTTTTAAATTGCTACTAATCATAACTCTCAGATCCCTTCGGTAATCTCAACACTCTACCTTGTATCTTATTAATATAAGAACAAAGGTAACTTCAGAAGGCCTATTGGCCCATACGAGACAGCTTCTATTTATAGCCTCTCTCTCATTCATGCATTGATCCTTCGGTTTTAAATTGTTACTAATCATAACTCTCAGATCCCTTCGGCAATCTGAACACCATCTAGCTTGTATCTTATTAATATAAGAACAAAGGTAACTGCAGAAGGCCTATTGGCCCATACGAGACGGCTTCTATTTATAACCATGCCTCTCTCTCCATTTTACCAACCAGTATTTATCCCTGTCTGTCGAGAATCAAAAGTTATGCAATTTATATCCATCGATCGTTTTGTGTTGTGCGTTGATATATTTATTACACTAATAAAATCACTGTTGTTGTTGTTTCGGATCTAGCGACTCAGAACGAAGTGTCCAAGTAGCATGGACTTTGGTGAGCCCGTAAATATATTTAAAATCACTATTGTTATTCCTACTTGTATTCAGGTGCATGTCAATCACCTCACTAACACAACTCTTGGGGTGTATATAAAAGGAACCCGCTCCCTGAATAATTAAGTCTAGTTCTTAGCACAGACCAGAAAATACTTCTGTGGACGCATAATTTTCGTGTTTTTCAATATTTTGCCAAAACATATCTTGGAGAAACATTTGTCTGGGAATTCCAACTGATATTAAGAAAAATAATAGATTTTCCTGTATCGCAACAGGTCTGATATACAACGCCATGGCAGAAATTATATACGAATGTTGTATTCGCAAACCAACTCGGCCAAAAAGAGTATGTGCTCCGATAAAAAAGACTCTAGGCTCGCAATCAAATTTCCAACGTAAGGAGGAAAAGGTCGTAATTGACAATAAGGCCAAAATAAGCGATGAACAAAATCAGTCTACAGATGTACCAATGAAAAGAAGAAATGATACGCTGGTCACAAGCCTTGATAAGAAGATCATTACTTCGAATGATTCCATCATAAGTAACAAGCAAATTCCCTGCACTTCATTTGATATGACGATAAAAAATTGTGAGCGAAACCGCACCGAATATTTGCAGCCCAAAAAGCGAGCTAGAAAAGAAGACTGTAACAGTCCCGAGGATTCATGCAAAAAGCCAAGGCTGATCAAAGGCAACGACCAAAACTCCAGACGAACAGTTATCTTAATTTAGGGAAATTATCATGAAATTTAAAAGCTCCCTATATACAATTTTAAATGTAAAAATTGTATGTCTGATGGAATATGATTTTTTAATAAAGATTTAAAAGAATTGATTGTATAATGTGCCTTCGAATTTTTCAATGTAGAGAGATAGAAATTTGTGATGAGTATTTACCTCTCTCTTCTCTAAATCTTTGCAGTTCATGAAATACATTTCCATTACATCGATTTTTGTTTTGAGTTCATGTATTTAACTGGAATTTTTTACTTCTTATCATACTACTACAGCCTTTTATATGTTTCGCTAAAGGTCTGCTCTGAATAAAGAAAGCAAAAAATACTAACATAAGGTGAAAAATTAGTGGTGATATATTAGAGGTGTAGAAGTTGATGAATGGGAATAACAAAAGGGGGATATTAATAGGGCATTAAAGGAATCAAAACAAAATAGAACTCGAAAAATGGTTACAAATTGGATATGTTTAGATTTAGGAAAGACCTTGATGAATACTAGTTCGGTTGTTGATTTGTTGAACAAATTATTGCATAACACATAAGAACGTAGGTAACTACAGAAGGCCTATTGGCCCATACGAGGCACCTCCTATTTATAACCACCCAATCCCACTCATACATGTACAACTCACGCTTGAAATAGTCGAGGAGCCCCACCTCCACTGTGTTTCATGGTAATCAACAACCATGTTACCGAATCAGCATTTACCCAAGTCTTTCCTAAATCTAAACATATCCAATTATTTCGCATTCTGTCGTGTGTTGATACTTTTAATACTCCATTAATATCCCCTGTGTTATACCCGTTCATCCACTTGTAAACCTCAATCATGTCACCCCGTAGCTCTTCGCCTTTCCCGTGAATGCAATTTAAGCTTTGTTAATCTTTATTCATATAAAAGATTTCTAATTTGGGGAATTAACTTTGTCATACTAAGCTTGACACGTTCAAGAGAATTTATATTCATTCTACAGTACGGCGACCAAAACTGAACTGGATAATCTAAATAGGGCCTAACTAGAGCAAGATATACCTGAAGAACAACACCAGATGTCTTTTTGCTAACGCTTCGATTAACAAATCACAGTGTTCCATTTGCCTTATTACGAACATTCATGCATTGATCCTTTGGTTTTAAATTGTTACTAATCATAACTCTCAGATCCCTTCGGCAATCTCAACACTATCTAGCTTGTATCTTAATAATATAAGAACAAAGGTAACTGCAGAAAGCCTATTGGCCCATACGAGACAGCGTCAATTTATAACCACGCCTCTCTCTCGCATTCATGCATTGATCCTTTGGTTTTAAATTGTTAATAATCATAACTCTCAGATCCCTTCGGCAATCTCAACACTATCTAGCTTGTATCTTATTAATATAAGAACAAAGGTAACTGCAGAAAGCCTATTGGCCCATACGAGACAGCTTCAATTTATAAGCACGCCTCTCTCTCATGCACTGATCCTCTGGTTTTAAATTGCTACTAATCATAACTCTCAGATCCCTTCGGTAATCTCAACACTCTACCTTGTATCTTATTAATATAAGAACAAAGGTAACTTCAGAAGGCCTATTGGCCCATACGAGACAGCTTCTATTTATAGCCTCTCTCTCATTCATGCATTGATCCTTCGGTTTTAAATTGTTACTAATCATAACTCTCAGATCCCTTCGGCAATCTGAACACCATCTAGCTTGTATCTTATTAATATAAGAACAAAGGTAACTGCAGAAGGCCTATTGGCCCATACGAGACGGCTTCTATTTATAACCATGCCTCTCTCTCCATTTTACCAACCAGTATTTATCCCTGTCTGTCGAGAATCAAAAGTTATGCAATTTATATCCATCGATCGTTTTGTGTTGTGCGTTGATATATTTATTACACTAATAAAATCACTGTTGTTGTTGTTTCGGATCTAGCGACTCAGAACGAAGTGTCCAAGTAGCATGGACTTTGGTGAGCCCGTAAATATATTTAAAATCACTATTGTTATTCCTACTTGTATTCAGGTGCATGTCAATCACCTCACTAACACAACTCTTGGGGTGTATATAAAAGGAACCCGCTCCCTGAATAATTAAGTCTAGTTCTTAGCACAGACCAGAAAATACTTCTGTGGACGCATAATTTTCGTGTTTTTCAATATTTTGCCAAAACATATCTTGGAGAAACATTTGTCTGGGAATTCCAACTGATATTAAGAAAAATAATAGATTTTCCTGTAACGCAACAGGTCTGATATACAACGCCATGGCAGAAATTATATACGAATGTTGTATTCGCAAACCAACTCGGCCAAAAAGAGTATGTGCTCCGATAAAAAAGACTCTAGGCTCGCAATCAAATTTCCAACGTAAGGAGGAAAAGGTCGTAATTGACAATAAGGCCAAAATAAGCGATGAACAAAATCAGTCTACAGATGTACCAATGAAAAGAAGAAATGATACGCTGGTCACAAGCCTTGATAAGAAGATCATTACTTCGAATGATTCCATCATAAGTAACAAGCAAATTCCCTGCACTTCATTTGATATGACGATAAAAAATTGTGAGCGAAACCGCACCGAATATTTGCAGCCCAAAAAGCGAGCTAGAAAAGAAGACTGTAACAGTCCCGAGGATTCATGCAAAAAGCCAAGGCTGATCAAAGGCAACGACCAAAACTCCAGACGAACAGTTAACTTAATTTAGGGAAATTATCATGAAATTTAAAAGCTCCCTATATACAATTTTAAATGTAAAAATTGTATGTCTGATGGAATATGATTTTTTAATAAAGATTTAAAAGAATTGATTGTATAATGTGCCTTCGAATTTTTCAATGTAGAGAGATAGAAATTTGTGATGAGTATTTACCTCTCTCTTCTCTAAATCTTTGCAGTTCATGAAATACATTTCCATTACATCGATTTTTGTTTTGAGTTCATGTATTTAACTGGAATTTTTTACTTCTTATCATACTACTACAGCCTTTTATATGTTTCGCTAAAGGTCTGCTCTGAATAAAGAAAGCAAAAAATACTAACATAAGGTGAAAAATTAGTGGTGATATATTAGAGGTGTACAAGTTGATGAATGGGAATAACAAAAGGGGGATATTAATAGGGCATTAAAGGAATCAAAACAAAATAGAACTCGAAAAATGGTTAGAAATTGGATATGTTTAGATTTAGGAAAGACCTTGATGAATACTGGTTCGGTTGTTGATTTGTTGAACAAATTATTGCATAACACATAAGAACGTAGGTAACTACAGAAGGCCTATTGGCCCATACGAGGCACCTCCTATTTATAACCACCCAATCCCACTCATACATGTACAACTCACGCTTGAAACAGTCGAGGAGCCCCACCTCCACTGTGTTTCGTGGTAATCAACAACCATGTTACCGAACCAGCATTTACCCAAGTCTTTCCTAAATCTAAACTTATCCAATTGTTTCGCATTCTGTCGTGTGTTGATACTTTTAATACTCCATTAATATCCCCTGTGTTATACCCATTCATCCACTTGTAAACCTCAATCATGTCACCCCCTAACTCTTCGCCTTTCCCGTGAATGCAATTTAAGCTTTGTTAATCTTTATTCATATAAAGGATTTCTAATTTGGGGAATTAACTTTGTCATACTAAGCTTGACACGTTCAAGAGAATTTATATTCATTCTACAGTACGGCGACCAAAACTGAACTGGATAATCTAAATAGGGCCTAACTAGAGCAAGATATACCTGAAGAACAACACCGGATGTCTTTTTGCTAACGCTTCGATTAACAAATCACAGTGTTCCATTTGCCTTATTACGAACATTCATGCATTGATCCTTTGGTTTTAAATTATTACTAATCATAACTCTCAGATCCCTTCGGCAATCTCAACACTATCTAGCTTGTATCTTATTAATATAAGAACAAATGTAACTGCAGACGGCCTATTGGCCCATACGAGACAGCTTTAATTTATAACCACGCCTCTCTCTCTCATGCATTGATCCTTTGGTTTTAAATTGTTACTAATCATAACTCTCAGATCCCTTCGGCAATCTCAACACTATCTAGCTTGTATCTTATTAATATAAGGACAAAGGTAACTGCAGAAGGCCTATTGGCCCATACGAGACATCGTCAATTTATAACCACGCCTCTCTCTCGCATTCATGCATTGATCCTTTGGTTTTAAATTGTTAATAATCATAACTCTCAGATCCCTTCGGCAATCTCAACACTATCTAGCTTGTATCTTATTAATATAAGAACAAAGGTAACTGCAGAAAGCCTATTGGCCCATACGAGACAGCTTCAATTTATAAGCACGCCTCTCTCTCATGCATTGATCCTCTGGTTTTAAATTGCTACTAATCATAACTCTCAGATCCCTTCGGCAATCTCAACGCTATCTAGCTTGTATCTTATTAATATAAGAACAAAGGTAACTGCAGAAGGCCTATTGGCCCATACGAGACAGCTTCAATTTATAACCACGCCTCTCTCTCTCATGCATTGATCCTTTGGTTTTAAATTGCTACTAATCATAACTCTCAGATCCCTCCGGTAATCTCAACACTCTACCTTGTATCTTATTAATATAAGAACAAAGGTAACTGCAGAAGGCCTATTGGCCCATACGAGACAGCTTCTATTAATAGCCTCTCTCTCTCATTCATGCATTGATCCTTCGGTTTTAAATTGTTACTAATCATAACTCTCAGATCCCTTCGGCAATCTGAACACCATCTAGCTTGTATCTTATTAATATAAGAATAAAGGTAACTGCAGAAGGCCTATTGGCCCATACGAGACGGCTTCTATTTATAACCACGCCTCTCTCTCTCTCTCTCCATTTTACCAACAAGTATTTATCCCTGTCTGTCGAGAATCAAAAGTTATGCAATTTATATCCATCGATCGTTTTGTGTTGTGCGTTGATATATTTATTACACTAATAAAATCACTGTTGTTGTTGTTTCGGATTTAGCGACTCAGAACGAAGTGTCCAAGTAGCATGGACTTTGGTGAGCCCGTAAATATATTTAAAATCAGTATTGTTATTCCTACTTGTATTCAAGTGCATGTCAATCACCTCACTTACACAACTCTTGGGGTGTATATAAAAGGAACCCGCTCCCTGAATAATTAAGTCTAGTTCTTAGCACAGACCAGAAAATACTTCTGTGGACGCATAATTTACGTGTTTTTCAATATTTTGCCAAAACATATCTTGGAGAAACATTTGTCTGGGAATTCTAACTGATATTAAGAAAAATAATAGATTTTCCTGTAACGCAACAGGTCTGATATACAACGCCATGGCAGAAATTATATACGAATGTTGTATTCGCAAACCAACTCGGCCAAAAAGAGTATGTGCTCCGATAAAAAAGACTCTAGGCTCGCAAGCAAATTTCCAACAGAAGGAGGAAAAGGTCGTAATTGACAATAAGGCCAAAATAAGCGATGAACAAAATCAGTCTACAGATGTACCAATGAAAAGAAGAAATGATACGCTGGTCACAAGCCTTGATAAGAAGATCATTACTTCGAATGATTCCATCATAAGTAACAAGCAAACTCCCTGCACTTCATTTGATATGACGATAAAAAATTGTGAGCGAAACCGCACCGAATATTTGCAGCCCAAAAAGCGAGCTAGAAAAGAAGACTGTAACAGTCCCGAGGATTCATGCAAAAAGCCAAGGCTGATCAAAGGCAACGACCAAAACTCCAGACGAACAGTTGGCATGGACACAAAAGTGACATGGACACTTTGTTTAATTTAGGGAAATTATCATGAAATTTAAAAGCTCCCTATATACAATTTTAAATGTAAAAATTGTATGTCTGATGGAATATGATTTTTTAATAAAGATTTAAAAGAATTGATTGTATAATGTGCCTTCGAATTTTTCAATGTAGAGAGATAGAAATTTGTGATGAGTATTTACCTCTCTCTTCTCTAAATCATTGCTGTTCATGAAATATATTTCCATTACATCGATTTTTGTTTTGAGTTCATGTATTTAACTGGAATTTTTTACTTCTTATCATACTACTGCAGCCTTTTTTATGTTTCGCTAAAGGTCTGCTCTGAAAAAAGAAAGCAAAGAATACTAACATAAGGTGAAAAATTAGTGGTGATATATTAGAGGTGTACAAGTTGATGAATGGGAATAACAAAAGGGGGATATTAATAGGGCATTAAAGGAATCAAAACAAAATAGAACTCGAAAAATGGTTAGAAATTGGATATGTTTAGATTTAGGAAAGACCTTGATGAATACTGGTTCGGTTGTTGATTTGTTGAACAAATTATTGCATAACACATAAGAACGTAGGTAACTACAGAAGGCCTATTGGCCCATACGAGGCACCTCCTATTTATAACCACCCAATCCCACTCATACATGTACAACTCACGCTTGAAACAGTCGAGGAGCCCCACCTCCACTGTGTTTCGTGGTAATCAACAACCATGTTACCGAACCAGCATTTACCCAAGTCTTTCCTAAATCTAAACTTATCCAATTGTTTCGCATTCTGTCGTGTGTTGATACTTTTAATACTCCATTAATATCCCCTGTGTTATACCCATTCATCCACTTGTAAACCTCAATCATGTCACCCCCTAACTCTTCGCCTTTCCCGTGAATGCAATTTAAGCTTTGTTAATCTTTATTCATATAAAAGATTTCTAATTTGGGGAATTAACTTTGTCATACTAAGCTTGACACGTTCAAGAGAATTTATAGTCATTCTACAGTACGGCGACCAAAACTGAACTGGATAATCTAAATAGGGCCTAACTAGAGCAAGATATACCTGAAGAACAACACCAGATGTCTTTTTGCTAACGCTTCGATTAACAAATCACAGTGTTCCATTTGCCTTATTACGAACATTCATGCATTGATCCTTTGGTTTTAAATTGTTAATAATCATAACTCTCAGATCCCTTCGGCAATCTCAACACTATCTAGCTTGTATCTTATTAATATAAGAACAAAGGTAACTGCAGAAGGCCTATTGGCCCATACGAGACAGCGTCAATTTATAACCACGCCTCTCTCTCTCATGCATTGATCCTTTGGTTTTAAATTGTTACTAATCATAACACTCAGATCCCTTCGGCAATCTCAACACTATCTAGCTTGTATCTTATTAATATAAGAACAAAGGTAACTGCAGAAAGCCTATTGGCCCATACGAGACAGCTTCAATTTAAAAGCACGCCTCTCTCTCATGCATTGATCCTTTGGTTTTAAATTGCTACTAATCATAACTCTCAGATCCCTCCGGTAATCTCAACACTCTACCTTGTATCTTATTAATATAAGAACAAAGGTAACTGCAGAAGGCCTATTGGCCCATACGAGACAGCTTCTATTTATAGCCTCTCTCTCTCATTCATGCATTGATCCTTCGGTTTTAAATTGTTACTAATCATAACTCTCAGATCCCTTCGGCAATCTGAACACCATCTAGCTTGTATCTTATTAATATAAGAACAAAGGTAACTGCAGAAGGCCTATTGGCCCATACGAGACGGCTTCTATTTATAACCACGCCTTTCTCTCTCTCCATTTTACCAACCAGTATTTATCCCTGTCTGTCGAGAATCAAAAGTTATGCAATTTATATCCATCGATCGTTTTGTGTTGTGCGTTGATATATTTATTACACTAATAAAATCACTGTTGTTGTTGTTTCGGATTTAGCGACTCAGAACGAAGTGTCCATGTAGCATGGACTTTGGTGAGCCCGTAAATATATTTAAAATCACTATTGTTATTCCTACTTGTATTCAGGTGCATGTCAATCACCTCACTTACACAACTCTTGGGGTGTATATAAAAGGAACCCGCTCCCTGAATAATTAAGTCTAGTTCTTAGCACAGACCAGAAAATACTTCTGTGGACGCATAATTTTCGTGTTTTTCAATATTTTGCCAAAACATATCTTGGAGAAACATTTGTCTGGGAATTCCAACTGATATTAAGAAAAATAATAGATTTTCCTGTAACGCAACAGGTCTGATATACAACGCCATGGCAGAAATTATATACGAATGTTGTATTCGCAAACCAACTCGGCCAAAAAGAGTATGTGCTCCGATAAAAAAGACTCTAGGCTCGCAATCAAATTTCCAACATAAGGAGGAAAAGGTCGTAATTGACAATAAGGCCAAAATAAGCGATGAACAAAATCAGTCTACAGATGTACCAATGAAAAGAAGAAATGATACGCTGGTCACAAGCCTTGATAAGAAGATCATTACTTCGAATGATTCCATCATAAGTAACAAGCAAACTCCCTGCACTTCATTTGATATGACGATAAAAAATTGTGAGCGAAACCGCACCGAATATTTGCAGCCCAAAAAGCGAGCTAGAAAAGAAGACTGTAACAGTCCCGAGGCTTCATGCAAAAAGCCAAGGCTGATCAAAGGCAACGACCAAAACTCCAGACGAACAGTTATCTTAATTTAGGGAAATTATCATGAAATTTAAAAGCTCCCTATATACAATTTTAAATGTAAAAATTGTATGTCTGATGGAATATGATTTTTTAATAAAGATTTAAAAGAATTGATTGTATAATGTGCCTTCGAATTTTTCAATGTAGAGAGATAGAAATTTGTGATGAGTATTTACCTCTCTCTTCTCTAAATCTTTGCTGTTCATGAAATATATTTCCATTACATCGATTTTTGTTTTGAGTTCATGTATTTAACTGGAATTTTTTACTTCTTATCATACTACTACAGCCTTTTATATGTTTCGCTAAACGTCTGCTCTGAATAAAGAAAGCAAAGAATACTAACATAAGGTGAAAAATTAGTGGTGATATATTAGAGGTGTAGAAGTTGATGAATGGGAATAACAAAAGGGGGATATTAATAGGGCATTAAAGGAATCAAAACAAAATAGAACTCGAAAAATGGTTAGAAATTGGATATGTTTAGATTTAGGAAAGACCTTGATGAATACTGGTTCGGTTGTTGATTTGTTGAACAAACTATTGCATAACACATAAGAACATAAGAACGTATGTAACTACAGAAGGCCTATTGGCCCATACGAGGCACCTCCTATTTATAACCACCCAATCCCACTCATACATGTACAACTCACGCTTGAAACCAGTCGAGGAGCCCCACCTCCACTGTGTTTCGTGGTAATCAACAACCATGTTACCGAACCAGCATTTACCCAAGTCTTTCCTAAATCTAAACTTATCCAATTGTTTCGCATTCTGTCGTGTGTTGATACTTTTAATACTCCATTAATATCCCCTGTGTTATACCCATTAATCCACTTGTAAACCTCAATCATGTCACCCCCTAACTCTTCGCCTTTCCCGTGAATGCAATTTAAGCTTTGTTAATCTTTATTCATATAAAAGATAACTAATTTGGGGAATTAACTTTGTCATACTAAGCTTGACAACGTCAAGAGAATTTATATTCATTCTACAGTACGGCGACCAAAACTGAACTGGATAATCTAAATAGGGCCTAACTAGAGCAAGATATACCTGAAGAACAACACCAGATGTCTTTTTGCTAACGCTTCAATTAACAAATCAAAGTGTTCCATTTGCCTTATTATGAACATTCTTGCATTGATCCTTTGGTTTTAAATTGTTACTAATCATAACTCTCAGATCCCTTCGGCAATCTCAACACTATCTAGCTTGTATCTTATTAATGTAAGAACAAATGTAATTGCAGAAGGCCTATTGGCCCATACGAGACAGCTTCAATTTATAACCACGCCTCTCTCTCATGCATTGATTCTTTGGTTTTAAATTGTTACTAATCATAACTCTCAGATCCCTTCGGCAATCTCAACACCATCTAGCTTGTATCTTATTAATATAAGGACAAAGGTAACTGCAGAAGGCCTATTGGCCCATACGAGACAGCGTCAATTTATAGCCACGCCTCTCTCTCGCATTCATGCATTGATCCTTTGGTTTTAAATTGTTAATAATCATAACTCTCAGATCCCTTCGGCAATCTGAACACCATCTAGCTTGTATCTTATTAATATAAGAACAAAGGTAACTGCAGAAGGCCTATTGGCCCATACGAGACAGCTTCAATTTAAACCACGCCTCTCTCTCATGCATGCATTGATCCTTTGGTTTAAAATTGTTACTAATCATAACTCTCAGATCCCTTCGGCAATCTCAACACCATCTAGCTTGTATCCTATTAATATAAGGACAAAGGTAACTGCAGAAGGCCTATTGGCCCATACGAGACAGCTTCTATTTATAACCACGCCTCTCTCTCATGCATGCATTGATCCTTTGGTTTAAAATTGTTACTAATCATAACTCTCAGATCCCTTCGGCAATCTCAACACTATCTAGCTTGTATCTTATTAATATAAGAACAAAGGTAACTGCAGAAGTCCTATTGGCCCATACGAGACAGCGTCAATTTATGACCACGCCTCTCTCTCGCATTCATGCATTGATCCTTTGGTTTTAAATTGTTACTAATCATAACTCTCAGATCCCTTCGGCAATCTGAACACCATCTAGCTTGTATCTTATTAATATAAGAACAAAGGTAACTGCAGAAGGCCTATTGGCCCATACGAGACAGCGTCAATTTATAGCCTCTCTCTCTCATGCATGCATTGATCCTTTGGTTTTAAATTGTTAATAATCATAACTCTCAGATCCCTTCAGCAATCTCAACACTATCTAGCTTGTATCTTATTAATATAAGATCAAAGGTAACTGCAGAAGGCCTATTGGCCCATACGAGACAGCTTCAATTTATAAGCACGCCTCTCTCTCATGCATTGATCCTTCGGTTTTAAATTGTTACTAATCATAACTCTCAGATCCCTTCGGCAATCTGAACACCATCTAGCTTGTATCTTATTAATATAAGAACAAAGGTAACTGCAGAAGGCCTATTGGCCCATACGATTCGGCTTCTATTTATAACCAGGCCCCTCTCTCTCCATTTTACCAACCAGTATTTATCCCTGTCTGTCGAGAATCAAAAGTTATGCAATTTATATCCATCGATCGTTTTGTGTTGTGCGTTGATATATTTATTACACTAATAAAATCACTGTTGTTGTTGTTTCGGATTTAGCGACTCAGAACGAAGTGTCCAAGTAGCATGGACTTTGGTGAGCCCGTAAATATATTTAAAATCAGTATTGTTATTCCTACTTGTATTCAAGTGCATGCCAATCACCTCACTTACACAACTCTTGGGGTGTATATAAAAGGAACCCGCTCCCTGAATAATTAAGTCTAGTTCTTAGCACAGACCAGAAAATACTTCTGTGGACGCATAATTTACGTGTTTTTCAATATTTTGCCAAAACATATCTTGGAGAAACATTTGTCTGGGAATTCTAACTGATATTAAGAAAAATAATAGATTTTCCTGTAACGCAACAGGTCTGATATACAACGCCATGGCAGAAATTATATACGAATGTTGTATTCGCAAACCAACTCGGCCAAAAAGAGTATGTGCTCCGATAAAAAAGACTCTAGGCTCGCAAGCAAATTTCCAACAGAAGGAGGAAAAGGTCGTAATTGACAATAAGGC
Organism: Procambarus clarkii; assembly: GCF_040958095.1. NCBI lineage: Eukaryota > Metazoa > Arthropoda > Malacostraca > Decapoda > Cambaridae > Procambarus > Procambarus clarkii. The sequence goes on from NC_091163.1 coordinate 28,170,216, forward strand.
CAAAATAAGCGATGAACAAAATCAGTCTACAGATGTACCAATGAAAAGAAGAAATGATACGCTGGTCACAAGCCTTGATAAGAAGATCATTACTTCGAATGATTCCATCATAAGTAACAAGCAAACTCCCTGCACTTCATTTGATATGACGATAAAAAATTGTGAGCGAAACCGCACCGAATATTTGCAGCCCAAAAAGCGAGCTAGAAAAGAAGACTGTAACAGTCCCGAGGATTCATGCAAAAAGCCAAGGCTGATCAAAGGCAACGACCAAAACTCCAGACGAACAGTTATCTTAATTTAGGGAAATTATCATGAAATTTAAAAGCTCCCTATATACAATTTTAAATGTAAAAATTGTATGTCTGATGGAATATGATTTTTTAATAAAGATTTAAAAGAATTGATTGTATAATGTGCCTTCGAATTTTTCAATGTAGAGAGATAGAAATTTGTGATGAGTATTTACCTCTCTCTTCTCTAAATCTTTGCTGTTTATGAAATATATTTCCATTACATCGATTTTTGTTTTGAGTTCATGTATTTAACTGGAATTTTTTACTTCTTATCATACTACTACAGCCTTTTATATGTTTCGCTAAACGTCTGCTCTGAATAAAGAAAGCAAAGAATACTAACATAAGGTGAAAAATTAGTGGTGATATATTAGAGGTGTAGAAGTTGATGAATGGGAATAACAAAAGGGGGATATTAATAGGGCATTAAAGGAATCAAAACAAAATAGAACTCGAAAAATGGTTAGAAATTGGATATGTTTAGATTTAGGAAAGACCTTGATGAATACTGGTTCGGTTGTTGATTTGTTGAACAAATTATTGCATAACACATAAGAACATAAGAACGTATGTAACTACAGAAGGCCTATTGGCCCATACGAGGCACCTCCTATTTATAACCACCCAATCCCACTCATACATGTACAACTCACGCTTGAAACCAGTCGAGGAGCCCCACCTCCACTGTGTTTCGTGGTAATCAACAACCATGTTACCGAACCAGCATTTACCCAAGTCTTTCCTAAATCTAAACTTATCCAATTGTTTCGCATTCTGTCGTGTGTTGATACTTTTAATACTCCATTAATATCCCCTGTGTTATACCCATTAATCCACTTGTAAACCTCAATCATGTCACCCCCTAACTCTTCGCCTTTCCCGTGAATGCAATTTAAGCTTTGTTAATCTTTATTCATATAAAAGATATCTAATTTGGGGAATTAACTTTGTCATACTAAGCTTGACACGTTCAAGAGAATTTATATTCATTCTACAGTACGGCGACCAAAACTGGATAATCTAAATAGGGCCTAACAAGAGCAAGATATACCTGAAGAACAACACCAGATGTCTTTTTGCTAACGCTTCGATTAACAAATCACAGTGTTCCATTTGCCTTATTACGAACATTCTTGCATTGATCCTTTGGTTTTAAATTGTTACTAATCATAACTCTCAGATCCCTTCGGCAATCTCAACACTATCTAGCTTGTATCTTATTAATGTAAGAACAAATGTAATTGCAGAAGGCCTATTGGCCCATACGAGACAGCTTCAATTTATAACCACGCCTCTCTCTCATGCATTGATTCTTTGGTTTTAAATTGTTACTAATCATAACTCTCAGATCCCTTCGGCAATCTCAACACTATCTAGCTTGTATCTTATTAATATAAGAACAAAGGTAACTGCAGAAGGCCTATTGGCCCATACGAGACAGCATCTATTTAAACCACGCCTCTCTCTCATGCATGCATTGATCCTTTGGTTTAAAATTTTTACTAATCATAACTCTCAGATCCCTTCGGCAATCTCAACACTATCTAGCTTGTATCTTATTAATATAAGAACAAAGGTAACTGCAGAAAGCCTATTGGCCCATACGAGACAGCTTCAATTTATAGCCTCTCTCTCTCATTCAGGCATTGATCCTTTGGTTTTAAATTGTTACTAATCATAACTCTCAGATCCCTTCGGCAATCTCAACACTATCTAGCTTGTATCTTATTAATATAAGAACAAATGTAACTGCAGAAGGCCTATTGGCCCATACGAGACAGCTTCAATTTAAACCACGCCTCTCTCTCATGCATGCATTGATCCTTTGGTTTAAAATTGTTACTAATCATAACTCTCAGATCCCTTCGGCAATCTCAACACCATCTAGCTTGTATCCTATTAATATAAGGACAAAGGTAACTGCAGAAGGCCTATTGGCCCATACGAGACAGCTTCTATTTATAACCACGCCTCTCTCTCATGCATGCATTGATCCTTTGGTTTAAAATTGTTACTAATCATAACTCTCAGATCCCTTCGGCAATCTCAACACTATCTAGCTTGTATCTTATTAATGTAAGAACAAATGTAATTGCAGAAGGCCTATTGGCCCATACGAGACAGCTTCAATTTATAACCACGCCTCTCTCTCATGCATTGATTCTTTGGTTTTAAATTGTTACTAATCATAACTCTCAGATCCCTTCGGCAATCTCAACACTATCTAGCTTGTATCTTATTAATATAAGAACAAAGGTAACTGCAGAAGGCCTATTGGCCCATACGAGACAGCATCTATTTAAACCACGCCTCTCTCTCATGCATGCATTGATCCTTTGGTTTAAAATTTTTACTAATCATAACTCTCAGATCCCTTCGGCAATCTCAACACTATCTAGCTTGTATCTTATTAATATAAGAACAAAGGTAACTGCAGAAAGCCTATTGGCCCATACGAGACAGCTTCAATTTATAGCCTCTCTCTCTCATTCAGGCATTGATCCTTTGGTTTTAAATTGTTACTAATCATAACTCTCAGATCCCTTCGGCAATCTCAACACTATCTAGCTTGTATCTTATTAATATAAGAACAAATGTAACTGCAGAAGGCCTATTGGCCCATACGAGACAGCTTCAATTTAAACCACGCCTCTCTCTCATGCATGCATTGATCCTTTGGTTTAAAATTGTTACTAATCATAACTCTCAGATCCCTTCGGCAATCTCAACACCATCTAGCTTGTATCCTATTAATATAAGGACAAAGGTAACTGCAGAAGGCCTATTGGCCCATACGAGACAGCTTCTATTTATAACCACGCCTCTCTCTCATGCATGCATTGATCCTTTGGTTTAAAATTGTTACTAATCATAACTCTCAGATCCCTTCGGCAATCTCAACACTATCTAGCTTGTATCTTATTAATATAAGAACAAAGGTAACTGCAGAAGTCCTATTGGCCCATACGAGACAGCGTCAATTTATGACCACGCCTCTCTCTCGCATTCATGCATTGATCCTTTGGTTTTAAATTGTTACTAATCATAACTCTCAGATCCCTTCGGCAATCTGAACACCATCTAGCTTGTATCTTATTAATATAAGAACAAAGGTAACTGCAGAAGGCCTATTGGCCCATACGAGACAGCGTCAATTTATAACCACGCCTCTCTCTCGCATTCATGCATTGATCCTTTGGTTTTAAATTGTTACTAATCATAACTCTCAGATCCCTTCGGCAATCTGAACACCATCTAGCTTGTATCTTATTAATATAAGGACAAAGGTAACTGCAGAAGGCCTATTGGCCCATACGAGACAGCTTCTATTTAAACCACGCCTCTCTCTCATGCATGCATTGATCCTTTGGTTTAAAATTTTTACTAATCATAACTCTCAGATCCCTTCGGCAATCTCAACACTATCTAGCTTGTATCTTATTAATATAAGAACAAAGGTAACTGCAGAAAGCCTATTGGCCCATACGAGACAGCTTCAATTTATAGCCTCTCTCTCTCATTCAGGCATTGATCCTTTGGTTTTAAATTGTTACTAATCATAACTCTCAGATCCCTTCGGCAATCTCAACACTATCTAGCTTGTATCTTATTAATATAAGAACAAATGTAACTGCAGAAGGCCTAATGGCCCATACGAGACAGCTTCAATTTATAACCACGCCTCTCTCTCTCATGCATTGATCCTTTGGTTTTAAATTGTTACTAATCATAACTCTCAGATCCCTTCGGCAATCTCAACACCATCTAGCTTGTTTCTTATTAATATAAGGACAAAGGTAACTGCAGAAGGCCTATTGGCCCATACGAGACAGCTTCTATTTATAACCACGCCTCTCTCTCATGCATGAACATAAGAACATAAGAACAAAGGTAACTGCAGAAGGCCTATTGGCCCATACGAGGCAGCTCCTATTCTATAACCACCCAATCCCACTCATATACTTGTCCAACCCGCGCTTGAAACAATCGAGGGACCCCACCTCCACCACGTTACGCGGCAATTGGTTCCACAAATCTACAACCCTGTTACTGAACCAGTATTTACCCAAGTCTTTCCTAAATCTAAACTTATCCAATTTATACCCATTGTTTCGTGTTCTGTCCTGTGTTGATACTTTTAATACCCTATTAATATCCCCCTTGTTATGTCCATTCACCCACTTGCAAACCTCTATCATGTCGCCCCTAACTCTTCGCCTTTCCAGTGAATGCAACTTAAGCTTTGTTAATCTTTCTTCATATGAAAGATTTCTAATTTGGGGAATTAACTTAGTCATCCTACGCTGGACACGTTCAAGTGAATTTATATCCATTCTATAATATGGCGACCAAAACTGAACTGCATAATCTAAATGGGGCCTAACTAGAGCAAGATATAGCTTGAGAACCACACCAGGTGTCTTGTTACTAACGCTGCGATTAATAAATCCAAGTGTCCGATTTGCCTTATTACGAACATTTATGCATTGATCCTTTTGTTTTAAATTCTTACTAATCATAACTCCCAGATCCCTTTCGCAATCCGACTTCGCAATCACAACACCATCTAGCTCGTATCTTGTAACTCTATCATCATTACCTAACCTCAGAACTTTACATTTATCAGCATTAAACTGCATCTGCCAATCCTTTGACCATTTCAAAACCCTATCTAGATCAACTTGAAGTGATAGTGAGTCCTCCTCCGAATTAATTTCCCTACCGATTTTCGTATCATCGGCAAATTTGCAAATGTTGCTACTCAAACCTGAATCTAAATCATTTATATATATTATAAACAACAGAGGTCCCAGGACAGAGCCTTGAGGCACTCCACTTACAACATTTTCCCACTCTGACTTGATTCCATTTATACTAACTCTCTGTTTCCTTTGGTATAGCCATGCCATAATCCAGCTTAATATAGCACCCCCAATACCATGAGACTCTATCTTTTTAATCAGTCTTTCATGTGGCACCGTATCAAAAGCTTTGCTAAAGTCAAGGTATACAACATCGCAATCCTTACCACTATCAACTGCCTCAACAATGCTAGAATAAAAAGATAACAAATTTGTTAAACATGAACGGCCATTTATAAAACCATGTTGCGACTCAATTATTAATTTATGTTTTTTCAAGATGAAGAATTTTATTTGCTATTATAGATTCGAGTAACTTTCCCACAATAGACGTTAGGCTAATTGGTCGATAGTTAGACGCAAGTGATCTATCTCCTTTCTTAAAAACTGGTATCACATTAGCAACTTTCCAAAACTCTGGCACTCTGCCTGACTCTATTGATTTATTAAATATAATAATTCAGTGTTGTTATATTATCATAGCAATATGGAAGTTGTAGTGAAGGACCTGGTGACTCTAGTGGGAGCCCTGAGGACAGAGTTGGACTCTCTGCGGGAGGTGCGTCAGCTTAAAAAACAACGAGAAGTAACGAAGGAGGAGACCAGCAGTAAAGGGACCTCGTCTTGGAGAGTTGCGAAAGACAGGGGCCTTAAGAAGACTTTGATAAAGCCGCCTTCAAACGCCATAGCAACTTCAAATTCATTTGACGTTTTGGAGGACGAGTGCTGTGGAGAGACTGTGGATCGCGCAAAAGGGAAAGCAACGAAGAGAAAGGAAGCGCAGGCCCCTCAGAAAGTAAAGGAAGTACCTAAGCAAACATTAGTTGTGGGAGATTCCGAGATAAGGTATTTGGATAGAACGTTTTGTGCTAGAGATAGGGGGAACAGGTTAAGGGTTTGCTATCCCGGAGCTGGCATTGGTGATATTATAAACAACATGAATGATATTATGGCTGGTAATAGGAACAATCCCATTATTTGCATTAGCGTGGGAGGAAATGATGTTGGTCGAGTCAGGAGTGAGGAACTGATTCAGAGGTATAAAACAGCCATAGAGTTAGTTAGGAGCAAGGGAGGAATCCCGATCATATGTGGCATTCTTCCAAGAAAGGGAGTGGGAAATGAATGGATATCGAGGGCACTTGGTGTCAATTGCCGGCTGGAAAGATATTGCAAATCAAATGCAATATCTTTCATAGACAACTGGGAACACTTCTATGGAAGAAATGAAATGTATGCTCGTGATGGGGTGCATCTATCGAGAGCTGGGGTTGTTGCTGTTGCGAACTCGCTAGAAGAAGTGGTTAGAGGTGTTTGTTTGGGTTTAAACTGTTAGTAGATAGAGGTATGGGAATTGATTTGGAGGAAGGAGGTAATAAAAGTATGTGTTTGTGGGAGAAAGGAATTGGCAAAACGATCAGGGAAAGAGAAGGTCCGCAAAATAACAATTCACTTAGGGTATATTACACTAACAGTAGAAGTCTAAGAAATAAAATTAACGAATTAAATGCTCTTGTCTGCACAGAAAAAATAGATATTATTGCACTTACCGAAACGTGGATGAATGTAGAAAATAGAGAACTATTAGCTGAATATCAAATATATGGATTTAAACTATTTCACACAGATAGATATATTAGACGAGGAGGTGGAGTAGCCATATATGTTAGGGACAATTTGAAATGTAGTCTCAAAGAGGGAATCAAAACAGAGCCACACACAGAAACTATTTGGATTGAATTAAACGAAAAAGCTAATAATATTATAATAGGAGTAATATATAGGCCACCAAATTTAGACAGAATGGAAGCAAAGCATCTATGGGATGAAATATCTAGAGCATCTAGATCTAACAGTATTTATGTCATGGGTGACTTTAATTTTAGCGGAATAAACTGGTTGAACAAAACAGGGAATAGTGAAGCAGAAGATTTTCTAGAATTAATTGACGATTGCTTTCTTACGCAACACATTAAGGAACCAACACGGGAAAATAATATTTTAGATTTAGTGTTAACTAACAGGGAAACGCAAATTAATGACATCGAAATAGGGAGTGAGCTAGGGAGCAGTGATCACAAAGAAATCAGATTTAGCATAGAATGGAATAGACCAGTAGGAGAAAATTCTGTTAAAGTGCCAGATTTTCGAAAAGCTGATTTTAATAGCCTAAGAAATTTTTTGGGTCAAATTGATTGGAAAGGCTTGGGTATGGGGTGTGGGCCGGTCTTGGAGCGAGACATGAACCCAGCGATAGGTGACTTAAATGGGGATTTCGATGTGGATTCAATATATAACTTATTTAAGAATATTCTAAACAAAGCACAGGAACGTAGTATACCATACAAATTGAATAGATCGTATACTAATGACCCAAAGTGGATAACAAAGAATTTGAAGAACCTTATAGGTAAAAAGAGAGCTTGGTACAAAAGGATTAAAAATGGGGAGGTCACTTTAGAACAGGAATTCGTACAACTGGTTAGAAATGTTAAAAAAGAGATAAGGAAAGCAAAAAGAAACTATGAAGTTCGCATAGCAGGGCAAGCAAAGACAAATCCTAAAGGGTTTTTTCAGTTATATCGTACTAAGACTAGGGAAAGGATAGGTCCATTAAAAACTGAGACAGGTCAAATAACAGATAGTGATGAAGAGATGAGTAGTATTTTTAATAAATATTTTGTATCTGTATTTACTAAAGAGGAACTTAACAATATGCCTTCAGCCGAACAAGTCTATGTGGGTGGGGACGAGGACAGGTTGACGAGTTTAGCAGTTACCAGGGAGGATGTTCTTAAACAAATAGTAAAACTCAAACCAAACAAATCCCCAGGGCCGGATGAAGTGTTTGCTAGGGTGCTTAAAGAATGCAAAGAGGAGCTTTGTGACCCACTGTCAACCATATTTAATAAATCAATAGAGTCAGGCAGAGTGCCAGAGTTTTGGAAAGTTGCTAATGTGATACCAGTTTTTAAGAAAGGAGATAGATCACTTGCGTCTAACTATCGACCAATTAGCCTAACGTCTATTGTGGGAAAGTTACTCGAATCTATAATAGCAAATAAAATTCGTCTTCATCTTGAAAAACATAAATTAATAATTGAGTCGCAACATGGTTTTATAAATGGCCGTTCATGTTTAACAAATTTGTTATCTTTTTATTCTAGCATTGTTGAGGCAGTTGATAGTGGTAAGGATTGCGATGTTGTATACCTTGACTTTAGCAAAGCTTTTGATACAGTGCCACATGAAAGACTGATTAAAAAAATAGAGTCTCATGGTATTGGGGGTGCTATATTAAGCTGGATTAGGGCATGGCTATACCAAAGGAAACAGAGAGTTAGTATAAATGGAATCAAGTCAGAGTGGGAAAATGTTGTAAGTGGAGTGCCTCAAGGCTCTGTCCTGGGACCTCTGTTGTTTATAATATATATAAATGATTTAGATTCAGGTTTGAGTAGCAACATTTGCAAATTTGCCGATGATACGAAAATCGGTAGGGAAATTAATTCGGAGGAGGACTCACTATCACTTCAAGTTGATCTAGATAGGGTTTTGAAATGGTCAAAGGATTGGCAGATGCAGTTTAATGCTGATAAATGTAAAGTTCTGAGGTTAGGTAATGATGATAGAGTTACAAGATACGAGCTAGATGGTGTTGTGATTGCGAAGTCGGATTGCGAAAGGGATCTGGGAGTTATGATTAGTAAGAATTTAAAACAAAAGGATCAATGCATAAATGTTCGTAATAAGGCAAATCGGACACTTGGATTTATTAATCGCAGCGTTAGTAACAAGACACCTGGTGTGGTTCTCAAGCTATATCTTGCTCTAGTTAGGCCCCATTTAGATTATGCAGTTCAGTTTTGGTCGCCATATTATAGAATGGATATAAATTCACTTGAACGTGTCCAGCGTAGGATGACTAAGTTAATTCCCCAAATTAGAAATCTTTCATATGAAGAAAGATTAACAAAGCTTAAGTTGCATTCACTGGAAAGGCGAAGAGTTAGGGGTGACATGATAGAGGTTTACAAGTGGATGAATGGACATAACCGGGGGGATATTAATAGGGTATTAAAAGTATCAACACAGGACAGAACACGAAACAATGGATATAAATTGGATAAGTTTAGATTTAGGAAAGACTTGGGTAAATACTGGTTCAGTAACAGGGTTGTTGATTTGTGGAACCAATTGCCGCGTAACATTGTGGAGGTGGGGTCCCTCGATTGTTTCAAGCACGGGTTGGACAAGTATATGAGTGGGATTGGGTGGTTATAGAATAGGAGCTGCCTCGTATGGGCCAATAGGCCTTCTGCAGTTACCTTTGTTCTTATGTTCTTATGTTCTTATATGGTTGACAGTGGGTCACAAAGCTCCTCTTTGCATTCTTTAAGCACCCTAGCAAACACTTCATCCGGCCCTGGGGATTTGTTTGGTTTGAGTTTTACTATTTGTTTAAGAACATCTTCCCTGGTAACTGCTAAACTCGTCAACCTGTCCTCGTCCCCACCCACATAGACTTGTTCGGCTGAAGGCATATTGTTAAGTTCCTCTTTAGTAAATACAGATACAAAATATTTATTAAAAATACTACTCATCTCTTCATCACTATCTGTTATTTGACCTGTCTCAGTTTTTAATGGACCTATCCTTTCCCTAGTCTTAGTACGATATAACTGAAAAAACCCTTTAGGATTTGTCTTTGCTTGCCCTGCTATGCGAACTTCATAGTTTCTTTTTGCTTTCCTTATCTCTTTTTTAACATTTCTAACCAGTTGTACGAATTCCTGTTCTAAAGTGACCTCCCCATTTTTAATCCATTTGTACCATGCATTGATCCTTTGGTTTAAAATTGTTACTAATCATAACTCTCAGATCCCTTCGGCAATCTGAACACCATCTAGCTTGTATCTTATTAATATAAGAACAAAGGTAACTGCAGAAGGCCTATTGGCCCATACGAGACAGCTTCAATTTATAAGCACGCCTCTCTCTCATGCATTGATCCTTCGGTTTTAAATTGTTACTAATCATAACTCTCAGATCCCTTCGGCAATCTGAACACCATCTAGCTTGTATCTTATTAATATAAGAACAAAGGTAACTGCACAAGGCCTATTGGCCCATACGAGACAGCTTCAATTTATAGCCTCTCTCTCTCATGCATGCATTGATCCTTTGGTTTTAAATTGTTAATAATCATAACTCTCAGATCCCTTCAGCAATCTCAACACTATCTAGCTTGTATCTTATTAATATAAGAACAAAGGTAACTGCAGAAGGCCTATTGGCCCATACGAGACAGCTTCAATTTATAAGCACGCCTCTCTCTCATGCATTGATCCTTCGGTTTTAAATTGTTACTAATCATAACTCTCAGATCCCTTCGGCAATCTGAACACCATCTAGCTTGTATCTTATTAATATAAGAACAAAGGTAACTGCAGAAGGCCTATTGGCCTATACGATTCGGCTTCTATTTATAACCAGGCCCCTCTCTCTCCATTTTACCAACCAGTATTTATCCCTGTCTGTCGAGAATCAAAAGTTATGCAATTTATATCCATCGATCGTTTTGTGTTGTGCGTTGATATATTTATTACACTAATAAAATCACTGTTGTTGTTGTTTCGGATTTAGCGACTCGGAACGAAGTGTCCATGTAGCATGGACTTTGGTGAGCCCGTAAATATATTTAAAATCAGTATTGTTATTCCTACTTGTATTCAAGTGCATGTCAATCACCTCACTTACACAACTCTTGGGGTGTATATAAAAGGAACCCGCTCCCTGAATAATTAAGTCTAGTTCTTAGCACAGACCAGAAAATACTTCTGTGGACGCATAATTTACGTGTTTTTCAATATTTTGCCAAAACATATCTTGGAGAAACATTTGTCTGGGAATTCTAACTGATATTAAGAAAAATAATAGATTTTCCTGTAACGCAACAGGTCTGATATACAACGCCATGGCAGAAATTATATACGAATGTTGTATTCGCAAACCAACTCGGCCAAAAAGAGTATGTGCTCCGATAAAAAAGACTCTAGGCTCGCAAGCAAATTTCCAACAGAAGGAGGAAAAGGTCGTAATTGACAATAAGGCCAAAATAAGCGATGAACAAAATCAGTCTACAGATGTACCAATGAAAAGAAGAAATGATACGCTGGTCACAAGCCTTGATAAGAAGATCATTACTTCGAATGATTCCATCATAAGTAACACGCAAACTCCCTGCACTTCATTTGATATGACGATAAAAAATTGTGAGCGAAACCGCACCGAATATTTGCAGCCCAAAAAGCGAGCTAGAAAAGAAGACTGTAACAGTCCCGAGGATTCATGCAAAAAGCCAAGGCTGATCAAAGGCAACGACCAAAACTCCAGACGAACAGTTATCTTAATTTAGGGAAATTATCATGAAATTTAAAAGCTCCCTATATACAATTTTAAATGTAAAAATTGTATGTCTGATGGAATATGATTTTTTAATAAAGATTTAAAAGAATTGATTGTATAATGTGCCTTCGAATTTTTAAATGTAGAGAGATAGAAATTTGTGATGAGTATTTACCTCTCTCTTCTCTAAATCTTTGCTGTTCATGAAATATATTTCCATTACATCGATTTTTGTTTTGAGTTCATGTGTTTAACTGGAATTTTTTACTTCTTATCATACTACTACAGCCTTTTATATGTTTCGCTAAACGTCTGCTCTGAATAAAGAAAGCAAAGAATACTAACATAAGGTGAAAAATTAGTGGTGATATATTAGAGGTGTAGAAGTTGATGAATGGGAATAACAAAAGGGGGATATTAATAGGGCATTAAAGGAATCAAAACAAAATAGAACTCGAAAAATGGTTAGAAATTGGATATGTTTAGATTTAGGAAAGACCTTGATGAATACTGGTTCGGTTGTTGATTTGTTGAACAAATTATTGCATAACACATAAGAACATAAGAACGTATGTAACTACAGAAGGCCTATTGGCCCATACGAGGCACCTCCTATTTATAACCACCCAATCCCACTTATACATGTACAACTCACGCTTGAAACCAGTCGAGGAGCCCCACCTCCACTGTGTTTCGTGGTAATCAACAACCATGTTACCGAACCAGCATTTACCCAAGTCTTTCCTAAATCTAAACTTATCCAATTGTTTCGCATTCTGTCGTGTGTTGATACTTTTAATACTCCATTAATATCCCCTGTGTTATACCCATTAATCCACTTGTAAACCTCAATCATGTCACCCCCTAACTCTTCGCCTTTCCCGTGAATGCAATTTAAGCTTTGTTAATCTTTATTCATATAAAAGATAACTAATTTGGGGAATTAACTTTGTCATACTAAGCTTGACAACGTCAAGAGAATTTATATTCATTCTACAGTACGGCGACCAAAACTGAACTGGATAATCTAAATAGGGCCTAACTAGAGCAAGATATACCTGAAGAACAACACCAGATGTCTTTTTGCTAACGCTTCGATTAACAAATCAAAGTGTTCCATTTGCCTTATTATGAACATTCTTGCATTGATCCTTTGGTTTTAAATTGTTACTAATCATAACTCTCAGATCCCTTCGGCAATCTCAACACTATCTAGCTTGCATCTTATTAATATAAGAACAAATGTAACTGCAGAAGGCCTATTGGCCCATACGAGACAGCTTCAATTTATAACCACGCCTGTCTCTCATGCATTGATTCTTTGGTTTTAAATTGTTACTAATAATAACTCTCAGATCCCTTCGGCAATCTCAACACCATCTAGCTTGTATCTTATTAATATAAGGACAAAGGTAACTGCAGAAGGCCTATTGGCCCATACGAGACAGCTTCTATTTAAACCACGCCTCTCTCTCATGCATGCATTGATCCTTTGGTTTAAAATTGTTACTAATCATAACTCTCAGATCCCTTCGGCAATCTCAACACTATCTAGCTTGTATCTTATTAATATAAGAACAAAGGTAACTGCAGAAGGCCTATTGGCCCATACGAGACAGCGTCAATTTATAACCACGCCTCTCTCTCGCATTCATGCATTGATCCTTTGGTTTTAAATTGTTACTATTCATAACTCTCAGATCCCTTCGGCAATCTGAACACCATCTAGCTTGTATCTTATTAATATAAGGACAAAGGTAACTGCAGAAGGCCTATTGGCCCATACGAGACAGCTTCTATTTAAACCACGCCTCTCTCTCATGCATGCATTGATCCTTTGGTTTAAAATTTTTACTAATCATAACTCTCAGATCCCTTCGGCAATCTCAACACTATCTAGCTTGTATCTTATTAATATAAGAACAAAGGTAACTGCAGAAAGCCTATTGGCCCATACGAGACAGCTTCAATTTATAGCCTCTCTCTCTCATTCAGGCATTGATCCTTTGGTTTTAAATTGTTACTAATCATAACTCTCAGATCCCTTCGGCAATCTCAACACTATCTAGCTTGTATCTTATTAATATAAGAACAAATGTAACTGCAGAAGGCCTATTGGCCCATACGAGACAGCTTCAATTTATAACCACGCCTCTCTCTCTCATGCATTGATCCTTTGGTTTTAAATTGTTACTAATCATAACTCTCAGATCCCTTCGGCAATCTCAACACCATCTAGCTTGTATCTTATTAATATAAGAACAAAGGTAACTGCAGAAGGCCTATTGGCCCATACGAGACAGTGTCAATTTATAACCACGCCTCTCTCTCGCATTCATGCATTGATCCTTTGGTTTTAAATTGTTAATAATCATAACTCTCAGATCCCTTCAGCAATCTCAACACTATCTAGCTTGTATCTTATTAATATAAGAACAAAGGTAACTGCAGAAGGCCTATTGGCCCATACGAGACAGCTTCAATTTATAAGCACGCCTCTCTCTCATGCATTGATCCTTCGGTTTTAAATTGTTACTAATCATAACTCTCAGATCCCTTCGGCAATCTGAACACCATCTAGCTTGTATCTTATTAATATAAGAACAAAGGTAACTGCAGAAGGCCTATTGGCCCATACGATTCGGCTTCTATTTATAACCAGGCCCCTCTCTCTCCATTTTACCAACCAGTATTTATCCCTGTCTGTCGAGAATCAAAAGTTATGCAATTTATATCCATCGATCGTTTTGTGTTGTGCGTTGATATATTTATTACACTAATAAAATCACTGTTGTTGTTGTTTCGGATTTAGCGATTCGGAACGAAGTGTCCATGTAGCATGGACTTTGGTGAGCCCGTAAATATATTTAAAATCAGTATTGTTATTCCTACTTGTATTCAAGTGCATGTCAATCACCTCACTTACACAACTCTTGGGGTGTATATAAAAGGAACCCGCTCCCTGAATAATTAAGTCTAGTTCTTAGCACAGACCAGAAAATACTTCTGTGGACGCATAATTTACGTGTTTTTCAATATTTTGCCAAAACATATCTTGGAGAAACATTTGTCTGGGAATTCTAACTGATATTAAGAAAAATAATAGATTTTCCTGTAACGCAACAGGTCTGATATACAACGCCATGGCAGAAATTATATACGAATGTTGTATTCGCAAACCAACTCGGCCAAAAAGAGTATGTGCTCCGATAAAAAAGACTCTAGGCTCGCAAGCAAATTTCCAACAGAAGGAGGAAAAGGTCGTAATTGACAATAAGGCCAAAATAAGCGATGAACAAAATCAGTCTACAGATGTACCAATGAAAAGAAGAAATGATACGCTGGTCACAAGCCTTGATAAGAAGATCATTACTTCGAATGATTCCATCATAAGTAACAAGCAAACTCCCTGCACTTCATTTGATATGACGATAAAAAATTGTGAGCGAAACCGCACCGAATATTTGCAGCCCAAAAAGCGAGCTAGAAAAGAAGACTGTAACAGTCCCGAGGATTCATGCAAAAAGCCAAGGCTGATCAAAGGCAACGACCAAAACTCCAGACGAACAGTTATCTTAATTTAGGGAAATTATCATGAAATTTAAAAGCTCCCTATATACAATTTTAAATGTAAAAATTGTATGTCTGATGGAATATGATTTTTTAATAAAGATTTAAAAGAATTGATTGTATAATGTGCCTTCGAATTTTTCAATGTAGAGAGATAGAAATTTGTGATGAGTATTTACCTCTCTCTTCTCTAAATCTTTGCTGTTCATGAAATATATTTCCATTACATCGATTTTTGTTTTGAGTTCATGTATTTAACTGGAATTTTTTACTTCTTATCATACTACTACAGCCTTTTATATGTTTCGCTAAACGTCTGCTCTGAATAAAGAAAGCAAAGAATACTAACATAAGGTGAAAAATTAGTGGTGATATATTAGAGGTGTAGAAGTTGATGAATGGGAATAACAAAAGGGGGATATTAATAGGGCATTAAAGGAATCAAAACAAAATAGAACTCGAAAAATGGTTAGAAATTGGATATGTTTAGATTTAGGAAAGACCTTGATGAATACTGGTTCGGTTGTTGATTTGTTGAACAAATTATTGCATAACACATAAGAACATAAGAACGTAGGTAACTACAGAAGGCCTATTGGCCCATACGAGGCACCTCCTATTTATAACCACCCAATCCCACTCATACATGTACAACTCACGCTTGAAACCAGTCGAGGAGCCCCACCTCCACTGTGTTTCTTGGTAATCAACAACTATGTTACCGAACCAGCATTTACCCAAGTCTTTCCTAAATCTAAACTTATCCAATTGTTTCGCATTCTGTCGTGTGTTGATACTTTTAATACTCCATTAATATCCCCTGTGTTATACCCATTAATCCACTTGTAAACCTCAATCATGTCACCCCCTAACTCTTCGCCTTTCCCGTGAATGCAATTTAAGCTTTGTTAATCTTTATTCATATAAAAGATATCTAATTTGGGGAATTAACTTTGTCATACTAAGCTTGACACGTTCAAGAGAATTTATATTCATTCTACAGTACGGCGACCAAAACTGAACTGGATAATCTAAATAGGGCCTAACTAGAGCAAGATATACCTGAAGAACAACACCAGATGTCTTTTTGCTAACGCTTCGATTAACAAATCAAAGTGTTCCATTTGCCTTATTACGAACATTCTTGCATTGATCCTTTGGTTTTAAATTGTTACTAATCATAACTCTCAGATCCCTTCGGCAATCTCAACACTATCTAGCTTGCATCTTATTAATATAAGAACAAATGTAACTGCAGAAGGCCTATTGGCCCATACGAGACAGCTTCAATTTATAACCACGCCTCTCTCTCATGCATTAATTCTTTGGTTTTAAATTGTTACTAATCATAACTCTCAGATCACTTCGGCAATCTCAACACCATCTAGCTTGTATCTTATTAATATAAGGACAAAGGTAACTGCAGAAGGCCTATTGGCCCATACGAGACAGCTTCTATTTAAACCACGCCTCTCTCTCATGCATGCATTGATCCTTTGGTTTAAAATTTTTACTAATCATAACTCTCAGATCCCTTCGGCAATCTCAACACTATCTAGCTTGTATCTTATTAATATAAGAACAAATGTAACTGCAGAAGGCCTATTGGCCCATACGAGACAGCTTCAATTTATAACCACGCATCTCTCTCTCATGCATTGATCCTTTGGTTTTAAATTGTTACTAATCATAACTCTCAGATCCCTTCGGCAATCTCAACACCATCTAGCTTGTATCATAATAATATAAGAACAAAGGTAACTGCAGAAGGCCTATTGGCCCATACGAGACAGCGTCAATTTATAACCACGCCTCTCTCTCGCATTCATGCATTGATCCTTTGGTTTTAAATTGTTAATAATCATAACTCTCAGATCCCTTCGGCAATCTGAACACCATCTAGCTTGTATCTTATTAATATAAGAACAAAGGTAACTGCAGAAGGCCTATTGGCCCATACGAGACAGCTTCAATTTATAAGCACGCCTCTCTCTCATGCATTGATCCTTCGGTTTTAAATTGTTACTAATCATAACTCTCAGATCCCTTCGGCAATCTGAACACCATCTAGCTTGTATCTTATTAATATAAGAACAAAGGTAACTGCAGAAGGCCTATTGGCCCATACGATTCGGCTTCTATTTATAACCAGGCCCCTCTCTCTCCATTTTACCAACCAGTATTTATCCCTGTCTGTCGAGAATCAAAAGTTATGCAATTTATATCCATCGATCGTTTTGTGTTGTGCGTTGATATATTTATTACACTAATAAAATCACTGTTGTTGTTGTTTCGGATTTAGCGATTCGGAACGAAGTGTCCATGTAGCATGGACTTTGGTGAGCCCGTAAATATATTTAAAATCAGTATTGTTATTCCTACTTGTATTCAAGTGCATGTCAATCACCTCACTTACACAACTCTTGGGGTGTATATAAAAGGAACCCGCTCCCTGAATAATTAAGTCTAGTTCTTAGCACAGACCAGAAAATACTTCTGTGGACGCATAATTTACGTGTTTTTCAATATTTTGCCAAAACATATCTTGGAGAAACATTTGTCTGGGAATTCTAACTGATATTAAGAAAAATAATAGATTTTCCTGTAACGCAACAGGTCTGATATACAACGCCATGGCAGAAATTATATACGAATGTTGTATTCGCAAACCAACTCGGCCAAAAAGAGTATGTGCTCCGATAAAAAAGACTCTAGGCTCGCAAGCAAATTTCCAACAGAAGGAGGAAAAGGTCGTAATTGACAATAAGGCCAAAATAAGCGATGAACAAAATCAGTCTACAGATGTACCAATGAAAAGAAGAAATGATACGCTGGTCACAAGCCTTGATAAGAAGATCATTACTTCGAATGATTCCATCATAAGTAACAAGCAAACTCCCTGCACTTCATTTGATATGACGATAAAAAATTGTGAGCGAAACCGCACCGAATATTTGCAGCCCAAAAAGCGAGCTAGAAAAGAAGACTGTAACAGTCCCGAGGATTCATGCAAAAAGCCAAGGCTGATCAAAGGCAACGACCAAAACTCCAGACGAACAGTTATCTTAATTTAGGGAAATTATCATGAAATTTAAAAGCTCCCTATATACAATTTTAAATGTAAAAATTGTATGTCTGATGGAATATGATTTTTTAATAAAGATTTAAAAGAATTGATTGTATAATGTGCCTTCGAATTTTTCAATGTAGAGAGATAGAAATTTGTGATGAGTATTTACCTCTCTCTTCTCTAAATCTTTGCTGTTCATGAAATATATTTCCATTACATCGATTTTTGTTTTGAGTTCATGTATTTAACTGGAATTTTTTACTTCTTATCATACTACTACAGCCTTTTATATGTTTCGCTAAACGTCTGCTCTGAATAAAGAAAGCAAAGAATACTAACATAAGGTGAAAAATTAGTGGTGATATATTAGAGGTGTAGAAGTTGATGAATGGGAATAACAAAAGGGGGATATTAATAGGGCATTAAAGGAATCAAAACAAAATAGAACTCGAAAAATGGTTAGAAATTGGATATGTTTAGATTTAGGAAAGACCTTGATGAATACTGGTTCGGTTGTTGATTTGTTGAACAAATTATTGCATAACACATAAGAACATAAGAACGTAGGTAACTACAGAAGGCCTATTGGCCCATACGAGGCACCTCCTATTTATAACCACCCAATCCCACTCATACATGTACAACTCACGCTTGAAACCAGTCGAGGAGCCCCACCTCCACTGTGTTTCTTGGTAATCAACAACTATGTTACCGAACCAGCATTTACCCAAGTCTTTCCTAAATCTAAACTTATCCAATTGTTTCGCATTCTGTCGTGTGTTGATACTTTTAATACTCCATTAATATCCCCTGTGTTATACCCATTAATCCACTTGTAAACCTCAATCATGTCACCCCCTAACTCTTCGCCTTTCCCGTGAATGCAATTTAAGCTTTGTTAATCTTTATTCATATAAAAGATATCTAATTTGGGGAATTAACTTTGTCATACTAAGCTTGACACGTTCAAGAGAATTTATATTCATTCTACAGTACGGCGACCAAAACTGAACTGGATAATCTAAATAGGGCCTAACTAGAGCAAGATATACCTGAAGAACAACACCAGATGTCTTTTTGCTAACGCTTCGATTAACAAATCAAAGTGTTCCATTTGCCTTATTACGAACATTCTTGCATTGATCCTTTGGTTTTAAATTGTTACTAATCATAACTCTCAGATCCCTTCGGCAATCTCAACACTATCTAGCTTGCATCTTATTAATATAAGAACAAATGTAACTGCAGAAGGCCTATTGGCCCATACGAGACAGCTTCAATTTATAACCACGCCTCTCTCTCATGCATTAATTCTTTGGTTTTAAATTGTTACTAATCATAACTCTCAGATCACTTCGGCAATCTCAACACCATCTAGCTTGTATCTTATTAATATAAGGACAAAGGTAACTGCAGAAGGCCTATTGGCCCATACGAGACAGCTTCTATTTAAACCACGCCTCTCTCTCATGCATGCATTGATCCTTTGGTTTAAAATTGTTACTAATCATAACTCTCAGATCCCTTCGGCAATCTCAACACTATCTAGCTTGTATCTTATTAATATAAGAACAAAGGTAACTGCAGAAGGCCTATTGGCCCATACGAGACAGCGTCAATTTATAACCACGCCTCTCTCTCGCATTCATGCATTGATCCTTTGGTTTTAAATTGTTACTATTCATAACTCTCAGATCCCTTCGGCAATCTGAACACCATCTAGCTTGTATCTTATTAATATAAGGACAAAGGTAACTGCAGAAGGCCTATTGGCCCATACGAGACAGCTTCTATTTAAACCACGCCTCTCTCTCATGCATGCATTGATCCTTTGGTTTAAAATTTTTACTAATCATAACTCTCAGATCCCTTCGGCAATCTCAACACTATCTAGCTTGTATCTTATTAATATAAGAACAAAGGTAACTGCAGAAAGCCTATTGGCCCATACGAGACAGCTTCAATTTATAGCCTCTCTCTCTCATTCAGGCATTGATCCTTTGGTTTTAAATTGTTACTAATCATAACTCTCAGATCCCTTCGGCAATCTCAACACTATCTAGCTTGTATCTTATTAATATAAGAACAAATGTAACTGCAGAAGGCCTATTGGCCCATACGAGACAGCTTCAATTTATAACCACGCCTCTCTCTCTCATGCATTGATCCTTTGGTTTTAAATTGTTACTAATCATAACTCTCAGATCCCTTCGGCAATCTCAACACCATCTAGCTTGTATCTTATTAATATAAGAACAAAGGTAACTGCAGAAGGCCTATTGGCCCATACGAGACAGTGTCAATTTATAACCACGCCTCTCTCTCGCATTCATGCATTGATCCTTTGGTTTTAAATTGTTAATAATCATAACTCTCAGATCCCTTCAGCAATCTCAACACTATCTAGCTTGTATCTTATTAATATAAGAACAAAGGTAACTGCAGAAGGCCTATTGGCCCATACGAGACAGCTTCAATTTATAAGCACGCCTCTCTCTCATGCATTGATCCTTCGGTTTTAAATTGTTACTAATCATAACTCTCAGATCCCTTCGGCAATCTGAACACCATCTAGCTTGTATCTTATTAATATAAGAACAAAGGTAACTGCAGAAGGCCTATTGGCCCATACGATTCGGCTTCTATTTATAACCAGGCCCCTCTCTCTCCATTTTACCAACCAGTATTTATCCCTGTCTGTCGAGAATCAAAAGTTATGCAATTTATATCCATCGATCGTTTTGTGTTGTGCGTTGATATATTTATTACACTAATAAAATCACTGTTGTTGTTGTTTCGGATTTAGCGATTCGGAACGAAGTGTCCATGTAGCATGGACTTTGGTGAGCCCGTAAATATATTTAAAATCAGTATTGTTATTCCTACTTGTATTCAAGTGCATGTCAATCACCTCACTTACACAACTCTTGGGGTGTATATAAAAGGAACCCGCTCCCTGAATAATTAAGTCTAGTTCTTAGCACAGACCAGAAAATACTTCTGTGGACGCATAATTTACGTGTTTTTCAATATTTTGCCAAAACATATCTTGGAGAAACATTTGTCTGGGAATTCTAACTGATATTAAGAAAAATAATAGATTTTCCTGTAACGCAACAGGTCTGATATACAACGCCATGGCAGAAATTATATACGAATGTTGTATTCGCAAACCAACTCGGCCAAAAAGAGTATGTGCTCCGATAAAAAAGACTCTAGGCTCGCAAGCAAATTTCCAACAGAAGGAGGAAAAGGTCGTAATTGACAATAAGGCCAAAATAAGCGATGAACAAAATCAGTCTACAGATGTACCAATGAAAAGAAGAAATGATACGCTGGTCACAAGCCTTGATAAGAAGATCATTACTTCGAATGATTCCATCATAAGTAACAAGCAAACTCCCTGCACTTCATTTGATATGACGATAAAAAATTGTGAGCGAAACCGCACCGAATATTTGCAGCCCAAAAAGCGAGCTAGAAAAGAAGACTGTAACAGTCCCGAGGATTCATGCAAAAAGCCAAGGCTGATCAAAGGCAACGACCAAAACTCCAGACGAACAGTTATCTTAATTTAGGGAAATTATCATGAAATTTAAAAGCTCCCTATATACAATTTTAAATGTAAAAATTGTATGTCTGATGGAATATGATTTTTTAATAAAGATTTAAAAGAATTGATTGTATAATGTGCCTTCGAATTTTTCAATGTAGAGAGATAGAAATTTGTGATGAGTATTTACCTCTCTCTTCTCTAAATCTTTGCTGTTCATGAAATATATTTCCATTACATCGATTTTTGTTTTGAGTTCATGTATTTAACTGGAATTTTTTACTTCTTATCATACTACTACAGCCTTTTATATGTTTCGCTAAACGTCTGCTCTGAATAAAGAAAGCAAAGAATACTAACATAAGGTGAAAAATTAGTGGTGATATATTAGAGGTGTAGAAGTTGATGAATGGGAATAACAAAAGGGGGATATTAATAGGGCATTAAAGGAATCAAAACAAAATAGAACTCGAAAAATGGTTAGAAATTGGATATGTTTAGATTTAGGAAAGACCTTGATGAATACTGGTTCGGTTGTTGATTTGTTGAACAAATTATTGCATAACACATAAGAACATAAGAACGTAGGTAACTACAGAAGGCCTATTGGCCCATACGAGGCACCTCCTATTTATAACCACCCAATCCCACTCATACATGTACAACTCACGCTTGAAACCAGTCGAGGAGCCCCACCTCCACTGTGTTTCTTGGTAATCAACAACTATGTTACCGAACCAGCATTTACCCAAGTCTTTCCTAAATCTAAACTTATCCAATTGTTTCGCATTCTGTCGTGTGTTGATACTTTTAATACTCCATTAATATCCCCTGTGTTATACCCATTAATCCACTTGTAAACCTCAATCATGTCACCCCCTAACTCTTCGCCTTTCCCGTGAATGCAATTTAAGCTTTGTTAATCTTTATTCATATAAAAGATATCTAATTTGGGGAATTAACTTTGTCATACTAAGCTTGACACGTTCAAGAGAATTTATATTCATTCTACAGTACGGCGACCAAAACTGAACTGGATAATCTAAATAGGGCCTAACTAGAGCAAGATATACCTGAAGAACAACACCAGATGTCTTTTTGCTAACGCTTCGATTAACAAATCAAAGTGTTCCATTTGCCTTATTACGAACATTCTTGCATTGATCCTTTGGTTTTAAATTGTTACTAATCATAACTCTCAGATCCCTTCGGCAATCTCAACACTATCTAGCTTGCATCTTATTAATATAAGAACAAATGTAACTGCAGAAGGCCTATTGGCCCATACGAGACAGCTTCAATTTATAACCACGCCTCTCTCTCATGCATTAATTCTTTGGTTTTAAATTGTTACTAATCATAACTCTCAGATCACTTCGGCAATCTCAACACCATCTAGCTTGTATCTTATTAATATAAGGACAAAGGTAACTGCAGAAGGCCTATTGGCCCATACGAGACAGCTTCTATTTAAACCACGCCTCTCTCTCATGCATGCATTGATCCTTTGGTTTAAAATTTTTACTAATCATAACTCTCAGATCCCTTCGGCAATCTCAACACTATCTAGCTTGTATCTTATTAATATAAGAACAAATGTAACTGCAGAAGGCCTATTGGCCCATACGAGACAGCTTCAATTTATAACCACGCATCTCTCTCTCATGCATTGATCCTTTGGTTTTAAATTGTTACTAATCATAACTCTCAGATCCCTTCGGCAATCTCAACACCATCTAGCTTGTATCATAATAATATAAGAACAAAGGTAACTGCAGAAGGCCTATTGGCCCATACGAGACAGCGTCAATTTATAACCACGCCTCTCTCTCGCATTCATGCATTGATCCTTTGGTTTTAAATTGTTAATAATCATAACTCTCAGATCCCTTCGGCAATCTGAACACCATCTAGCTTGTATCTTATTAATATAAGAACAAAGGTAACTGCAGAAGGCCTATTGGCCCATACGAGACAGCTTCAATTTATAAGCACGCCTCTCTCTCATGCATTGATCCTTCGGTTTTAAATTGTTACTAATCATAACTCTCAGATCCCTTCGGCAATCTGAACACCATCTAGCTTGTATCTTATTAATATAAGAACAAAGGTAACTGCAGAAGGCCTATTGGCCCATACGATTCGGCTTCTATTTATAACCAGGCCCCTCTCTCTCCATTTTACCAACCAGTATTTATCCCTGTCTGTCGAGAATCAAAAGTTATGCAATTTATATCCATCGATCGTTTTGTGTTGTGCGTTGATATATTTATTACACTAATAAAATCACTGTTGTTGTTGTTTCGGATTTAGCGATTCGGAACGAAGTGTCCATGTAGCATGGACTTTGGTGAGCCCGTAAATATATTTAAAATCAGTATTGTTATTCCTACTTGTATTCAAGTGCATGTCAATCACCTCACTTACACAACTCTTGGGGTGTATATAAAAGGAACCCGCTCCCTGAATAATTAAGTCTAGTTCTTAGCACAGACCAGAAAATACTTCTGTGGACGCATAATTTACGTGTTTTTCAATATTTTGCCAAAACATATCTTGGAGAAACATTTGTCTGGGAATTCTAACTGATATTAAGAAAAATAATAGATTTTCCTGTAACGCAACAGGTCTGATATACAACGCCATGGCAGAAATTATATACGAATGTTGTATTCGCAAACCAACTCGGCCAAAAAGAGTATGTGCTCCGATAAAAAAGACTCTAGGCTCGCAAGCAAATTTCCAACAGAAGGAGGAAAAGGTCGTAATTGACAATAAGGCCAAAATAAGCGATGAACAAAATCAGTCTACAGATGTACCAATGAAAAGAAGAAATGATACGCTGGTCACAAGCCTTGATAAGAAGATCATTACTTCGAATGATTCCATCATAAGTAACAAGCAAACTCCCTGCACTTCATTTGATATGACGATAAAAAATTGTGAGCGAAACCGCACCGAATATTTGCAGCCCAAAAAGCGAGCTAGAAAAGAAGACTGTAACAGTCCCGAGGATTCATGCAAAAAGCCAAGGCTGATCAAAGGCAACGACCAAAACTCCAGACGAACAGTTATCTTAATTTAGGGAAATTATCATGAAATTTAAAAGCTCCCTATATACAATTTTAAATGTAAAAATTGTATGTCTGATGGAATATGATTTTTTAATAAAGATTTAAAAGAATTGATTGTATAATGTGCCTTCGAATTTTTCAATGTAGAGAGATAGAAATTTGTGATGAGTATTTACCTCTCTCTTCTCTAAATCTTTGCTGTTCATGAAATATATTTCCATTACATCGATTTTTGTTTTGAGTTCATGTATTTAACTGGAATTTTTTACTTCTTATCATACTACTACAGCCTTTTATATGTTTCGCTAAACGTCTGCTCTGAATAAAGAAAGCAAAGAATACTAACATAAGGTGAAAAATTAGTGGTGATATATTAGAGGTGTAGAAGTTGATGAATGGGAATAACAAAAGGGGGATATTAATAGGGCATTAAAGGAATCAAAACAAAATAGAACTCGAAAAATGGTTAGAAATTGGATATGTTTAGATTTAGGAAAGACCTTGATGAATACTGGTTCGGTTGTTGATTTGTTGAACAAATTATTGCATAACACATAAGAACATAAGAACGTAGGTAACTACAGAAGGCCTATTGGCCCATACGAGGCACCTCCTATTTATAACCACCCAATCCCACTCATACATGTACAACTCACGCTTGAAACCAGTCGAGGAGCCCCACCTCCACTGTGTTTCTTGGTAATCAACAACTATGTTACCGAACCAGCATTTACCCAAGTCTTTCCTAAATCTAAACTTATCCAATTGTTTCGCATTCTGTCGTGTGTTGATACTTTTAATACTCCATTAATATCCCCTGTGTTATACCCATTAATCCACTTGTAAACCTCAATCATGTCACCCCCTAACTCTTCGCCTTTCCCGTGAATGCAATTTAAGCTTTGTTAATCTTTATTCATATAAAAGATATCTAATTTGGGGAATTAACTTTGTCATACTAAGCTTGACACGTTCAAGAGAATTTATATTCATTCTACAGTACGGCGACCAAAACTGAACTGGATAATCTAAATAGGGCCTAACTAGAGCAAGATATACCTGAAGAACAACACCAGATGTCTTTTTGCTAACGCTTCGATTAACAAATCAAAGTGTTCCATTTGCCTTATTACGAACATTCTTGCATTGATCCTTTGGTTTTAAATTGTTACTAATCATAACTCTCAGATCCCTTCGGCAATCTCAACACTATCTAGCTTGCATCTTATTAATATAAGAACAAATGTAACTGCAGAAGGCCTATTGGCCCATACGAGACAGCTTCAATTTATAACCACGCCTCTCTCTCATGCATTAATTCTTTGGTTTTAAATTGTTACTAATCATAACTCTCAGATCACTTCGGCAATCTCAACACCATCTAGCTTGTATCTTATTAATATAAGGACAAAGGTAACTGCAGAAGGCCTATTGGCCCATACGAGACAGCTTCTATTTAAACCACGCCTCTCTCTCATGCATGCATTGATCCTTTGGTTTAAAATTTTTACTAATCATAACTCTCAGATCCCTTCGGCAATCTCAACACTATCTAGCTTGTATCTTATTAATATAAGAACAAATGTAACTGCAGAAGGCCTATTGGCCCATACGAGACAGCTTCAATTTATAACCACGCATCTCTCTCTCATGCATTGATCCTTTGGTTTTAAATTGTTACTAATCATAACTCTCAGATCCCTTCGGCAATCTCAACACCATCTAGCTTGTATCATAATAATATAAGAACAAAGGTAACTGCAGAAGGCCTATTGGCCCATACGAGACAGCGTCAATTTATAACCACGCCTCTCTCTCGCATTCATGCATTGATCCTTTGGTTTTAAATTGTTAATAATCATAACTCTCAGATCCCTTCGGCAATCTGAACACCATCTAGCTTGTATCTTATTAATATAAGAACAAAGGTAACTGCAGAAGGCCTATTGGCCCATACGAGACAGCTTCAATTTATAAGCACGCCTCTCTCTCATGCATTGATCCTTCGGTTTTAAATTGTTACTAATCATAACTCTCAGATCCCTTCGGCAATCTGAACACCATCTAGCTTGTATCTTATTAATATAAGAACAAAGGTAACTGCAGAAGGCCTATTGGCCCATACGATTCGGCTTCTATTTATAACCAGGCCCCTCTCTCTCCATTTTACCAACCAGTATTTATCCCTGTCTGTCGAGAATCAAAAGTTATGCAATTTATATCCATCGATCGTTTTGTGTTGTGCGTTGATATATTTATTACACTAATAAAATCACTGTTGTTGTTGTTTCGGATTTAGCGATTCGGAACGAAGTGTCCATGTAGCATGGACTTTGGTGAGCCCGTAAATATATTTAAAATCAGTATTGTTATTCCTACTTGTATTCAAGTGCATGTCAATCACCTCACTTACACAACTCTTGGGGTGTATATAAAAGGAACCCGCTCCCTGAATAATTAAGTCTAGTTCTTAGCACAGACCAGAAAATACTTCTGTGGACGCATAATTTACGTGTTTTTCAATATTTTGCCAAAACATATCTTGGAGAAACATTTGTCTGGGAATTCTAACTGATATTAAGAAAAATAATAGATTTTCCTGTAACGCAACAGGTCTGATATACAACGCCATGGCAGAAATTATATACGAATGTTGTATTCGCAAACCAACTCGGCCAAAAAGAGTATGTGCTCCGATAAAAAAGACTCTAGGCTCGCAAGCAAATTTCCAACAGAAGGAGGAAAAGGTCGTAATTGACAATAAGGCCAAAATAAGCGATGAACAAAATCAGTCTACAGATGTACCAATGAAAAGAAGAAATGATACGCTGGTCACAAGCCTTGATAAGAAGATCATTACTTCGAATGATTCCATCATAAGTAACAAGCAAACTCCCTGCACTTCATTTGATATGACGATAAAAAATTGTGAGCGAAACCGCACCGAATATTTGCAGCCCAAAAAGCGAGCTAGAAAAGAAGACTGTAACAGTCCCGAGGATTCATGCAAAAAGCCAAGGCTGATCAAAGGCAACGACCAAAACTCCAGACGAACAGTTATCTTAATTTAGGGAAATTATCATGAAATTTAAAAGCTCCCTATATACAATTTTAAATGTAAAAATTGTATGTCTGATGGAATATGATTTTTTAATAAAGATTTAAAAGAATTGATTGTATAATGTGCCTTCGAATTTTTCAATGTAGAGAGATAGAAATTTGTGATGAGTATTTACCTCTCTCTTCTCTAAATCTTTGCTGTTCATGAAATATATTTCCATTACATCGATTTTTGTTTTGAGTTCATGTATTTAACTGGAATTTTTTACTTCTTATCATACTACTACAGCCTTTTATATGTTTCGCTAAACGTCTGCTCTGAATAAAGAAAGCAAAGAATACTAACATAAGGTGAAAAATTAGTGGTGATATATTAGAGGTGTAGAAGTTGATGAATGGGAATAACAAAAGGGGGATATTAATAGGGCATTAAAGGAATCAAAACAAAATAGAACTCGAAAAATGGTTAGAAATTGGATATGTTTAGATTTAGGAAAGACCTTGATGAATACTGGTTCGGTTGTTGATTTGTTGAACAAATTATTGCATAACACATAAGAACATAAGAACGTAGGTAACTACAGAAGGCCTATTGGCCCATACGAGGCACCTCCTATTTATAACCACCCAATCCCACTCATACATGTACAACTCACGCTTGAAACCAGTCGAGGAGCCCCACCTCCACTGTGTTTCTTGGTAATCAACAACTATGTTACCGAACCAGCATTTACCCAAGTCTTTCCTAAATCTAAACTTATCCAATTGTTTCGCATTCTGTCGTGTGTTGATACTTTTAATACTCCATTAATATCCCCTGTGTTATACCCATTAATCCACTTGTAAACCTCAATCATGTCACCCCCTAACTCTTCGCCTTTCCCGTGAATGCAATTTAAGCTTTGTTAATCTTTATTCATATAAAAGATATCTAATTTGGGGAATTAACTTTGTCATACTAAGCTTGACACGTTCAAGAGAATTTATATTCATTCTACAGTACGGCGACCAAAACTGAACTGGATAATCTAAATAGGGCCTAACTAGAGCAAGATATACCTGAAGAACAACACCAGATGTCTTTTTGCTAACGCTTCGATTAACAAATCAAAGTGTTCCATTTGCCTTATTACGAACATTCTTGCATTGATCCTTTGGTTTTAAATTGTTACTAATCATAACTCTCAGATCCCTTCGGCAATCTCAACACTATCTAGCTTGCATCTTATTAATATAAGAACAAATGTAACTGCAGAAGGCCTATTGGCCCATACGAGACAGCTTCAATTTATAACCACGCCTCTCTCTCATGCATTAATTCTTTGGTTTTAAATTGTTACTAATCATAACTCTCAGATCACTTCGGCAATCTCAACACCATCTAGCTTGTATCTTATTAATATAAGGACAAAGGTAACTGCAGAAGGCCTATTGGCCCATACGAGACAGCTTCTATTTAAACCACGCCTCTCTCTCATGCATGCATTGATCCTTTGGTTTAAAATTTTTACTAATCATAACTCTCAGATCCCTTCGGCAATCTCAACACTATCTAGCTTGTATCTTATTAATATAAGAACAAATGTAACTGCAGAAGGCCTATTGGCCCATACGAGACAGCTTCAATTTATAACCACGCATCTCTCTCTCATGCATTGATCCTTTGGTTTTAAATTGTTACTAATCATAACTCTCAGATCCCTTCGGCAATCTCAACACCATCTAGCTTGTATCATAATAATATAAGAACAAAGGTAACTGCAGAAGGCCTATTGGCCCATACGAGACAGCGTCAATTTATAACCACGCCTCTCTCTCGCATTCATGCATTGATCCTTTGGTTTTAAATTGTTAATAATCATAACTCTCAGATCCCTTCGGCAATCTGAACACCATCTAGCTTGTATCTTATTAATATAAGAACAAAGGTAACTGCAGAAGGCCTATTGGCCCATACGAGACGGCTTCTATTTAAACCACGCCTGTCTCTCATGCATGCTTTGATCCTTTGGTTTAAAATTGTTACTAATCATAACTCTCAGATCCCTTCGGCAATCTCAACACTATCTAGCTTGTATCTTATTAATATAAGAACAAAGGTAACTGCAGAAGGCCTATTGGCCCATACGAGTCAGCTTCTATTTATAACCACGCCTCTCTCTCATGCATGCATTGATCCTTTGGTTTAAAATTGTTACTAATCATAACTCTCAGATCCCTTCGGCAATCTCAACACTATCTAGCTTGTATCTTATTAATATAAGGACAAAGGTAACTGCTGAAGGCCTATTGGCCCATACGAGACAGCTTCAATTTATAGCCTCTCTCTCGCATTCATGCATTGATCCTTTGGTTTTAAATTGTTAATAATCATAACTCTCAGATCCCTTCAGCAATCTCAACACTATCTAGCTTGTATCTTATTAATATAAGAACAAATGTAACTGCAGAAGGCCTATTGGCCCATACGAGACAGCTTCAATTTATAACCACGCCTCTCTCTCGCATTCATGTATTGATCCTTTGGTTTTAATTTGTTACTAATCATAACTCTCAGATCCCTTCGGCAATCTGAACACACTCTAGCTTGTATCTTATTAATATAAAAACAAAGGTAACTGCAGAAGGCCTATTGGCCCATACGAGACGGCTTCTATTTATAACCACGCCTCTCTCACTCTCTCCATTTTACCAACCAGTATTTATCCCTGTCTGTCGAGAATCAAAAGTTATGCAATTTATATCCATCGATCGTTTTGTGTTGTGCGTTGATATATTTATTACACTAATAAATATATCAACGCACAACACAAAACGATCGATGGATATAAATTATAAATTTTAAATATATTTACGGGCTCACCAAAGTCCATGCTACATGGACACTTCGTTCTGAGTTGCTAAATCCGAAACAACAACAACAGTGATTTTACTACACTAATAAAATCACTGTTGTTGTTGTTTCGGATTTAGCGACTCAGAACGAAGTGTCCATGTAGCATGGACTTTGATGAGCCCGTAAATATATTTAAAATCACTATTGTTATTCCTACTTGTATTCAGGTGTATGTCAATCACCTCACTTACACAACTCTTGGGGTGTATATAAAAGGAACCCGCTCCCTGAATAATTAAGTCTAGTTCTTAGCACAGACCAGAAAATACTTCTGTGGACGCATAATTTACGTGTTTTTTAATATTTTGCCAAAACATATCTTGGAGAAACATTTGTCTGTGAATTCTAACTGATATTAAGAAAAATAATAGATTTTCCTGTAACGCAACAGGTCTGATATACAACGCCATGGCAGAAATTATATACGAATGTTGTATTCGCAAACCAACTCGGCCAAAAAGAGTATGTGCTCCGTTAAAAAAGACTCTAGGCTCGCAAGCAAATTTCCAACAGAAGGAGGAAAAGGTCGTAATTGACAATAAGGCCAAAATAAGCGATAAACAAAATCAGTCTACAGATGTACCAATGAAAAGAAGACATGATACGCTGGTCACAAGCCTTGATAAGAAGATCATGACTTCGATTGATTCCATCATAAGTAACAAGCAAACTTCCTGCACTTCTCTTGATATGACGATAAAAAATTGTGAGCGAAACCGCACCGAATATTTGCAGCCCAAAAAGCGAGCTAGAAAAGAAGACTGTAACAGTCCCGAGGATTCATGCAAAAAGCCAAGACTGATCAAAGGCAACGACCAAAACTCCAGACGAACAGTTATCTTAATTTAGGGAAATTATCATGAAATTTAAAAGCTCCCTATATACAATTTTAATCGTAAAAATTGTATGTCTGATGGAATATGATTTTTTAACAAAGATTTAAAAGAATTGATTGTATAATGTGTTTTCGAATTTTTCAATGTAGAGAGATAGAAATTTGTGATGAGAATTTACCTCTCTCTTCTCTAAATCTTTGCTGTTCTTGCAATATATTTCCATTACATCGATTTTTGTTTTGAGTTCATGTATTTAACTGGAATTTTTTACTTCTTATCATACTACTACAGCCTTTTATATGTTTCGCTAAAGGTCTGCTCTGAATAAAGAAAGCAAAGAATACTAACATAAGGTGAAAAATTAGTGGTGGTATATTAGAGGTGTACAAGTTGATGAATGGGAATAACAAAAGGGGGATATTAATAGGGTATTAAAGGAATCAAAACAAAATAGAACTCGAAAAACGGTTAGAAATTGGATATGTTTAGATTTAGGAAAGACCTTGATGAATACTGGTTCGGTTGTTGATTTGTTGAACAAATTATTGCATAACACATAAGAACATAAGAACGTAGGTAACTACAGAAGGCCTATTGGCCCATACGAGGCACCTCCTATTTATAACCACCCAATCCCACTCATACATGTACAACTCACGCTTGAAACTGTCGAGGAACCCACATCTACTGCGTTTCGTGGTAATCAACAACCATGTTTCCGAACCAGCATTTACCCAAGTCTTTCCTAAATCTACACTTATCCAATTGTTTCGCATTCTGTCGTGTGTTGATACTTTTAATACTCCAATAATATCCCCTGTGTTATACCCATTCATCCAATTGTAAACCTCAATCATGTCACCCCCTAACTCTTCGCTTTTCCCGTGAATGCAATTTAAGCTTTGTTAATCTTTATTCATATAAAAGATTTCTAATTTGGAGAATTAACTTTGTCATACTGAGCTTGACACGTTCAAGAGAATTTATATTCATTCTACAATATGGCGACCAAAACTGAACTGCATATTCTAAACAGGGCCTAACTAGAGCAAGATATACCTGAAGAACAACACCAGATGTCTTTTTGCTAACGCTTCGATTAACAAATCACAGTGTTCTATTTGCCTTATTACGAACATTCATGCATTGATCCTTTGGTTTTAAATTGTTACCATCATACCTCTCACCTCTCAGATCCCTTCGGCATTCTGAACACCATCTAGCTTGTATGTTATTAATATAAGAACAAAGGTAACTGCAGAAGGCCTATTGGCCCATCAGAGACAGCTTCAATTTATAACCACGCCTCTCTCTCTGTCTCATGCATTGATCCTTTGGTTTTAAATTGTTACTAATCATAACTCTCAGATCCCTTCGGCAATCTCAATATATATATATATATATATATATATATATATATATATATATATATATATATATATATATATATATATATATATAAATATATATATATATATATATATCTGCGTTATCTAGCAGATACTTTACTTCTGCTCTCATCGCTGCTGCTTTCAACGGGTTAACTCTGTAAGGGTGCTGCTTGATGGGGTCAGCATTCCCTACATTTACTTCGTGCACTGTTCCGCAGTGTCTTCTGGGCACGTCTGTGAATAGCGAGTTATTCCTCTGGAGGATCTCCACTAGTTCCTGGCGTTGGTCATCCTCCAAATGACCCAGACGCTCACCTATCTTGGCCAGGCTTTCCGTATTTGATATCTTCGTGCCATCGACCCTCTCTAACTTACAGTTCTCCTCTTCTATTCCTTTGCCGTCTCCCACACAAAGCACAGTTGCCAGTGACGGGGTTTTCATCTGTTCTTCATCGCCTAGAGGCTTATCTCTGTCATAGTACCTTTTTATCATGTTCACGTGGCAAACCTGTGACTTCCTCGGACGATCTGGCATGTGTATTACATAATTCACATCTCCCAAGCGCTTTTTGGATGGTATATGGTCCACAAAATCTCGACTCGTATATACTTCCTTTCACCGGCAGTAGGACTAACACCTGATCTCCTTCTTGAAATGTCCTGCCTTTCGCCTTCCTGTCGTGATATCTCACCATCTCTGCCTGGCACGTTCTCAAATTTTCCTTGGCCACTTCTCTTGCCCTAGAGATTCGCTCTCTAAAAGTTTTCACATATCGTCCCACATCTACCTTAGGCCTATCCACGGTGAGCTGCTCCTTCAGAGCGCCCACTGAGCTCCTCACGGAGTGCCCGTACACCAGTTGAAATGGTGTTATCTTGAGATGATTTCGGGGCTTTTTAGTGTCCCCGCGGGCGAGTCCTCGACCAGGCCTCCACCCCCAGGAAGCAGCCCGTGACAGCTGACTAACACCCAGGTACATATTTTACTGCTACGTAACAGGGGCATAGGGTGAAAGAAACTCTGCCCATTCTTTCTCGCCGGCGCCTGGGATCGAACCCAGGACCAAAGGATCACAAGTCCCGCGTGCTGTCCGCTCGGCCGACCGGCTCCTTATCCAAGAATGGTGAATCCAAGCGATTCTACTACCGCATCCCTGATGGCGAACAACATGGATGGTAATGCCTCGTCCCAACGACGACCTTCCTCAGCGCAGTATATCCTCAACGAGCTCTTTAGCGATCCATGGAAACGTTCCAATGCTCCCTTCGACTGAGGGTGATACGGTGACGAGCGCACTTGCTCTACCCTCCATCCTTTCACAGTTTCCCTAAACAACTTCGACTGGAAGACACTCCCATGGTCCGTCTGGATAACCTTGGGCATTCCTACCCATGCAATGTAGTTCTGTAGTCTATCCAGAACGGTTCTCGACGTCACTCTTCTCAGGGGGAAGGTGCCTTCGGTATAACCGGAGCCGGCTTACCTGCACTTTGGCACGCCAAACATGTCCTACAATACTTCTTTACCTCCTTCCACACGTTCGGCCAGTAGAAGTGCTCCTGCACCTTATTTAAGGTCTTCTTCACCCCTAAGTGCCCTGCCATATCTACGGAGTGGGCTAGTTCTAGCACTGCCGCCCTAAACTCCTCCGCCACTAACACTTGGTGCTTCTCCAACCATACCTTATCTGCGCCGGCTTTGTCTGGTCGCCACTTCCTTAGTGGCGACCAGACCTGTGGCCACTCCTTGATACTGGCTATCTTTTCAAAGTGCTCAAAAAAGCTCTCTGCCTCTTTGAACAAACACGGGAATGTCCTTCTCCCTAACCCTAACATCTGGTGAGTGTGATACCTGGGTGGTGCTCTCTGGCAACCCATGTTCAATTCTTTGTTCAGCCAAGGTTCTATTCGCTTCTATCTGTATTTGTTTTGTACTCTCTTTCTTTTTCGACCTGGGGTTTTTCTTTCTCCACCTCTAGTCCTGCTTTCCCTTTTCTACCTCCAGTCTGGTTTTCTCTTTTTCCCTCTCGGCTTCATTTTTCATCTGGAGTTCTAATTTCATCTTTTCCAGCTGGAACTGTCTCCCCTCACGCTGTTGTTGCATCTGGAGCTCTAACTGGAACCTTTCCAGACGCCTGTTTCTGCTACTGCGGCTACTCTCACTGCTCCTACTCGATTCCTGGGATCTCACTTCATCCTGCCCATCATCCTCCTTTCCACTTTCAGCTCCTTTCTGGGCTCCTTGTTCTGCCACTTCACTCCTGGCTCTCAACTGCCTCAGGATCTCATCCTTCATCCCAGCTACTTTAGATGCTTTCAACCTGGTGCCCCATTTTTCCACTATTTGTTTTAATTGATCCCTCATGCAACCTTCTAAGTCCTCAGGCTTGCCTGACTCCACAAACGCTTGCACCTTATCCATATTGTCCCATGAGTCTTCTTAAGAGAGAATATACACCTACGGTCACACAGTTTATCTATTTCAACAAGGGGTGTACGAATCCACTGTTGGACAGGGTATGGGTGTGTCAGTTCACTCTCCCGGACAGGCCCCCAATTTATGATGTGGTTGGTGTGGTCGTTCATCCTTCTTTATAGACAACCCAACCCAAAACTCGGTAGAGTGCTTATACTTTACAAGGAGTATAAGCACTCTTTACCAGGAGTATGAGTAAGTTAGAGCTTACCCTAGGCGCTTCTGGCTCTTGGAGAGGGGCTGAACGTCACACGTTTAGGGGATGTGGCTCCAATACTTAGCCTCGTTGTCATGTGCACACACCCACTCGAGCCGCTGTGACTCCCTACACTCTCCTTATGTGATATGATCTTCTCAATCCCTTTTGACTTCTTATTATTCCGTTCTACCCGGTCCACATCTGTGTTTCTTGGTTCTCTCTCTCTCTCTCCATCTTTCCTACTTCCTGGGAAGCTTCATTAGGACAAGGGCAAACACCAGCAAATTATAATACATTTAATGGACAAAGCACATTCATAATACATACACACATATAATAATTAATAATAATGAATCCTACACTCTATACTATTTCAGTCAGGTTGCACTCCAACACCATCAGAACTCTATCATCTGCTTATCAAGTGGTATCCTATCTCCTGATTCACCACCAAATACTACCAACCTCCTCCAGTAGGTCAAGTCTTATAACACAATGTTGCACTATCACCAAGAGAAAATATATCTATAAACATGTGCAAGGAAAACCAGCGTATGAATGCAATAACATAAATATTAGTATAAATGTTCCTTGATATACAACAATGATCATTCGATCACCCTATCAGTCCTAAAACAC
Organism: Procambarus clarkii; assembly: GCF_040958095.1. Taxonomy (NCBI): domain Eukaryota; kingdom Metazoa; phylum Arthropoda; class Malacostraca; order Decapoda; family Cambaridae; genus Procambarus; species Procambarus clarkii. The sequence goes on from NC_091163.1 coordinate 28,206,546, forward strand.
ATATGTATGTCTCTGCAGCAAATCCAGCCTACGACTGTAACTCTATATTTCAGTATAAGTACTCCTTGGCACAAAAATGGCAAACAATCACTCATTTTTCACTGCGTCTTGCACGCTAATGACAACCAAACACACTACCAACTCCCTACAAGTAATCAACTAGAACTTCCCTTCCACATCTGGAAGCTCACTACCCTGATATCTTCAGGTTCTCCCAGGTTTATCTACCAGGGTCCTCCACAGCTCCTCCAGGCTGCTGCACCTTGAGCAACAGTGGTGCTTCACCACTTCTACCAGGGTCCTCCACAGCGCTCTTGGCTGCTACACCATGAAGTCTTCCTTGATCAACAATGGTGCTTCACCACTGGTATCACAAAAGCATGTAAACTCTTCTCCACTGCTTCTCCTCTCACAGCTTGAGGGCCAACTCCTCACTTTAGAGTCTGCTCTTCCACAGAACTCAGTATTTCTTCAATAGCCTTGAGTTCCATCCACTGAATCCTCCTCTACTGACCTCGCAGTTCTCTCAACAACTCCTTCCAAAGACAAACCTGCAACCCATTGACACGCCCATAAAAACGTTTCCCCTTAAACACATAAACGAAAATTACCTCACAATATGTTCGCACCTAACATCTCTTTGCTCTCTACATACTGTGAGAGTGGACTCCCCCGTTTGGGCTGGTCCATGCTCCGCCTTGCCTGGCGGGCGGCTCCTCACTTTGGGAGCGGTCCTCAGACGCTGGTCAGTTGGCTCCAGGCGGTCGACGGGAGAGGACATGTTGCTCCAGCTGTCTCTCTCATCTCTGTCCTCTTATTTAAGCTTCTTGCCTCAACAAAACATGTCTAACGTATCAACAAACATTCACTATGATGGCTGGGCACACGATCAATTACTGGCAATCGCTGTAAACTGGATAAATTTTGTAAACTGGATAAACTGGACCACAATAAAGTCTCATGAGGGGCGCTCTCTGACAGGGCGGCGACACTGTGGGTACCTCAGGCTACCCACAGGACTGCCTTAACTGTCCCCTCAACACTTTCTGCAGTTCCTGACTTGAGCTGGCACGCCGCCTAACTTATTCCTCCGTCGAGACGTCTGTCCACTTCCTTTCTCTTGAGGGTATATCAACTAGGGGTTCCCTCTCTAACAGGGGTAAATATGGAGTGCGACTTCCCCTCGCGATTTCTTCAGCTCAAGGGAATTGTCAAGAGAAAGCGCCAAGCCATTACGACTATATAGCACTTGGAAGGTGTCAGGATAAGGATTTGGGATGGGACAGGGAAGAAGGAATGGTGCCCCAACCACTTGGACGGCCGGGGATTGAACGACGACCTGCATGAAGCGAGACCGTCGCTCTACCATCCAGCCCAAGTGGTAGGACGCACCCTTTTTCAGCTCAAGTGGCTCAAGCAAGCCTCACGCCTCCAGCAAATTATCCACATCTTGTGTCAAGTCATTTCCTTATTTTCTTATTCCCTGCCCATTATCTTAAATTGTTTAGCGAATTTACAAAATTATTTCATGTATGTATGTTCATGTCTGTATATCTACGACTTCCTAGTCAGGTCAGGCTTGATGTTGTTGTTGTTGTTAAAGATTCGCTACCTGGAACAAAGTTCCAAGTAGCACGGATTATGGTGAGCCCATAGATCAGGCTTGATAGAATAATTCTCAAAGGGGAGACTCGTTTTTCGGCTGCCAGGGATCATAACACGTGCTGTAGTAGCCTGGTGGTGTGGTGGTGGTGGTGGTGGTAGTAGTATGTGGTTGTGGTAGTGGTGATGAAGTAGTGGTAGTGGTGTTTGAGGTGGTAGCGGTTGTACTGATGGTGTGGTAGTGTGTTAGTGGTGTTGATGTGGTGGCATTGGTAGTGGTGGTACAGTTGTTGTGGTGGTGTGATAGTGTAGTAGTTGTGGTGTGATAGTGTGGTTATTGTGGTGTGATAGTGTGGTAGTTGTGGTGTGGTAATTGTGGTGTGGTTGTGGTGGTGTAGTAGTAGTTGTTGGAAATTTCCAACACTGACACACTATTATTGTATTATAATATATCATTATTGTATACTAATTACAGTAGTTATTAATTCCAATAACGGTAGTGTTAACATAAATTAATATTTCTTTATCTGAACATATTGCTAATATTCTCACGACATCGAGAGGCAGGATTGCGTCAGATAATGTCCATCTAAACATATTTATTCCCAATATGTTAGAAAATTGAATGTGATTCTCTAAATTTATCAGTATTCCGTACAATAATTAACTATGGATAATATAACTCCCAATAATCCAAAACCGAGAGTTTTTAACTGAGATTATTATCAAGTAACAGTTTTATCTGTTATGTACGAATGTTATGGAGGAAATAAAATTCTCTCCATTTCTCGAATAACACCGTTTAACGAGAATATGAAATTATTTAATTCCCTATAATTGCAACCCGGTTCTCATTAATGCATTACATCAGTAATTACACAGAAAAGAATTATCCGTGATTAATAAATTCTGTTGTGAATGCGTGAGACGATTTGAGGGAAGGAGGCGGAGAGTCGCCATTGCTTATCAAGCGACACCAACAATACCATCGGTGCGGGAGGATCGTGACGAACGGAAGGATGGGTTCAGGGTCGTCACGAACGGAAGAGTGACGTGAGGAGGTTCGTGACGAACGGAAGAGTGAGGTGAGGAGGTTCGTGACGAACGAGAAGGGGAGGGAAGGGTCGTGACGAACGGAAGAGGGAAGGGGTCGTTTCAAATGGAACTTTCAAATGGAACAGGGAGGGAGGAGGTTCGAACCAAATGGAAGTGGGGGGATGGATTGTGACGTACGGAAGAGTGGTGTTAGGGTCGTGATGTACGGAAGAATGGGGGCGGGTCGTGATGAATGGAAGAGGGTCGGGACGAACAAAAGAGTGGAGGGGGAAGGTTCGTGACGAAAGGAAGAGTGGGGGGAGGGTCTTGACGAAGGGCAGAGTTGTGGGAGGGTCGGGACGAAGGAAAGAGTGGGGAGACAGTTGTGACGAAGAGAGAGTTTGGAGAGGGCCGTGATGAAGGGAAGAGTGGGGGTGAGGGTCGTGAAAAACTGAAGAGTGGAGGGGAGGGTCGTGATGAACCGAAGAGTTCAGGGAGTGTCGTGATGAAGGGAAGAGTGGGGGTAGGGTCGTGATGAATGGAAGTGGGTGGGGGAAGGGTCGTGACGAATGGAAAAATGGGGGGAGGCTGTGACGATCGGAAGAGTGAGGTGAGGGTCGTGACAAACGGAAGAGTGGTGCATGGGAGGGTCGTGATGAATGGAGGAGTGAGGGGGAGGGTCGTGACGAACGGAAGTGTGTTGAGGGTCGTGACGAACGAAAGAGTGGTATAGGGGAGGGTCGTGACGAACGGAGGAGTGAGGGGAGGGTCGTGACGAACGGAAGAGAGAAGGGAGGGGGTGATGAACGGATGAGTATGGAGAGGTTGTGATGAATGGAAGAATGGGGGGAGGGTCATGACGAACGGAAGAGTGGGAAGGGGGAGAGTCGTGACGAATGGAAGAGTAGGGGGAGGGTTGTGACGAATGGAAGAGTGGGGGGAGGGGAGATTCGTTACAAACGAAATTGTGGGGGAGGGTAGTGACGAACGAAAGAGTGGGGGGGGGAGATTCGTGATAAACGGAAGGGGGGAGGGTCGTGACGAACGGAAGAGTAAGGTGAGGGCCGTGAAGAACGCAAGAGTGGGATGAGGGTTGTGACGAACTGATATTTGGGAGGAGGGTCGTGACGAACGGAAGAGTTGGGAGCGGGAGGATCGTGACGAACGGAAGAGTTGGGAGCGGGAGGATCGTGCCGAACGGAAGAATGGGGTGAGGGTCGTGACGAACGGAAGAGTGAAGGGACGAGGTTCGTGAAGAACGAAACAGTGGGGGGCAGAGGGGTCGTGACGAACGGAAGAGTGGGGGGCAGGGTCGTGACGAACCGAAGAGTGGGAGGAGGATCGGGACGAACGGAAGAGTAGGGCGAGGGTCATGACGAACTGAATAGAGGGGTGAGGTGAGCGTCGTGACGTACAGGGTCATGACGAACGGAAGAGTAGGGGGGAGGGTCCTGACGAACAGAAGAGTAGGGGGGAGGGTCGTGACGAACGGAAGTGTGTTGATGGTCGTGACGAACGAAAGAGTGGTGTAGGGGAGGGTCGTGACGAATGGTGGAGTGAGGGGGAGGGTCGTGACGAACGTAAGAGTGTGTTGAGGGTCGTGACGAACGAAAGAGTGGGGTAGGGAAGGGTCGTGACGAATGGAAGAGAGAAGGGAGGGGGTGATGAACGGATGAGTATGGAGAGGTTGTGATGAATGGAAGAATGGGGGGAGGGTCATGACGAACGGAACAGCGGAGGGAGGTTCGTTACGAACGGAAGAGTGGGATTGGGGAGAGTCGTGACGAACGGAAGACTAGGGGGGGGGGCGTAGGGTCGTGACGAACGGAAGAGTAGGGGGAGGGTTGTGACGAATGGAAGAGTTGGAGGAGGGTCGTGACGAACGGAAGAATTGGGGGCGGGAGGATCGTGACGAACGGAAGAATGGGGTGAGGTTCGTGACGAACGGAAGAGTGAAGGGAGGGGGTTCGTGAGGAACGAAACAGTGGGGGGCGGAGGGGTCGTGACGAACGGAAGAGCGGGGGCAGGGTCGTGACGAACCGAAGAGTGGGAGGAGGATCGGGACGAACAGAAGAGTGGGAGAAGGGTCATGATGAACGGAATAGAGGGGTGAGGTGAGGGGTCTTGACTTACAGAAGAACGGGGGGGAGGGTCGTGACGAACGGAAGAGTCGGGGGGAGGGTCGTGACGAACGGAAGAATGGGGGAAGGGTCGTGACGAACGGAAAGGTAAGGGGAGGGGTCGTGACGAATGGAAGAAGGGGAGCAGGGTCGTGACGGACGGAGAAGAGGGGGAGCATGACGAATCAAAGTGTGGGGGAGGGTCATGACAAACTGAAGAGTGGGGGGATAGTCGTGACGAACGGAAGAGTGAGATGAGGGTCGTGACGAACGGAAGAGTGTGGGGAGGGTCGTGACGATCGGAAGAGTGGGGAGGGGGAAGGGTCGTGACGAATGGAAGTAGGGGGGAAGGGTCGTGACGAATGGAAGAATGAGGGGAGGTTGTGACGAATGAAAGAGTGAGGGGAGGGTCGTGACGATTGGAAGTGTAGTGGGAGGGTCATGACGAACGGAAGAGTGATGTAGGGGAGGGTCGAGACGAATGGAGGAGTGAGGATGATTGTCGTGACGAACGGAGGAGTGGGGGGCGGGTCGTGATGAACGGAAGAGTATGGAGAGGTTGTCACGAATGGAAGAGTGGGGGGAGGGTCGTGACGAACGGAACAGGGAAGGAAGGGTCGTGACGAACGAAAGCGTGGAATGAAAGTCGTGACGACCGGAAGAGTGGGGGGTTGGTCGTGACGAATGGAAGAGTGGGGGGAGGGTCGTACCGAACGAAAGAGTGAGGGGGAGTGGTCGTGACGAATGGAAGTGGGGGGGGGAAGGGTCGTGACGAATGAAAGTGGGGGGAAGGGTCATGACGAATGAAAGAGTGGCGGTGTTATGGGAATGATGGACTTGCTATGGGGGAACTAGTACTATTGAAGGGTAAGGGTAGTTAGAATACAGAGTTATCAAATATGGGAGAACTAAAAGGCCCGACCCCCAAAATAAACTATCTACAGTAATAATAACTTGCTACTAGACCATGTCAGACTAGAGGTTGATCATAGCACTCCCACACAGGAAGCAGGGATACTCCGTTACTAACTTACTTATTTATTAACCCCTTAACAACCCACATATACACTCACACCAATAACAATAATAATAATTACTTTACCACACTAACTTACGTTAAAAGCCTTGGTCCACTTAATACAAGGTTTTACACTGAACACAAGCTAGGGTAAAGTTCTACTAGGGAAACACTTGAAGCTAGAGTCAGCTTAGGGTAGGGAGACCACGTGGTTCCACTGGGACCCCCCTTAGAATAACTTGTAACATACACACTAAGACACCTACTACACACAAAGTATAATACTCTGCACATAGAACACGTGTATGCCATACAATGAAGAATGTACACAGTATACTTAGCTGGAAACAAGACACAGAAATAAGAAACGAGGAGGAAGGGTAGGAGGATACTATCCACCCAACGCCAGCTCAGAGAAGAAGGAGTCTCTCAGTCTCCTTCCCCCCAGCTGGCTCGCTGCCGGCAGACTGCTCAACTAATCGTACTGCAGCCCAATACCAAGTTTACTCAGGTTTACTTTACAAATGATTAGAAAGTATTAGTAAACATAGTTGGTGCCTATGTTATTATTTAATAATCAACCCCAAGCTCAGTCTTTAAATGCATTTTGAGAAACAAGAATAGTCTTACGTCTGGCAGGGAAGATACACACAATTGCAGCTCGTGATGCATCCAACTATACTATAAGAAAGTTTAATAGCTAAATTTTGACCTCTGGTTTCCACTGAGGAACCCAGGGTCGTAACAGGCGGGAAGGTTGTAACGAACGGAAGAGTGAGGGGAGGGTCGTGACGAACGGAAGACGGGGGGGGGGGAGGGTCGTGACGAACGGAAGACGGGGGGGGGGAGGGTCGTGACGAATAGAAGAGTGGAGGGAGGGTCGTGATGACCAGAAGAGTATGGAGAGGTTTTGACGAATGGAAGAGTGGGGGGAGTGTAGTGACGAACGGAACAGGGGAGGGAGGTTCGTGACGAACTGAAGACTGGAATGAGGGTCGTGACGAACTGAAGACTGGAATGAGGGTCGTGACGAACTGAAGACTGGAATGAGGGTCGTGACGAACGGAGGAGTGGGGGGTTGGTCGTGACAAATGGAAGAGTGGGAGGAGGGTCGTGTTGAACGAAAGAGTCAGGGGGAGTGGTCGTGATGAGTGGAAAAGTGGGGGGGGAGGGTCGGGACGAACGGAAGAGGGGGGGAGGGTCCTGATGAATAAAAGAGTGGAGGGCAGGAAGGTTCGTGACGAACGAAAGAGTGGAGGGGGGGGAGGTTCGTGATGAACTGAAAAGAGGGGGGAGATGTCGTGACGAACAGAAGAGTTGGGAGAAGGGTCGTGACTAACGGAAGAGTGGGGGAGGGTCGTGATGAACGAAGGAGTGGGAGGAGGGTCGAGACGAACGGAAGAGTGAGAAGGGGGAGAGTCGTGATGAACGGAAGACTGGGGGGAGGAGGGTCAAGACAAACAGGAATAGGTGGAAGGCCATGACGAACGGAAGAGTAGGTGGAGAGTTGTGACGAATGGAAGTGTGAGGAGGGTCGTGACGAATGTAAGAGTGGGGAGAGGTTGTATCGAATGGAAGTGGAGGGGAGTCGTTACGAAAGGAAGAGTGGGGTGGGGGAGGGTGGTGACGAATGGAAGTTGGGTGGAAAAGTCGTGACGAGTGGAAGAGTGAGGCGAGGTTGTAACGAACGGAAGAGTTGGGGGGGGGGGGGAGAATCGTGACAAACGGAATTGTGGGAGAGGGTCGTGACGAAGGGAAGATTGGGGGGGGGGATAATTCGTGACAAACGGAAGGGGGAAGGGTCGTGACGAACGGAGGAGTGGAGAGAGGGTAGTGACGAACAAAGGAGTGGGACGAGGGTCGTGACGAACTGAAGAGTGGGATGAGGGTCGTGACGAACGGAAGTGTTGGGGTGAGGGTCGTGATGAACAGAAGAGTGGGATGAGGGTCGTGACGAACTGAAGAGTGGGAGGAGGATCATGACGAACGGAAGAGTGGGAAGGGGGAGAGTCGTGACAAACGAAAGAGTAGGGGGGAGGGTTGTTGTTACGAATCTCACTAGGATTCTGCCATTACTCTTGATTCTCATATTACTTTATTGTCTTGTTCTTTAATATAGCATCTAGTTGTATGATATAAGATTTTGTATGTTATATATGTATATATTATAGCATGCAGTAGTGTGCCTGAGTTACATTATATTGTGTGAGGCTTTTGGTGTTAATTTCTCATGTAGTTTCTCCGTGTGGCCGGTTGACCATATTTGGATATGGCCAGTGTGGGAACATTGTTGTCAATCGAGTGTTATAGTTGTACATTGATTATTCCCATATTTTGGTTTCTGTATTATTGTATGGAATATTGTACCAGTGTTTATTACTCTTTAGTTTAACAATGTTTTGAATATTAGTGCTGCGTTTTAGTATTAGATTTTCCACAATGTTTTGTGTGGACGGTTAGTTGATTTTTTGGTAGACGCTTGGCCTGCGGTCCAAGGCGTGGGCAGAAGCGTGGCGGCTACTGTCGTGAGGAGTCATGGTTTAAGTTAAGTCATTGGTCACTGTTATTTTAGCCCATATAAATGTTAATTATCTGGTTAGATGATATTGTATATATCTCTCTAATTAATCCATGTCTTAGTGCTAGTGCTCATGTCTCAATAAGGAGGTTATTCTATGATTTGCATGCTGAAGAATATTTCTGGTTATTATTATACATTTAAATATTGTTATGATTGTCCCCCTTTAGCATAAATATATTGTTCTCCATTTTATGCAGTGATGTATATTTACCCCTAGACAGTTGTTGGCAAGGCCGATTTATTATCTTTTTTATTGCACTGCGGGGAGAAGAACCTTATTTAGTCTCAAGGGTGGTAACAAATGGGGGCCTGTCCGGGATAATAAGCCTTAATTCCCTGTAATGTTGTACAATTAACAGTGCTAATTATTAATAGCAATTGCCTTCCTAGGTACTCTGTGATTATCTAGTGACACCAAATCAAGCCTGTGAAATTATCTGTTCAATCTGAGCTGCTGTGAAAACTTCTCAACGCTTCACGATTTGAGGTAAGTGTTTAGCTTGTGCCAGGGGCCAAGCATAATTTTCAGTGTTGTTTCAAGTGTAAGTTGTGATTATTGAGCCAACCATGGAGGATCAGGTTGCTGCGCTGGTAGATCAGCCAAATTTTGGTAAAATTAAAGACTTAAAGAAGTCTGGTTTGTTATTGCTGGCTGATAAATTGAACATAGCAGTTTCAGTAAAATGTTGAAAGCTCAAGTGTTAAGAGTGATTGTCACACACTTGGTGGAGGAGGAGAGACTTGAAGAAGAGTGTTTGGGAGAGTTAGAAGAAGAGTCAAGTGACAAGGTGGCAATCTTAAAGTTGGAGTTGGAGACTCAATTAGAAATGACTAGGCTGGAAGCAGACAAGCAGAGGTTGGAAGCAGACAAGCAGACAGAGGTTAGAGTTGCAGAACCAGACAAAACACCTTGAGTTGGAGGCTCAGTTAAGACTAGCAGAGCAGCAGACTAGACAATTAGAAATTCAGCAGAGTATGGCTGAAAATAATAACAGGTTAGAACAGCAGAGAATTGCAGCAGGGCAAGGTAACACTAGTAATAATCCAGAGAGTACAAATAGTTCTTCCAAGTACAGTAAACATGTAGAATTACCTAAGTTTAATGAAGAAGATCCAGAAATATTTTTCTTGCATTTTAAGAAACTAGCAGTCAGCATGAACTGGCCTGTCGATCAATGGGTTAGCATATTACAAGGACAATTTAAGGGTAAAGCTCAAGAGGTATTTGCATCTTTGCCGGCTGAGAATTCTTTCGATTTTAAATTTGTTCAGCAAAGTATTTTGAATGCTTACCAGCAGATCCCAGAGGCACATAGAATAAAGTTCAGAAGTTTAAAAAGAGCACATGACCAGACTATTTCTGACTTTGTAAGAGTAAAATTTAATCACTTTGACAGATGGATTAAAGCACTTAATATTACAGAGTTTGAGACTTTAAGAAACCTCATAGTAACTGAGGAAGTAGTGGGATGTCTACCAGAGAAATTAGCTTTATTTATGGCTGAAAATAAACAAACCACTGATCTTATCAAATTAGCCAAGCTAGCTGATGAACATGAACTACTTACTAAAGTACCTTTCAGAGCACCATTTAACCATTTTAATGCTAAAACTAATCATTATGCTCATAAAAATCATGTTTTCCAGACTCGACCAGCTACTTCACCTTCTCCCCTTAACCGTTCTCCTGTAAATCCTAAATCTGAGGAACAGACAGGGTTGTCAACCTCAAGTAATGTAGTGATTAAGCCTGCAGTGGGTTCGGCTGTTCCGACCACTAGCAGGTATTGCACGCATTGCAGGAGAAGAGGTCATGTGGTAAATTCATGTTATGCTTTGCACCCAGAGTTAAGACCAACTGGTCTCATTTATTGTAGAGGTGTGCAAAATAAATTTACTAATAAACATGTAACTGTAAACCCCAATTGGGTGAAACAGTATTCTCCATATATGTCTTCAGGTGAAGTTTTGTGTGTAAATGGGAAATGGAAGCCAGTGGTTATTCTTCGTGATACAGGTGCTTCCCAAACCATAATTTCATCCAGTATTCTTTCTGATGTTGAAAAGAGAGAGACTGGAAAGTTTGTTGTTCTTCAGAGTGTTGCAGGATGTAAAACTGTACCTCTAATAGACGTTACTTTAAGATCCACCATTACTCCAAGTGTATGCACTGTGGGTGTTAGTACCCAGTTGCCCATCCCAGGTGTGGATGTTATATTGGGTAATGATGTGGCCATAAATCATGTTGTGGGTGAGAATGATCCCCGTTTGTTTAACCAGCCAGTTGCAGACCATGTTGTTTATTCTGCCTGTGCTGAAGTTAGTTCTAGGAATGAACAACCGGTTGTAATAGATGGTTTTGGCCATTCTACCTGTGCTGATGTCAGTACTAATATAAATCCAGTTGTCAGTTCTGATGTTGTTACTCAAGCATTTGTTCCAGAAACCAGTACCCCTTCGGTGGAGAAGTGGGATGTGGTTGTTCCAGATTCCTGTGTGGCCGATTTAGTTGTTCAGAGTAAGCCTGATACTATGACTCTGCTTTATTCCAATAAATTGGGAAAGGATGTCCATGTACCATTGTCTTGCCCGCTCACTACGAACGTTGTGCCAGGAGTTTAGAGAAACTTAAAAGCCACGACTCTGTATTCCAGCCAAGTGATTGGTTTAGGACAAGATGTCGGGTTGGCAGAAGTATTCCCGCTCACTCCAAGTTTAGAATCAGTTGTCGAGAGTAAGTCTGTTGTAGAGGCCCCGCCTCACCCTAGTCAAGGTGATATAATAGGGGAGGAGGTCAAACTACCTGTTACTTGCCCGCTCGTTTCAGATTCCCTTAATTTAAGTGCATTGAGTAGAACTGACCCTAAGATTTCAGAGAGAAGCAAGGAGACAGTCTGTACTGTAGATCCAGTTTTGGAGAGTGTGGGAAAGCAGCCAGAGGATCAGCTTCTGTTGAGTAGATGGAGACCCATTGAGCCTCCCTCTTCAGTTGTCTGTGAGAATGTGACCCAGCTTGGTAGTGATATTATTGATTGTGAGCAGACAGTACTCCAAGCAGCTCCAGAAGTCATGGGAGGAAATTTTGGTAAAACAATTAAGAGTGGTAAAGTAGCATTTGGATCTAAGTTGCGGAGATTTGTGGGTTGTGATTCTTATTCCATGTGGAGTAAGTATTTCTCATTGTGTACATTGAGTCAGAGTGTGTGTAGGATGTTGAAATCTACTTTTATTCTGCAGGAGCCATTGTCTTGTGAAGTAATGGACTGTGGGACATCTTTGTCAAGCCTTGTGGTTGAGCAGAGAGAGTTTACTCAAGTAGGTTGTGCAACCAGTAGTTCTGAGGAAGTGGTGAGTTATACTAGAGCAGTATCTCTATATTCAGATCCAGTTAATTTTGATGCACGAGTGATAAAAGTTTATGTTCCACTCAAGTGTGGTGTTGACTTTCAGAGTCATATTGTGGGTGAAGGATTAAATCATACTGGGGAGCAGATGTTTGAGGCTCCAGGTGTGTATTTCAAGTTGGGGGATAAGGTTATCCTACCTAGTGTTAATCATTGTGAAGGGTTTCAGATTGTCCTTGGGCGTTTCTCAGGTAATCTGCTGTGCATCTTCAAGATGTTAAGACCCTTAAACCTTTTGGTTGATTGTTTGTCATCAGACGTAAATCACTTGGGAAGTGATGGTGAGGGTGGTCAAGTTTTCGGCATGTTTTACTTAGTCTTTTGGAAGACTAGAAGGTTGATGATAGTGTGTGTTGTGTTCAAGTTCACCATCAGGAGGTGTGAACTTGTCTTGAGAGTTATGATTGAGATATGGTGCCTAGGCATATGCCTGTTTTCTTTCACTGATCGTTATGACAGAGTTATGAGGCAATTGATTTCTGTGTTCCTTATGGATCATCTGAGTCAGTTCGATCAGGTAGTCTTTGCACTTATCTTGGGTTGTATTTCTTGGTTTGAAGGTCAAAGGTTTGCTAAGTCGGTGTCTTGTGTTTCGGAAGGTTCTATGAATGGGAAAGTTTTATACATAATTGTGAGGTTTAATGCTAATTTCTCTAATTTTAGTATCCATTGGGCGAGAGTATGTGTTCCACAGAGGATCAAGAGGGATGAAGAGCAGATGTCTGTGTCAGAGCATACCCAGGAGAAGTCCCAAATCTACTCAGCATCCAGTCAGCTTCAATTAAGCAGTTCAGCTCCAGAAAAAGGGAGTAATGGGAAAGGGAGTCTGTCTTGGAAAATGTCACCATATAGAAAATGGATCAATTGGAAATATGGGACTGATCTCAGAGAAATAGTAGCAACAGATAGAAAGATAAATTGCCGTGATAACTGTGTGAAAGCAGCTACCTTTCTTGACAATTCTAATAATGATAATGTTGTAGATAAGAGTGTGAAATATGATCTGAAACCAAGTGATATAAATGAGATAGTACCCTGGAGAGATAAATTTGCATACTCCAGTGAAACCTATGTAGTGTTTCTATTCATAAGATGTATGAAATTTTTGTATTTTTTTTACTGTGTGAGATTTCATTGCTTTGCACTTGAATTTTAGTCGAAGCATTTTCATGTTTTACTTTCATGTTATATTACATGTTATATTTCATGCAGTCAAAAAAAAATGAAATCAACCTTCAGTTAATTTCATTTTTTTCTTAGGGGACGGGAGGGATGTTACGAATCTCACTAGGATTCTGCCATTACTCTTGATTCTCATATTACTTTATTGTCTTGTTCTTTAATATAGCATCTAGTTGTATGATATAAGATTTTGTATGTTATATATGTATATATTATAGCATGCAGTAGTGTGCCTAAGTTACATTATATTGTGTGAGGCTTTTGGTGTTAATTTCTCATGTAGTTTCTCCGTGTGGGCGGTTGACCATATTTGGATATGGCCAGTGTGGGAACATTGTTGTCAATCGAGTGTTTATAGTTGTACATTGATTATTCCCATATTTTGGTTTCTGTATTATTGTATGGAATGTTGTACCAGTGTTTACTACTCTTTAGTTTAACATTGTTTTGAATATTAGTGCTGCGTTTTATTATTAGATTTTCCACAATGTTTTGTGTGGACGGTTAGTTGATTTTTTGGTAGACACTTGGCCTGCGGACCAAGGCGTGGGGCAGAAGCGTGGCGGCTGCGGTCATGAGGAGTCATGGTTTAAGTTAAGTCGTTGGTCACTGTTATTTTAGCCCATATAAATGTTAATTATCTGGTTAGATGATATTGTATATTTCTCTCTAATTAATCCATGTCTTAGTGATAGTGCTCATGTCTCAATAAGGAGGTTATTCTATGATTTGCATGCTGAAGAATATTTCTGGTTATTATTTATACATTTAAGTGTCGTTATGATTGTCCCCCTTAGCATAAATATATTGTTCTCCATTTTATGCAGTGATGTATATTTACCCCTAGACAGTTGTTGGCAAGGCCGATTTATTATCTTTTTTATTGCACTGCGGGGAGAAGAACCTTATTTATTTGTTACCACCCTTGAGACTAAATAAGGTTCTTCTCCCCGCAGTGCAATAAAGAAAATAATAAATCGGCCTTGCCAACAACTGTCTAGGGGTAAATATACATCACTGCATAAAATGGAGAACAATATATTTATGCTAAGGGGGACAATCATAACAACACTTAAATGTATCAATAATAACCAGAAATATTCTTCAGCATGCAAATCATAGAATAACCTCCTTATTGAGACATGAGCACTATCACTAAGACACGGATTAATTAGAGAGATATATACAATATGATCTAACCAGATAATTAACATTTATATGGGCTAAAATAACAGTGACCAATGACTTAACTTAAACATGCCTCCTCACGACAGCAGCTGCCACGCTTCTGCCCACGCCTTGGACCGCAGGCCAAGCGTCTACCAAAAAATCAACTAACCGTCCACACAAAACATTGTGGAAAATCTAATAATAAAACGCAGCACTAATATTCAAAACATTGTTAAACTAAAGAGTAGTAAACACTGGTACAACATTCCATATAATAATACAGAAACCAAAATATGGGAATAATCAATGTACAACTATAAACACTCGATTGACAACAATGTTCCCACACTAGCCATATCCAAATATGGTCAACCGCCCACACGGAGAAACTACATGAGAAATTAACACCAAAAGCCTCACACAATATAATGTAACTCAGGCACACTACTGCATGCTATAATATATATATAACATACAAAATCTTATATTATACAACTAGATGCTATATTAAAGAACAAGACAATAAAGTAATATGAGAATCAAGAGTAATGGCAGAATCCTAGTGAGATTCGTAACATCCCTCCCGTCCCCTAAGAAAAAAATGAAATTAACTGAAGGTTGATTTCATTTTTTTTTGACTGCATGAAATATAACATGTAATATAACATGAAAATAAACATGAAAATGCTTCGACTAAAATTCAAGTGCAAAGCAATGAAATCTCACACAGTAAAAAAAATACAAAAATTTCATACATCTTAGTATGCAAATTTATCTCTCCAGGGTACTATCTCATTTATATCACTTAGTTTCAGATCATATTTCACACTCTTATCTACAACATTATCATTATTAGAATTGTCAAGAAAGGTAGCTGCTTTCACACAGTTATCACGGCAATTTATCTTTCTATCTGTTGCTACTATTTCTCTGAGATCAGTCCCATATTTCCAATTGATCCATTTTCTATATGGTGACATTTTCCAAGACAGACTCCCTTTCCCATTACTCCCTTTTTCTGGAGCTGAACTGCTTAATTGAAGCTGACTGGATGCTAAGTAGATTTGGGACTTCTGGGTATGCTCTGACACAGACATCTGCTCTTCATCCCTCTTGATCCTCTGTGGAACACATACTCTCGCCCAATGGATACTAAAATTAGAGAAATTAGCATTAAACCTCACAATTATGTATAAAACTTTCCCATTCATAGAACCTTCCGAAACACAAGACACCGACTTAGCAAACCTTTGACCTTCAAACCAAGAAATACAACCCAAGATAAGTGCAAAGACTACCTGATCGAACTGACTCAGATGATCCATAAGGAACACAGAAATCAATTGCCTCATAACTCTGTCATAACGATCAGTGAAAGAAAACAGGCATATGCCTAGGCACCATATCTCAATCATAACTCTCAAGACAAGTTCACATCTCCTGATGGTGAACTTGAACACAACACACACTATCATCAACCTTCTAGTCTTCCAAAAGACTAAGTAAAACATGCCGAAAACTTGACAACCCTCACCATCACTTCCCAAGTGATTTACGTCTGATGACAAACAATCAACCAAGAGGTTTAAGGGTCTTAACATCTTGAAGATGCACAGCAGATTACCTGGGAAACACCCAAGGACAATCTGAAACCCTTCACAATGATTAACACTAGGTAGGATAACCTTATCCCCCAACTTGAAATACACACCTGGAGCCTCAAACATCTGCTCCCCAGTATGATTTAATCCTTCACCCACAATATGACTCTGAAAGTCAACACCACACTTGAGTGGAACATGCACTTTTATCACTCGTGCATCAAAATTACCTGGATCTGAATAGAGAGACACGGCTCTAGTATAACTCACCACTTCCTCAGAACTACTGGTTGCACAACCTACTTGAGTAAACTCTCTCTTCTCAACCACAAGGCTGGACAAAGATGTCCCACAGTCCATTACTTCACAAGAAAATGGCTCCTGCAGAATAAAAGTAGATTTCAACATCCTACACACACTCTGACTCAAGGTACACAATGAGAAATACTTACTCCACATGGAATAAGAATCACAATTCCGCAACTTAGATCCAAATGCTACTTTACCACTCTTAATGATTTTACCAAAATTTCCTCCCATGACTTCTGGAGCTGCTTGGAGTACTGTCTGCTCACAATCAATAATATCACTACCAAGCTGGGTCACATCCTCACAGACAACTGAAGAGGGAGGCTCACTGGGTCTCCATCTACTCAACAGAAGCTGATCCTCTGGCTGCTTTCCCACACTCTCCAAAACTGGATTTACAGTACAGACTGTCTCCTTGCTTCTCTCTGAAATCTTAGGGTCAGTTCTACTCAATGCACATAAATTAAGGGAATCTGAAGCGAGCGGGCAAGTAACAGGTAGTTTGACCTCCTCCCCTATTATATCACCTTGACTAGGGTGAGGCGGGGCCTCTACAACAGACTTACTCTCGACAACTGATTCTAAACTTGGAGTGAGCGGGAATACTTCTGCCAACCCGACATCTTGTCCTAAACCATTCACTTGGCTGGAATACAGAGTCGTGGCTTTTAAGTTTCTCTCAACTCCTGGCACAACGTTCGTAGTGAGCGGGCAAGACAATGGTACATGGACATCCTTTCGCAATTTATTGGAATAAAGCAGTCATAGTATCAGGCTTACTCTCAACAACTAAATCGGCCACACAGGAATCTGGAACAACCACATCCCACTTCTCCACCGAAGGGGTACTGGTTACTGGAACAAATGCTTGAGTAACAACATCAGAACTGACAACTGGATTTATATTAGTACTGACATCAGCACAGGTAGAATGGACAAAACCATCTATTACAACCGGTTGTTCATTCCTAGAACTAACTTCAGCACAGGCAGAATAAACAACATGGTCTGCAACTGGCTGGTTAAACAAACGGGGATCATTCTCACCCACAACATGATTTATGGCCACATCATTACCCAATATAACATCCACACCTGGGATGGGCAACTGGGTACTAACACCCACAGTGCATACACTTGGAGTAATGGTGGATCTTAAAGTAACGTCTATTAGAGGTACAGTTTTACATCCTGCAACACTCTGAAGAACAACAAACTTTCCAGTCTCTCTCTTTTCAACATCAGAAAGAATACTGGATGAAATTATGGTTTGGGAAGCACCTGTATCACGAAGAATAACCACTGGCTTCCACTTCCCATTAATACACAAAACTTCACCTGAAGACATATATGGTGAATACTGTTTCACCCAATTGGGGTTTACAGTTACATGTTTATTAGTAAATTTATTTTGCACACCTCTACAATAAATGAGACCAGTTGGTCTTAACTCTGGGTGCAAAGCATAACATGAATTTACCACATGACCTCCTGCAATGCGTGCAATACCTGCTAGTGGTCGGAACAGCCGAACCCACTGCAGGCTTAATCACTACATTACTTGAGGTTGACAACCCTGTCTGTTCCTCAGATTTAGGCTTTACAGGAGAAGGGTTAATGGGAGAAGGTGAAGTAGCTGGTCGAGTCTGGAAAACATGATTTTTATGAGCATAATGATTAGTTTTAGCATTAAAATGGTTAAATGGTGCTCTGCAAGGTACTTTAGTAAGTAGTTCATGTTCATCAGCTAGCTTGGCTAATTTGATAAGATCAGTGGTTTGTTTATTTTCAGCCATAAATAAAGCTAATTTCTCTGGTAGACATCCCACTACTTCCTCAGTTACTATGAGGTCTCTTAAAGTCTCAAACTCTGTAATATTAAGTGCTTTAATCCATCTGTCAAAGTGATTTAATTTTACTCTTACAAAGTCAGAAATAGTCTGGTCATGTGCTCTTTTTAAACTTCTGAATTTAATTCTATGTGCCTCTGGGATCTGCTGGTAAGCATTCAAAATACTCTGCTGAACAAATTTAAAATCGAAAGAATTCTCAGCCGGCAAAGATGCAAATACCTCTTGAGCTTTACCCTTAAATTGTCCTTGTAATATGCTAACCCATTTATCGACAGGCCAGTTCATGCTGACTGCTAGTTTCTTAAAGTGCAAGAAAAATATTTCTGGATCTTCTTCATTAAGTAAGTAAGTAAGTAATTATCAAAAGAAGGCACCAAACCGGGAAGGCTATGTAGCACCATCAAATACGCAAAATAATCAGAGGGCGCTAAATATCACCAAGGATGCCAATACGAGAACAAAAACGCATAAGGCGAACGATATCAAAAGTATCCGAGTCACCAAGAATTCTATCGAGGGACAGGTGACCGCGAGGGGCGGTCGGAAAGCAAGACACACGCTCGTCCTGGAAGTCAGGACATTCAAGAAGGACATGCACGACCGTAAGAGGGACAATGCAACTAGGACAATAAGGAGCAGGGCGGCGCTCCATCAAGTGACCATGGGTTAAGCGAGTATGGCCAATACGCAACCTCGCCAGAGCTGTTTCCCACCGCCGGTTACGGTGGAAGGAGGACGGCCACGAGGAAACACAACATTTAAGAGTACGTAGCTTGTTACCAGTAACAGACAACCAAGAAGCCTGCCAACGGGTAAGAACTGAGGAATGGATAACTGGGTAAAAGTCGGAATACGGAATGCCTTTACGAGAGATGGGACAAGAGCGGACAGCTTCCTTAGCGGCAGCATCCGCACGCTCATTTAAAGACACACCAATATGGCTGGGAACCCAACAAAACTCAACCGACTTAAATTTACTGTGAACGAGAAACAGCCAATGCTGGATCTCGACAACTACTGGATGAACCGGATTAAAGGACCCGAGAGCCATGAGGGCACTACGAGAGTCAACAACAACCACAAAGGAAGACTGACAACGAGAAAGCAGGAGACGAAGAGCATAGAGAATAGCATAAAGTTCTGCTGTAAAGATGCTAGTCTCCGGAGGCAAGCGACACATATAAGTGCGATCAGGAAAAACAACAGAGTAGCCAACACCGTCCGCTGACTTAGACCCATCGGTGAAGACAGAAACGGAGCGGGAGTGAGAAGAAAAGTGCTCGAGGAAAAGGCGTTTTAGAACCGTAGGAGGGGTAAAAGCTTTAGTGATACGGGTCAAGGAAGTACAAAACCGCGGAAGAGGGACCCTCCACGGGGGCAAAGAAGGAACAACACGAGGAGAAACATCAGAAATACGAACGGAGAGAGAATCCTGTAGGCGAGATAACCGGACTGAAAGAGGGAGGTGGTGAAGAGGAACAGGAACCGCAGGAGGGGTAAAAGTTAAAGCACGACAGAGGCGAGAGGAAGGATGTTGCAAGGACCGCGCAAGATAGCGAAGACAGAAGCGATCACGGCGGTCCTGGAGAGACAGGAAGCCAGTGTCAACATACAAGCTAAGGATGGGAGTCGAACAAAAGGCACCAGAACTGAGGCGCAACCCAGTATGGTGCAAAGCATCAAGACGGCGAAGAGTAGAAGGAGAAGCAGACGAGTAAGCAGGGCAACCATAATCGAGCTTAGACAGGACGAGAGAGGAATGTAAAGCAAGGAGAGTGCGCCTATCTGCCCCCCAAGAAGTATGGGACAAGACCCGAAGGAGGGTAAGGGCCTTAGAGCACTCAACACGGAGGTAAGAGATATGAAGAGACCAAGACAAACGAGTGTCAAGGAATAACCCCAAAAGCTTCGCGGAATCTTTGTATTCAAGGGGATGACCATAAAGTGACAAAGAGGGACGAAGAACAACCCGTTTCCGCGTAAAAGTCATGGCACAAGTCTTAGAAGTAGAGAACTTGAAGCCATGACCTGTGGCCCAAGACGACACGGCATCAATTGCAAGTTGAAGCCGGCGTTGAAGGAGAGGCGAATCATCACCCTGACAACAAAGGGTAAGATCATCGACATAGAGAGCAGAGAAGACACCAGAAGGAAGAGAGGAAAGAAGACCATTGAGGGCAACAAGAAAAAGAGTAGTGCTCAGAACACTACCCTGGGGCACACCTTCGTATTGCTGAAAAGAGGGAGAGAGAGCGGTACCAAGGCGCACCCGAAAGGAACGACGAGAGAGGAAGCTGCGGAGAAAGAGAGGGAGATGACCACGAAGGCCAAAAGAATGAAGTTGAGATAGGATATGATAACGCCAAGTGGTGTCGTAAGCCTTTTCTAGGTCAAAAAGGACGGCAACAACGGAGGTCTTCGCAGCAAAAGCAGTACGAATATAGACCTCCAAGTTCACCAGGACATCTGTCGTGCTGCGGCACTTGCGGAAACCAAATTGAGAAGGGGAGAGGAGGTGATGGTGTTCCAGGAACCACATCAGACGAACGTTAACCATACGTTCAAAGAGTTTGCAGACACAACTTGTGAGAGCAATAGGGCGAAAGTCCTTAGGGGAAGTACCCAGAGACCCCGGTTTGCGAACAGGGAGGACAACGGCATCGAGCCAGTCCTCAGGGACTGACGACGACTCCCAGATCCGATTATACAGACTCAGTAAATACTGAGACGTGCTCGGAGGGAGATAGCGAAGCATCTCATAATGAATACCATCGGAGCCTGCCGCCGTAGAACCGCAGAGGGCCAGGGCAGAACGAAGTTCAGAGAGAGAGAAGGGATCATTATAGGGAAGCTGAAGATGAGTGCAGAAATCTAAAGGACGAGACTCAAGGACAGGTTTACGAAGAAGGAAAGATTGGGGAAGATGAAGACCAGAGCTAACAGAAGAAAAATGGGAACCCAGTTCGGAAGCGACCTGCAACGGGTCCGCCACAAGAGTATCATGGAGGTGAAGGACCGGTGAAACATCGGGAACGAACTTACCCGCTATCTTGCGGATACGCTTCCAGATCTGGGCCAGAGGGGTCTCGGACGTAATTGTTGAGACATAAGATGCCCAACATTCACGTTTAGCCGTACGGATGGCCCTACGGGCCACCGCACTCGCTTTCCGAAAGAAAAGAAAAGAATCGGTCGTCTGCCTACGGCGGTGCCTCTTCCAGGCTGCACGCTTACAGCGGACAGCCCGAGCACAGTCCGCATTCCACCAGGGAACGCACTTCCGTGGACCCCGAGAGGAAGAGCGAGGAATAGAGCGGAGGGCAGCGTTGAAGACAGTGTCATGAAAAAGGAGGAGAGCGCGAGAGAGAGGCAGAAGGGAGAGGTCAGGGAGAGCAGCACTGAGGGTAAATAGGGTCCAGTCTGCCTTAGCAAACTGCCACCTAGGGAAAGAGAGGGAAGGGCGAAAAGAGAAAAAGGAAACAAGGATGGGGAAATGATCACTTCCATGGAGGTCATCAAGAACCTGCCACGTGAAATCTAAGTAAAGAGAAGAAGAGCAGAGAGAAAGATCAAGACAAGAAAGGGTGCGAGTCCGAGAGTCCAAATGAGAGGGCTCACCAGAATTCAGAAGAGACAGGGAAGAAGAGAGGAGAAACGGCTCAAGGAGGCGACCCCGGGTATTCGTCAGAACGTCACCCCAAAGAGAATGACGACAATTGAAGTCACCCAGCAGGAGCACAGGCTCCGGCAAGGAGTCCAGGAGGTGTTTCAAATCAGGAAGAGAGAGCGGGACACTCGGGGGGAGATAAATGGAACAAACTGTGTACCATTTCCCAACAAAGATACGAGCAGCAGAACAATGGAGAGGCGAAGGAAAAAGTAAAGGAACAAAGGGAACATCAGCCCGAATCAAAAGAGCAGAAGAATTAGAAGCCCCAGCAATGGCTGGGGGGGGGGAGAGAAAGGAATAGCCACGAAAACGACCAGGACGAGCACCAAGCATTGGCTCCTGGAGACAGACACAAAGGGGTGAAAACCGCGAAATCAGAAGTTGGAGTTCGAGGAAATTGGCGTAATAACCTCGAACGTTCCATTGAAGAATGGACAACGACGAGAAGAGAAAGGACAAAAACAGAGAACAAGGAAGAAACAAAGGCGAAAGACCAACAGAGCACGTTAAAGAATATCAGGGTCGGGATCAGGGTCAGCAAAGTCAGGGTTAGGGGGCATGGGTAAACTGAGCAAAGACGGAGGGAAGGAAACGGGAGAACAGAGCAGAGGTGGGCGGGCAGGGTCTGGAGGAGGAGGAGGAAGAGGAGGAGACAACGGAGAGGAGCCGTCAAGGACAGCAGCAGGAGGAGGGGGAGTAGAAAGAGGGGAGCGCACCCCAGCAAGAGCAGCAACCGAAAGGGAAGCAGGGGCCAAAGAAACCTCCATAGCAGGAACAGGGGGCGCAAGCACTGAAACGGGAGGGGAAGGAGCAACAGAGCCAGAAGGAGGAGCTGAGGAAGAAAGCGAAGCCTTCTTACCCGCCAGGGAAGAGGAAGGAGAGGAGCCAGGCTTACGCTTCTGACTTAAAGAGACCGGTGTCCCAGCAACTACGTACCGGGCAACGGATTCCAGTGTCTCAACAGGAGAAGCCGAACGAGAGCACACACGACAGCCGTTAGGAGAGCGATGGACATCCGCCCGCACCGACAGGCGGTGGGGAGAGCCAATAGATGGAGGAAGAGGATGGGAAGGAGGATCGGAGGGGGACGAGGAAGAAGACACAGAAGACACGACAGACCGGGTAGAAGGAAGGGGAACCCCAGACAGAGGACCAGGAGGAGGATCCTTCGGGAGAGAACCCAAAGGAACAGAGGAGGGGGCAGTGGGCGCATCAGGGTCCAAGGCCCGGAAACGGTTGTGAGTCTGAGGAAGGCGGGAAGGACGAGGAGAGGAAGAGCGCAACACGCGAGCATAAGAGATATTAGCATAAGGCGGGAGCCGGCGAACCTGGCGCCTCGCCTCAGGAAAAGATAAACGCTCCCGGTGCTTCAGGTTGAGGACGGCTGCCTCAAGCTTGTAATGGACACACGCACGGGAGAAGGTAGGATGGGCCTCACCGCAGTTGAGGCAACGAGCCTGGGGAGAAGTGCACTCCGACTTAGAGTGACCCTCGCCACCACACAAAGGACAGAGAGAGACAGTCCCGGAGCAGCGGAGGGCACCATGCCCAAACCTCCAGCACTTGTTGCAGAGCCGAGGAGAAGGAATGTACTCCTGGACAGAGCACCTGGCACCAGCAAGAATGACAGAGGGTGGAAGGGTCCTACCATCAAAGGTAATCTTCACAACCCGGAGGGGTTGACGGCGACTACCACGAGGGAGACGAGTAAACGTGTCCACCTGGAGAATAGAATGGCCCTGGGCAGCGAGGATATGGCGAATATCGTCGTGGCAGTCGCGCAGGTCCCGAACACCGGTTGCAACATGGGGCGGGAGCAAAATAGTGCCAACACTGGCATTCAATTGAGCGTTCTTCGAGACCCGAACGGGGGTCTCGCCAAGGCAGGATAAGGCAGCCAAGCGGGAAGCAGCATCCTGAGAAGGAGCAGCAACGACACGTGTACCGAGACGAGTGGGGTTGAAAGTAATGGAGGCATCCACGGAATCAATGAGATGTCGATGAAGGGAGAAATCGTCAGGAGGCGCAGAATCAAGAGGGAGGAGATCAAAATATTTGGCCCACGAAGCGGGACCAAACAAGGCTTGATAGGTAGCAGAACTGAAAGGAATCGAGCGAGGGCGGCCGTGACGAGGACGGCGGTGAGAACCCCCAGAGAGAGAGGGGTTAAAAGGCGCAGTAGTTACAACTAGAGAAGGAGCCGCGCCAGGGGACGAGGTAGTCACCACTGGGGGCTTGGGGCTCGACCCAACCACAGAGGAGGGAGGGGAGCCAGGGGAAGGAGTCAGAGAGGCCAAAGGAGGAGCAAGGTCGGGGCCCAATGCAGCGGAGGCTACAGAGCCCGGTCTTCCAATACGGACCGACTCGGGGGCTTGGTCGCCCACCCCACGAGCCTGAAAAGGTAAGCCAGAAGCAGCCGAAACAGGGGTTATCATCTTGACGAAATTAAGAATTCACTCACGAATGTGCCCCCACACCCACCATGGAGCCACAATTAGAGGCAGGACACCCAACAAGAAGCTATCGCCGATCTTGTCGGGGCCTCCTAGGGGTGCGTCGTGAGTATACGCCCCACAAACGCCACCTTAAGAAACCGACAGTCCGTCGAGATCGGGTTCAGTGACGAAGTGGGGATTGACAATAAAAGGTTCCCCTCGCTCTCGACGTCGGGTACTGCAGTTCTACGGGTGCATGAGTATGCCTCCTCAAGCACCCGGGCGTCAAAATAGAAGAAGTCCATGGAAGAACCAGAACGAGCAAAAGGTCGGCAGGAAACGGCAAGCAGATAGGAGAAGAGGGGGGAGAAAAACGAAACAGAAGGAAAAGGAAAAGGTGCCCAGCAGAATTGGAGAGGACGGCAGCAGGAGCACAAGGCTAGAAAAGGACAGAGGACTGTCCTAAGGAGCATCACACTCCAGCAGCCGCCCACGAAGCCCCCACACGGCGACAACGAGCTGAGCGGGGAGGGGGATCTTCTTCATTAAACTTAGGTAATTCTACATGTTTACTGTACTTGGAAGAACTATTTGTACTCTCTGGATTATTACTAGTGTTACCTTGCCCTGCTGCAATTCTCTGCTGTTCTAACCTGTTATTATTTTCAGCAATACTCTGCTGAATTTCTAATTGTCTAGTCTGCTGCTCGGTTTGTTTAGTTTGTTGCTCTGCTAGTCTTAACTGAGCCTCCAACTCAAGGTGTTTTGTCTGGTTCTGCAACTCCAACCTCTGCTTGTCTGCTTCCAACCTCTGCTTGTCTGCTTCCAGCCTAGCCAATTCTAATTGAGTCTCCAACTCCAACTTTAAGATTGCCACCTTGTCACTTGACTCTTCTTCTAACTCTCCCAAACACTCTTCTTCAAGTCTCTCCTCCTCCACCAAGTGTGTGACAATCACTCTTAACACTTGAGCTTTCAACATTTTACTGGAAACTGCTATGTTCAATTTATCAGCCAGCAATAACAAACCAGACTTCCTTAAGTCTTTAATTTTTCCAAAATTTGGCTGATCTACCAGCGCAGCAACCTGATCCTCCATGGTTGGCTCAATAATCACAACTTACACTTGAAACAACACTGAAAATTATGCTTGGCCCCTGGCACAAGCTAAACACTTACCTCAAATCGTGAAGCGTTGAGAAGTTTTCACAGCAGCTCAGATTGAACAGATAATTTCACAGGCTTGATTTGGTGTCACTAGATAATCACAGAGTACCTAGGAAGGCAATTGCTATTAATAATTAGCACTGTTAATTGTACAACATTACAGGGAATTAAGGCTTATTCTCCCGGACACAGGCCCTCATTTGTTACCACCCTTGAGACTAAATAAGGTTCTTCTCCCCGCAGTGCAATAAAGAAAATAATAAATCGGCCTTGCCAACAACTGTCTAGGGGTAAATATACATCACTGCATAAAATGGAGAACAATATATTTATGCTAAGGGGGACAATCATAACAACACTTAAATGTATCAATAATAACCAGAAATATTCTTCAGCATGCAAATCATAGAATAACCTCCTTATTGAGACATGAGCACTATCACTAAGACACGGATTAATTAGAGAGATATATACAATATGATCTAACCAGATAATTAACATTTATATGGGCTAAAATAAGTGACCAATGACTTAACTTAAACATGCCTCCTCACGACAGCAGCCGCCACGCTTCTGCCCACGCCTTGGACCGCAGGCCAAGCGTCTACCAAAAAATCAACTAACCGTCCACACAAAACATTGTGGAAAATCTAATAATAAAACGCAGCACTAATATTCAAAACAATGTTAAACTAAAGAGTAGTAAACACTGGTACAACATTCCATACAATAATACAGAAACCAAAATATGGGAATAACCAATGTACAACTATAAACACTCGATTGACAACAATGTTCCCACACTGGCCATATCCAAATATGGTCAACCGCCCACACGGAGAAACTACATGAGAAATTAACACCAAAAGCCTCACACAATATAATGTAACTCAGGCACACTACTGCATGCTATAATATATATATAACATACAAAATCTTATATTATACAACTAGATGCTATATTAAAGAACAAGACAATAAAGTAATATGAGAATCAAGAATAATGGCAGAATCCTAGTGAGATTCGTAACATCGTAATTCGTAACATTCGTAACAAGTTGTGACGTATGGAGGAGTGGGAGGAGGGTCGTGATGAATGGAAGAGTGGGGAGAGGGATTACCGAATGGAAGTGGGGTGGAAGGGTCGTGACGAGTGGAAGAGTGAGGCGAGGTTGTGACGAACGGAAGAGTGGGGGGGGGGGAAGGATCGTGACAAATGAAATTGTGAGGGGAGGGTCGTGACGAAGGGAAGAGGGGGGAGGGAATTCATGACAAACGGAAGAGGGGAGGGTCGTGACGAACGGAGGAGTGGGACGAGGGTCGTGACGAACTGAAGAGTGGGAGGAGGGTCGTGACGAACGGAAGAGTTGGGGTGTGGGTCGTGACGAACTGAAGAGTGGGAGGAGGATCATGACGAACGGAAGAGTGGGAAGGGGGAGAGTCGTGATGAACAGAAGTCTGGGGGGGGGGAGGGAAATCATGAGAAACAGGAGTAGGGAGAGGGTCGAGACGAACAGAAGAGTAGGGGGAGGGTTGTGACGAATGGAAGTGTTGGAGGAGGGTCGTGACAAACGGAAGAGTGGGGCGAGATTGTAACGAATGGACGTGGGGTGGAAGGGTCGTGACGAGTGCAGGAGTGAGGCGAGGTTGTGACGAATGGAAAACGGAGGGGGGGGGGGGAGAGATTCGTGACAAACGGAATTCTGGGGGGAAGAGTGGGGGGGTTGGTCGTGACGAATGGAAGAGTGGGGGGAGGGTCGTGCCGAACGGAAGAGTCAGGAGGAGTGGTCGTAACGAATGGAAAAGGGGGAAGAGGGTCGGGACGAACGGAAGAGTGAGGGGAGGGTCCTGACGAACGGAAGACGGGGGGAGGGGAGGGGTCGTGACGAACAGAAGAGTGTGTTGAGGGTCGTGTCGAACGGAAGAGTGGTGTAGGGGAGGGTCGTGACGAACGGAGGAGTGAGGGGAGGGTCGTGACTAACGGAAGAGTGGAGGGAGGGTCGTGATGACCGGAAGAGTATGGAGAGGTTTTGTCGGATGGAAGACTAGGGGGGGGGGGAAGTCATGAGAAACAGGAGTAGGGGGAGGGTCGAGACGAACGGAAGAGTGGGGGGAGGTTCGTGACGAACGAAAGAGTGGAGGGGGGGGAAATTCGTGACGAACTGAAGAGAGGGGGGAGATGTCGTGACGAACAGAAGAGTTGGGGGAAGGGTCGTGACTAACGTAAGAGTGATGGAGGGTCGTGACGAACGAAGGAGTGGAGAGAGGGTCGTGACTAACGGAGGAGTGGAACTAGGGTCGTGACGAACTGAAGAGTGGGAGGAGGATCATGACGAACGGAAGAGTGGGAAGGAGGAGAGTCGTGACGAACGGAAGACTAGGGGGGGGGGGGAAAGTCATGAGAAACAGGAGTAGGGGGAGGGTCGAGACGAACGGAAGAGAAGTGGAAAGGTTGTGACGAATGGAAGAGTTGGAGGAGGGTCGTGACAAACGGAAGAGAGGGGAGAGGGTCGTGACGAACGGAATAGAGGGGTGAGGTGAGGGTCTTGACATACAACAGAATGGAGGGGGAAGGGTCGTGACGAACGGAAGAATGGGGGAAGGGTCGTGTCGAACGGGAAGGTGAGGGGAGGGGTCGTGACGATTGGAAGAAGTGGGTCGTGACGGACGTTGGAGAGGGGGGCATGACGAATCAAAGTGTGGGGAAGGGTCATGACGAACTGAAGAGTGGGGGGATAGTCCTGACGAACGGAGGAGTGAGATGAGGGTCGTGACGAACGGAAGAGTGTGGGGAGGGTCGTGACGATCGGAAGAGCGGGGAGGGGAAGGGTCGTGACAAATGGAAGTAGGGGGGAAGGATCGTGACGAATGGAAGAGTGGGGGGAGGTTGTGACGAACGGAAGAGTGAGGGGAGGGTCGTGACGATCGGAAGAGTGGGGGGCGGGTCGTGATGAACGGAAGAGTTGGGGTGTGGGTCGTGACGAACTGAAGAGTGGGAGGAGGATCATGACGAACGGAAGAGTGGGAAGGGGGAGAGTCGTGATGAACAGAAGACTGGGGGGGGGAAGGGAAATCATGAGTTACAGGAGTAGGGAGAGGGTCGAGACGAACGGAAGAGTAGGGGGAGGGTTGTGACGAATGGAAGTGTTGGAGGAGGGTCGTGACAAACGGAAGACAGGGGGGGAGGGTCGTGACGAACGGAAGACAGGGGGGGAGGGTCGTGACGAACGGAAGACGGGGGGAGGGTCGTGACGAACAGAAGGGTGTGTTGATGGTCGTGACGAACATAAGGGTGTGTTGATGGTCGTGTCGAACGGAAGAGTGGTGTAGGGGAGGGTCGTGACGAACGGAGGAGTGAGGGGAGGGTCGTGACTAACGGAAGAGTGGAGGGAGGGTCGTGATGACAGGAAGAGTATGGAGAGGTTTTGATGAATGGAAGAGTGGAAGAGTGGGGGGAGTGTCGTGAGGAACAGAACAGGGGAGGGAGGTTCGTGACGAACTGAAGAATGGAATGATGGTCGTGACGAACGGAAGAGTGGGGGGTTGGTCGTGACGAATGGAAGAGTGGGGGGAGGGTCGTGCCGAACGGAAGAGTCAGGGGGAGTGGTCGTGACGAATGAAAAAGGGGGGGGGGAGGGTCGGGACGAACGGAAGAGTGGGGGGAGGGTCCTGACGAACGAAAGAGTGGAGGGGACGGGGGAGGTTCGTGACGAACTGAAGAGAGGGGGGGAGATGTCGTGACGAGCAGAAGAGTTGGGGGAAGGGTCGTGACTAACGGAAGAGTGATGGAGGGTCGTGACGAACGAAAGAGTGGGAGGAGGGTCGAGACGAACGGAAGAGTGGGGAGAGGTTGTAACGAATGGAAGTGGAGGGGGGTCGTTACGAATGGAAATGTTGGGGGGGAGGGTGGTGTCGAATGGAAGTGGGGTGGAAGGGTCGTGACGAATGGAAGAGTGAGGCGAGGTTGTGACGAACGGAAGAGGGGGGAGGGGAGAATCGTGACAAACGGAATTGTGGGGGGAGGGGAGAATCGTGACAAACGGAATTGTGGGGGGAGGGTCGTGACGAAGGGAAGAGTGGGGGGGGGGAATTCATGACAAACGGAAGGAGGGAGGGTCGTGACGAACGGAGGAGTGGGGAGAGGGTCGTGACGAACGGAAGAATGGGGTGAGGGTCGTGACGAACGGAATAGAGGGGTGAGGTGAGGGTCTTGACATACAACAGAATGGAGGGGGAAGGGTCGTGACGAACGGAAGAATGGGGGAAGGGTCGTGTCGAACGGGAAGGTGAGGGGAGGGGTCGTGACGATTGGAAGAAGTGGGTCGTGACGGACGTAGGAGAGGGGGGCATGACGAATCAAAGTGTGGGGAAGGGTCATGACGAACTGAAGAGTGGGGGGATAGTCCTGACGAACGGAGGAGTGAGATGAGGGTCGTGACGAACGGAAGAGTGTGGGGAGGGTCGTGACGATCGGAAGAGCGGGGAGGGGAAGGGTCGTGACAAATGGAAGTAGGGGGGAAGGATCGCGACGAATGGAAGAGTGGGGGGAGGTTGTGACGAACGGAAGAGTGAGGGGAGGGTCGTGACGATCGGAAGAGTGGGGGGCGGGTCGTGATGAACGGAAGAGTTGGGGTGTGGGTCGTGACGAACTGAAGAGTGGGAGGAGGATCATGACGAACGGAAGAGTGGGAAGGGGGAGAGTCGTGATGAACAGAAGACTGGGGGGGGGGGGGGAAGGGAAATCATGAGTTACAGGAGTAGGGAGAGGGTCGAGACGAACGGAAGAGTAGGGGGAGGGTTGTGACGAATGGAAGTGTTGGAGGAGGGTCGTGACAAACGGAAGAGTGGGGAGAGATTGTAACGAATGGAAGTGGGGTGGAAAGGTCGTGACGAGTGCAGGAGTGAGGCGAGGTTGTGACGAACGGAAAAGCGGGGGGAGGGGGGGAGAGATTCGTGACAAACGGAATTGTTGGGGGAGGGTAGTGACGAAGGGAAGAGTGGAGGGGGGGGGGGGAATTCGTGACAAACGGAAGAGGGGAGGGTCGTGACGAACGGAGGAGAGGAGGGAGGGTCGTGATGACCGGAAGAGTGAGGGGAGGGTCGTGACGATCGGAAAAGCGGGGAGGGGAAGGGTCGTGACAAATGGAAGAGTGGGGGAAGGTTGTGACGAACGGAAGAGTGAGGGGAGGGTCGTGACGAACGAATGAGTGGAATGAGAGTCGTGACGACCAAAAGAGTGGGGGGCGGGTCGTGATGAACGGAAGTGTATGGAGAGGTTGTCACGAATGGAAGAGTGGGGGCAGGGTCGTGACGAACGGAACAGGGAAGGGAGGGTCGTGACGAACGAATGAGTAGAATGAGAGTCGTGACGACCGGAAGAGTGGGGGGTTGGTCGTGACGAATTGAAGAGTGGGGGGAGGGTCGTACCGAACGGAAGAGTGAGGGGGAGTGGTCGTAACGAATGGAAGGGGGGGAAGGGTCATGACGAATGGAAGAGTGGCGGGAAGGTTGTAACGAACGGAAGAGTGAGGGGAGGGTCGTGACGAACGGAAGACAGGGGGGGAGGGTCGTGACGAACGGAAGACGGGGGGAGGGTCGTGACGAACAGAAGGGTGTGTTGATGGTCGTGACGAACAGAAGGGTGTGTTGATGGTCGTGTCGAACGGAAGAGTGGTGTAGGGGAGGGTCGTGACGAACGGAGGAGTGAGGGGAGGGTCGTGACTAACGGAAGCGTGGAGGGAGGGTCGTGATGACAGGAAGAGTATGGAGAGGTTTTGATGAATGGATGAGTGGAAGAGTGGGGGGAGTGTCGTGAGGAACAGAACAGGGGAGGGAGGTTCGTGACGAACTGAAGAATGGAATGAGGGTCGTGACGAACGGAAGAGTGGGGGGTTGGTCGTGACGAATGGAAGAGTGGGGGGAGGGTCGTGCCGAACGGAAGAGTCAGGGGGAGTGGTCGTGACGAATGAAAAAGGGGGGGGGGGAGGGTCGGGACGAACGGAAGAGTGGGGGGAGGGTCCTGACGAACGAAAGAGTGGAGGGGACGGGGGAGGTTCGTGACGAACTGAAGAGAGGGGGGGAGATGTCGTGACGAACAGAAGAGTTGGGGGAAGGGTCGTGACTAACGGAAGAGTGATGGAGGGTCGTGACGAACGAAAGAGTGGGAGGAGGGTCGAGACGAACGGAAGAGTGGGGAGAGGTTGTAACGAATGGAAGTGGAGGGGGGTCGTTACGAATGGAAATGTTGGGGGGAGGGTGGTGTCGAATGGAAGTGGGGTGGAAGGGTCGTGACGAATGGAAGAGTGAGGCGAGGTTGTGACGAACGGAAGAGGGGGAGGGGAGAATCGTGACAAACGGAATTGTGGGGGGAGGGTCGTGACGAAGGGAAGAGTGGGGGGGGGGGAATTCATGACAAACGGAAGGAGGGAAGGTCGTGACGAACGGAGGAGTGGGGAGAGGGTCGTGACGAACGGAAGAGTTGGGGTGAGGGTGGTGACGAACTGAAGAGTGGAAGGAGGATCATGACGAACGGAAGAATGGGGTGAGGGTCGTGACGAATGGAAGAGTGAAGTGAGGAGGTTCGTGAGGAATGAAACAGTGGGAGGCGAATGGGTCGTGACGAACGGAAGAGTGAGGAGGCAAGGTCGTGACGAACCGAAGAGTGGGAGGAGGATCGGGACGAACGGAGGAGTTGGGGGAGGGTCATGACGAACGGAAGAGGGGGGGGTCGTGACAAACGAAAGAGTCTGGGAGAGGGTCGTGACGATCGGAAGAAGGAGAGGGAGGGTCGTGACGAACAGAGGAGTGGGGAGGGTCGTAACGAAAGAATGATTTGGAGTAGGGTCGTGACAAACGAATGAGTGTGGCAAGGGTCTTATGAACAGAAGAGTGATGTTGGGGAGGGTCGTGACGAACGGAAGAATGGGGGGGGGAGGTTCGTGACGAAAGTAACAGTGGAGGGAAGGGTCGTGACGAAGAGAAGAGTAGGGGGAGGGTCGTGCCGAACGGAAGAGTGGGGTGCGGGAGTATCGTGATGAACGGAAGAATGGGTGAGGGTGTATAGTCTCTCCTGTAGTCTACTACTCTAGTATAGTCTCTCCTGCCCTAACATAGTCTCTTGCAGTTGCCTGTTCTAGTATAGTCTCTCCTGTAATCTCCTGCCCTAGTATAGTCTCTTGCAGTCTCCTGTTCTAGTATAGTCTCTCTTGTGGTCTCCTGCCCTAGTATAGTCTCTTGCAGTCTCCTGTTCTAGTATAGTCTCTCTTGTGGTCTCCTGACCTAGTATAGTCTCTTGCAGTCTCCTGTTCTAGTATAGTCTCTCTTGTGGTCTCCTGCCCTAGTATAGTCTCTTGCAGTCTCCTGTTCTAGTATAGTCTCTCTTGTGGTCTCCTGCCCTAGTATAGTCTCTTGCAGTCTCCTGTTCTAGTATAGTCTCTCTTGTAGTCTTCTGTCCTAGTATAGTCTCTCGTGTATTCTCCTGCCTTTGTATAGTCTCTCCTGTAGTCTCCTGTCCTAGCATAGTCTATGGTAAGACAGGAGAATAAATGAGTGACTATAAAAGGGCAGGAGACTACAGGAGAGACTATACTAGGGCAGGAGAATACACGAGAGACTATACTAGAAGAGGAGACTGCAAGAGACAATACTAGGGCAGGAGACTACAAGAGAGACTATACTAGAACAGGAAACTGCAAGAGATTATATTAAGGCAGGAGAGACTATACTAGGGTAGGAGACTACAGGAGAGACTATACAAGAGCAGGAGAATACACGAGAGACTATACTAGGGCAGGAGACTACTGGAGAGACTAAAACCTATGAAATATATAAGAAAAGTATATAAATATCCAAAATATATAAAAACAGAGTACTGTGTCAGGGGTATTCGAGGTGCAACAATGACTTTATATAACTCACTGCTTAACCTATATTTTGCTTAGCCTACCCACTGATTAGTGGGAACACCCACTACTTAACTATCCACACATAGTTTTCACTATTACTTAGCCTGTTTATCCTAGGCACTGCTTAGCCTACCCACTACTTAGCCTACCAACTGTCAGAAAAATAGATGAAATCAACAGGAGTCTCCATTTTTCATACATTGTAAACCACATATATAACCTAGATTACACTATTAAATCGTACAACGACGATTCGAATCTCCCCCAATGGCGTAGCAAAAATCCTGTCACAAATCCTGTGAGCAAATAAATTACTATCCAGCGTCGACCCTTCGCAGGAACCATTGTTTACGTCTGTTTCCACTTCAGTTCCTTTCATGATGAGAGGCCGGCCATTGTTGTGAGAGAGGCAGAGTATGTTGCACACAGTCTCGTCCCGGGAGATCTCTCAACATTGATCACTGGACGAGGGACTATAAGGAGAGTCGTACGCGTATCACAACGCTTCACTCCCATCTTCTGGGAGGGGGTGAGCAATTTGACGTGATTGATTTTAAGGGATCTTTACGCTCCGTGAGGGCGGGTGTCCCGGCCCCGTGAGGGCGGGAGTCCCGGCCCCGAGAGGGCGGGAGTCCCGGGCTCCGTGAGGGCGGGAGTCCCGGGCTCCGTGAGGGCGGGAGTCCCGGGCCCCGTGAGGGCGGGAGTCCCGGGCCCCGTGAGGGCGGGAGTCCTGGCCTCCGTGAGGGCGGGAGTCCTGGCCTCCGTGAGGGCGGGAGTCCTGGCCTCCGTGAGGGCGGGAGTCCTGGCCTCCGTGAGGGCGGGAGTCCTGGCCTCCGTGAGGGCGGGAGTCCTGGCCTCCGTGAGGGCGGGAGTCCTGGCCTCCGTGAGGGCGGGAGTCCTGGCCTCCGTGAGGGCGGGAGTCCTGGCCTCCGTGAGGGCGGGAGTCCTGGCCTCCGTGAGGGCGGGAGTCCTGGCCTCCGTGAGGGCGGGAGTCCTGGCCTCCGTGAGGGCGGGAGTCCTGGCCTCCGTGAGGGCGGGAGTCCTGGCCTCCGTGAGGGCGGGAGTCCTGGCCTCCGTGAGGGCGGGAGTCCCGGGCCCCGTGAGGGCGGGAGTCCTGGCCTCCGTGAGGGCGGGAGTCCTGGCCTCCGTGAGGGCGGGAGTCCCGGGTCCCGGGCCCCGTGAGGGTTGGAGTCACAGTCGTGTGGGACTCCACTGACCTCCCCCGGAGTTTCTCGTGAGGTATGTGTAGGTCGCGTTAGAGACAATGAGAGTCAATGGGATTCTCTGATCACACTATGCTAGTGGTCAGTTGCTGGGTGGTGAATGATTACACTGTATTCCTAGACTGTGTTAGTGGTCAGTTGCTAGGTGGTGAATGTTTACACTGTATTCCTAGACTGTGTTAGTAGTCAGTTGTTGAGTGGTGATTGTTTACACTGTATTCCTAGAATATGTTAGTAGTCAGTTGCTGGGTGGTGAATGATTATTCACCGAGTGGTTCCTTGGATCAATGCAAAATTATAAACTGTCTCAATAGAGTCAAAAAATAACCGTAATATGAATTTAGAGTATTGATAATTTTTATAAATAATTGTAGTTTTGAAGGAAAAGTCAGCGGTTCTCAGTTAGCGGGACGGTGGCTTCCGCCACATCCATCTCTTTTAATTTTGTCTTTACTTCCTCTGGTTTTACTTCTATTTCAATCGGTCTTTCTTTTGGTGGCACTGTTCTATTAGAAATAGGTCAAGAGACGGTTTTGGTTCAAATTTGAAAACTTTTTGGAAGTTTTTATTAAGTTCTTCACACACTTCTTTTTCTTAATTTGTGTATGCTCCTCCTCTTTTATATAGTATGTGTGTACTAGCCTAGTTGTGCTTGCGGGGGATGAGCTCGGCTCTCCCGGCCCGTCTCACAACTGTCAATAAATCAAATGCTACTAACTAATAACTAATATTTACACACACACACACACACACACACACACACACACACACACACACACACACACACACACACACACACACACACACACACACACGCACACACACGCACACACACGCACACACACGCACACATAGTGTATAGTAGGTCACTGGAAACGGGAGACCTACCAGAAATATGGAAGACTGCTAATGTAGTACCAATATACAAAAAGGGTGACAGACAAGAGGCACTGAACTACAGGCCAGTGTCCTTAACTTGTATACCATGCAAGGTGATGGAGAAGATTGTGAGAAAAAACCTAGTAACACATCTGGAGAGAAGAGACTTCGTGACAACCTATCAACATGGGTTCAGGGAGGGTAAATCTTGCCTTACAGGATTGATAGAATTCTACGATCAGGTGACAAAGATTAAACAAGAAAGAGAAGGGTGGGCGGACTGCATTTTTTTGGACTGTCGGAAAGCCTTTGACACAGTACCCCATAAAAGGTAGATGCATAAGCTAGAGAAACAGGCAGGAGTAACTGGTAGGGCGCTCCAGTGGATAACGGAGTACCTAAACAATAGGAAGCAGAGAGTTACAGTGAGGGGTGAGACCTCAGACTGGCGTGAAGTCACCAGTGGAGTCTAACAGGGCTCTGTACTTGGACCTATCCTGTTTCTGATATAGGTAAATGATCTCCCAGAGGGTATAGACTCATTCCTCTCAATGTTTGCTGACGACGCCAAAATTATGAGAAGGATTAAGACAGAGGAGGACAGTTTGAGGCTTCAAGAAGACCTGGACAAGCTGCAGGAATGGTCGAACAAATGGCTGTTAGAGTTTAATCCAAGCAAATGTAATGTAATGAAGATAGGGGTAGGAAGCAGGAGACCAGATACAAGGTATCACTTGGGAGATGAAATACTTCAAGAGTCCGAGAGAGAGAAGGACCTGGCGGTTGATATCACGCCAGACCTGTCCCCTGATGCTCAAATCAAGAGGATAACAGCAGCAGCATATGCCAGGTTGGCTAACATAAGAACGGCCTTTAGAAACTTGTGTAAGGAATCTTTCAGAACATTATATACCACATATGTCAGACCAATCCTGGAGTATGCGGCACCAGCATGGAGTCCATATCTAGTCAAGCATAAGACTAAAATGGAAAAGGTTCAAAGGTTTGCCACCAGACTAGTACCCGAGCTGAGAGGTATGAGCTACGAGGAGAGACTACGGGAATTAAACCTCACTTCGTTGGAAGACAGAAGAGTTAGGGGGGACATGATCACCACATTCAAGATCAAGGGAATTGACAGGGTTGATAAAGACAGGCTGTTTAACACAAGGGGCACACGCACTAGGGGACACAGGTGGAAACTGAGTGCCCAAATGAGCCACAGAGATATTAGAAAGAACTTTTTTAGTGTCAGAGTGGTTGACAAATGGAATGCATTAGGAAGTGATGTGGTGGAGGCTGACTCCATACACAGTTTCAAGTGTAGATATGATAGAGCCCAATAGGCTCAGGAACCTGTACACCTGTTGATTGACAGTTGAGAGGCGGGACCAAAGAGCCAGAGCTCAACCCCCGCAAGCACAACTAGGTGAGTACAACTAGGTGAGTACACACACACACACACACACACCGTGTGTGTGTGTGTGTGTGTGTGTGTGTGTGGCGAGTGGCGAGATGTTACCAGCGGAGTCCCACAGGGCTCAGTACTTGGACCCATCCTGTTTCTAACATATGTGAACGATCTTCCAGAGGGTATAGACTCATTCCTCTCAATGTTTGCTGATGATGCAAAAATTATGAGAAGAATCAAGACGGATGAAGATAGACAGAGACTACAGGATAAACTGGAGGAATGGTCTAGAAAATGGCTGCTAAAGTTCAACTCAGGAAAGTGTAAAGGTGATGAAATTAGGCGAAGGGAGCAGGAGGCTGAACACAAGGTATCATCTGGGAGGGGAAATCCTGCAAGAGTCAAATAGAGAGAAGAATCTGGGGATTGATATCACACCGAACCTGTCCCCAGAGGCCAACATCAAAAGTATATCATCAGTGGCATATGCTAGACTGGCCAACATAAGAACTGCCTTCAGAAACTTGTGTAAGGAATAATTCAGAACCCTGTATACCACTTATGGAAGACCAATCCTGGAGTAAGCAGCTCCAGCCTGGAGTCCATACCAAGTTAAACACAAGACAAAGTAAGAAAAGATTCAGCGGTATGCCACCAGGCTCGTCCCGGAACTGAGAGGATTGAGCTACGAGGAAAGGCTAAAGGAGGTTAACCTCACATCCCTGGAAAACAGAAGAGTAAGGGGAGACATGATAACCACCTACAAAATTCTCTGGGGAATTGACAGGGTGGACAAAGACAAACTCTTCAGCACGGATAGGACACGAACAAGGGGACACAGGTGGAAACTTAGTACTCAGATGAGCCACAGAGACGTTAGAGAAAATTTTTTCAGTGTCAGAGTAGTTAATAAATGGAATGCACTAGGAAGTGATGTGGTGGAGGCTGACTCCATAAACAGTTTCAAGTGTAGATATGATAGAGCCCAGTAGGCTCAGGAAACTGTACACCAGTTGATTGACAGTTGAGAGGCGGGACCAAAGAGCCAAAGCTCAACCCCCGCAAGCACAATTAGGTGAGCACAATTAGTTGAGTACACACACACACACACACACACACACACAGGAAGCAGCCCGTAACAGCTGTCTAACTACCAGGTACCTATTTACTGCTAGGAAACAGGTGCATCAGGGTGAAAGAAACTCTCCCCATTTGTCTCTGCCGGCGCCATGAGTCGAGCCCCAGATCACAGGATTACGTTAGAAAGATTTTTTTCAGTGTCAGCGTAGCTAATAAATGGAAGGCAGTAGGAAGTGATGTGGTGGAGGCTGACTCCATACACAGTTTCACATGTAGATATGATAGAGCCCAGTAGGCTAAGGAATCTGTACACCAGTTGATTGACATTTGAGAGGCGGGATCAAAGAGACAAAGCTCAACCCCCGCAAGCACAATAATATGAGTACAATTAGGTGAGTACACACACACACACACACACACACACACACACACACACACACACACACACACACACACACACACACACACACACACACACACACACACAAACGAGATAAGAACTAGCCAAAAGACAGAAGACCCAGACAGAAATTTGATTGCCACAACATTACCACCATCAATATAATAGAGCAGCTTCTGCCTCTAGCAGAAACAGATCCAGACTACTAATCACGGGAGACTTCAACCACGGGAAGATAGATTGGGAGAACAGAGACCCACGTGGAGGATCAGACACAAGGAGAGCTAAGCTGCTTGACGTGGCAACATAAAAATTTCTAAGCCAACACATATGACAAGAATGAGACGAGAGGATGAACCAGCTAATCTTGATCTGATATTTACCCTAAATGAATCGGATATAAGAGAAGTTAAGTTGGAATCCCCTTTGAGAATGAGTGATCACAATGTATTGATCTTTGGGTACCTGGTAGAGTTAGGATTTATCTCCCCTAAAAAAGAACTAGGAATAAAGGGCTAGCGTACAGAAACGTAAATTATGAGATGAGAAAATTCCAAAAGGATATACCATGGAACACAGAACTCAGAACTAAATCCGTACAATACATGATGGAGTATGTCACCATAAAGTGTCAGGAGGCAGTAAACAGGTTTATCCCGGCCCGAAAGGAAAAAACCGAGGAGCAAAAGAACAATCCATTGTTTAATAGGGCATGTATGAAAGCAAAGGAACTGAACAAAAGCGCGTGGAGGAACTTCCGAAATAACAAAACACCTGAAAGCAGAGAGAGATACCCGAGAACCAAGAATGAGTATGTTAGTGTGAAAAGAGAAGCTAAGAAAAAGTACGAAAATGATATAGCTAATATATCGAGGACTGAACCAAAGCTACTCCACAGTCATATGAGGAGGAAAACAACAGTGAAGAAACAGGTGATGAAACTTAGAACGAGTGAGGACAGGTACACAAAGAATGACAGAGGTGTGTGTGAAGAACTCCACAAGGTTCCAATAGGTCTTCCCAATAGAACGAGGTGAGGTCACTGCGCTAGGAGAGGTGGCAGTAAACCAAGTGGCCTTGGAAGGATTCGAAATTAGAAGAGATGAAGTCAAGAGGCTCCTGTTGGATCTGTACGTGAGAAAGGCTGTTGGCCCAGACGGAGTCTCACCATGGGTATTAAAAAGAG
Source organism: Procambarus clarkii (assembly GCF_040958095.1). Taxonomy (NCBI): domain Eukaryota; kingdom Metazoa; phylum Arthropoda; class Malacostraca; order Decapoda; family Cambaridae; genus Procambarus; species Procambarus clarkii. The sequence continues at coordinate 28,245,776 of NC_091163.1, forward strand.
AGTACAGACGCACTTTGTTTGTCACTCTCCATAGTGTATAGTAGGTCACTGGAGACGGGAGACCTACCAGAAATATGGAAGACGGCAAATGTAGTCCCAATATACAAAAAGGGTGACAGACCAGACGCACTGAACTACAGGCCAGTGTCCTTAACTTGTATACAATGCAAAGTGATGGAGAAGATCGTGAGGAAAAAGCAAAGTAACACATCTGGAGAGAAGGAACTTCGTGATAGCCCATCACATGGGTTCTGGGAGGGTAAATCTTGTCTTACAGGCTTAATAGAATTCTACGATCAGGTGACAAAGATTAAGCAAGAAAGAGCAGGATAGGCAGACTGCATTTTCTTGGACTCGGAAATCCTTTGATACAGTACCCTGTATGAGGCTGACGCACAAGCTGGAGAAACAAGCAGGAGTAACTTGTAGGGTGCTCCAGTGGATAAGGGAGTACCTAAGCCATAGGATGCAGAGTGTTACAGTGAGAGATGAGACCTCAGACTGGCGTGAAGTCACCAGTGGGGTCCCACAGGGCTCTATACTTGGATCAATACTCTTTCTGATACATGTAAATGATCTCCCAATGGGTATAGACTCATTCCTCTTAATTTTTGCTGACGTCGCCAAAATTATGAGAAGAATTGAGACAGAGGAGGACAGCTTGAGGCTTCAAGAAGTCCTGAACAAGCTGCAGGAATGGTCGAACAAATGGTTGTTAGAGTTTAACCCAAGCAAATGTAATGTAATGAAGATAGGTGTAGGGAGCAGGAGACCAGATTCAAGGTATCATTTGGTAGATGAAATACTTCAAGAGACTGAGAGAGAGAAAGACCTGGGGGTTGATATTACGCCAGTTCTGACCGCTCAAGCTCATATCAAGAGGATAACATCAGCGACATATGCCAGGTTGGCCAACATAAGAACGGCCTTTAGAAACTTGTGTAAGGAATCTTTCAGAACATTATATACCACATATGTCAGACCAATCCTGGAGTATGCGGCTCCAGCATGAAGTCCGTATCTAGTCATGCATAAGACTAAACTGGAAAAGGTTCAAAGGTTTGCCACCAGACTAGTACCCGAGCTGAGAGGTATGAGCTACGAGGAGAGACCGGGAATAAAACCTCGCTTCGTTGGAAGACAGAAGAGTTAGGGGGGAAATGATCACCACATTCAAGATTCTTACGGGAATCGATAGGGTAGATAAAGACAGGCTATTTAACACAAGGGGCACAAGCACTAAGGGACACAGGTGGAATCTGAGGGCCCAAATGAGCCAGAGATATTAGAAAAAACTTTTTAGTGTCAGAGTGGTTGACAAATGGAATGCATTAGGAAGTGATGTGGTGGAGGCTGACTCCATACACAGTTTCAAGTGCAGATATGATAGAGCCTAGTAGGCTCAGGAACCTGTACACCTGTTGATTGAGAGTTGAGAGGCGGGACCAAAGAGCCAGAGCTCAACCTCCGGAAGCACAATTAGGTAGCACAATAGACACACACGTCTATTGCATAATAATCTATTGCATAATAATCTATTGCATAATAATTCTATTGCTTCAAAATCTATTAGCGTATTCATAGTGATACTGAATATAACTATGAATAAAATATAGTAAAAAGTGTACATACGTCCATCTGGTTTATGGTTAAACGTAACACTCGTGCTATTGTCAATTCAGATCGTGTAGACAAACTAAATTTACAGACACAATAACCAGCTGAGGACGGAAACGTTTAGGCACGTTTCCCCACACTCTCGTGCTGCCTGTATTCACTTATCATTAATAGATACCCGGGTGCTATAGGCAGCTGCTATGGGTAGCATCCTAAGGGGGGGGGGTAAGGTCAGTCGTTGACCAATAAGGACCTTTTAACACCAGGCTTCCTGTCCCCTGAACACGTATAACAAGTCACACGACCCTTAATAAGCACATCAGATATGACAGCATTAAGCCAACAATTTCAGAAAAAAATCATGACTCTTTGGATAAAAAAATCAACGAAACACAACCTCGGACAAAAATATCAGTTGCACTCAGCAGACAAATTTAAAATAATGGATTTCGAAAACAAAATTTTTTGATCTCTTTAAAATAATTACCATTGTAACGCACTTCTCAGCCTACTATGCAAGGCCCGATTTGCCTAATAAGCCAAGTTTTCCTTAATTAATATATTTTCTCTAATTTTTTTGTTATGAAATGATAAAGCTACCCATTTCATTATGTATGAAGTCAATTTTTTTTATTAGAGTTAAAATTAATGTAGATATATGACCGAACCTAACCAACCCTACCTAACCTAACCTATCTTTATAGGTTAGGTTGTGTTAGGTAGCCGAAAAAGTTTTTTTAGGTTAGGTTAGGTAGGTTAGGTAGTCGAAAAAACATTAATTCTTGAAAACTTGGCCTATTAGGCAAATCGGGCCTTGCATAGTAGGCTGAGAAGTGCGTTCTGGCTACTAAGTACGACATATATATATATATATATATATATATATATATATATATATATATATATATATATATATATATATATATATATATATATATATATATATACATATATATATATATATACATATATATATATATATACATATATATATGTCGTACCTAGTAGCCAGAACGCACTTTTTGGCCTACTATGCAAGGCCCGATTTGCCTAATAAGCCAAGATTTCCTGAATTAATATATTTTCTCTAATTTTTTTTTATGAAATGATAAAGCTACCCATTTCATTATATATGAGGTCATTTTTTTTTTGGAGTTAAAATTAACGTAGATATATGACCGAACCTAACCAACCCTACCTAACCTAACCTATCTTTATAGGTTAGGTTAGGTAGCCGAAAAAGTTAGGTTAGGTAGGTTAGGTAGTCGAAAAACAATTAATTCATGAAAACTTGGCTTATTAGGCAAATCGGGCCTTGCATATTACGCTGAGAAGTGCGTTCTGGCTATTAGGTACGACATATATATATATATATATAATATGTCGTACCTAATAGCCAGAACGCACTTCTCAGCCTAATATGCAAGGCCCGATTTGCCTAATAAGCCAAGTTTTCATGAATTAATTGTTTTTCGACTACCTAACCTACCTAACCTAACCTAACCTAACTTTTTCGGCTACCTAACCTAACCTAACCTATAAAGATAGGTTAGGTTAGGTTAGGTTAGGTAGGGTTGGTTAGGTTCGGTCATATATCTACGTTAATTTTAACTCCATTAATAAAAAATTGACCTCATACATAATGAAATGGGTAGCTTTATCATTTCATAAGAAAAAAATTAGAGAAAATATATTAAATCAGGAAAACTTGGCTTATTAGGCAAATCGGACCTTGCATAGTAAGCTGAGAAGTGCGTTCTGGCTACTAGGTACGACATATATATATATATATATATATATATATATATATATATATATAACTGAAAACTCACACCCCAGAAGTGACTCGAACCCATACTCCCAGGAGCAACGCAACTGGTATGTACATGACGCCTTAATCCACTTGACCATCACGACCGGACATAATGAGGTGATAGCCGAGGCTATTTGAACCACCCCACCGCCGGCACTCGGATAGTAATCTTGGGCATAGCATTTTACCAAATCACCTCATTCTTTGGGGCACACGTGAGGAACACAAATGCGAACAAGCCTGAATGGTCCCCAGGACAATATGCAACTGAAAACTCACACCCCAGAAGTGACTCGAACCCATACTCCCAGGAGCAACGCAACTGGTATGTACAAGACGCCTTAATCCACTTGACCATCACGACCGGACATAATGAGGTGATAGCCGAGGCTATTTGAACCACCCCACCGCCGGCACTCGGATAGTAATCTTGGGCATAGCATTTTACCAAATCGCCTCATTCTTTGGGGCACACGTGAGGAACACAAATGCGAACAAGCCTGAATGGTCCCCAGGACAATATGCAACTGAAAACTTAGTGCGTTGCTCCTGGGAGTATGGGTTCGAGTCACTTCTGGGGTGTGAGTTTTCAGTTGCATATTGTCCTGGGGACCATTCAGGCTTGTTCGCATATATATATATATATATATATTGTTGAATATGACCGAAATGGTAAGATTAATAATTCTAACACGAATCTTCTCAATATTTCTTACGTTTTTCTTCACTGCCGGCGGTAATTGAAAAATTAGCTCTCCAAAATTCATTTTTTACATTTTTATTTATGGTCTGACGCCTACAAGCATTTCTCAAGATTTCTCACATTTTCAAAGACATGTTTTGGGTACTCCGTTTCACGCTTAGATTTGTTTCTGGGTGAAGTATTTGGATACAAATGTTTTGGGTGAAGTGACAGGAAACAAATCAATGGGAAAAGACAGAACACGAAACAAAGAGTATGAATTCGGTATACATTTTATCTGCTTGCTTCTGTGCTGGTTTAGGGTCTTGAAGTGGGTAGAATGTAATTATGTGTTAATTGGCTGGTGATTGTTAGTTTGGACGTTTTGATGTGGAGGGACTCGCTGATGTCGAGCCTCCTGTTATCGTTGTATCTGTCGATAATTTCTGCGTTACTTGTTAAGACTTCTCTGGTGATGATGATGCCAAGACCCAAAAGCCTGGAAACCCACTTCGGCCAATCATCAACCAGATACCCGCACTCACATACAGCCTGGCTAAGCCTCTCGACTGCCTGCTGACTCCTTATGTACTTCTTTCAGCCTGAAGTCTCCAAAGGAATTCGTTGACTTACTGCGGGGAGCACGGACCAAAGGAATGAGAGCCTCTTTTGATGTGGAGTCGCTGTTTACCAATGTGCCTGTAGACGAGACAATCAGGATAATGATAAACAGAGTGTATCGTGACCCAGCTTGTACCCTTCTTGACATACCAGAGAGCACACTGAAAAAGTTATTCCAAGCCTGTACTAAAGATGCACCCTTCTTGTGTCCCGATGAGCACATGTATAAGCATGTGGAAGGGGTCGCCATGGGTACTCCCCTAGGTGTCCTGTTTGTGAACTTCTACTGTGGAACCATAGTACAGAGGGGTCTTAGTTGACATGGACTTGAACCCCGCCATATACTGCAGGTATGTTGACGACATTTTTCTGCAGGTACCTGATGTCAGACGTCTGCAGAAGCTGAAGGAGGCATTCGAGCAAAATTTGGTGTTGAGTTTCACTTACGAGATGACTTACTTTACATTTATCAGCATTAAACTGCATCTGCCAATCTTTTGACCATTTCAAAACCCAATTTAGATCAACTTGAAGTGATAGTGAGTCTTCTTCCGTGTTAATTTCCCTACCGATTTTTGTATTATCGGTCAATTTGCAAATGCTACTACTCAAACCTGAATGTAAATCATTTATATATATTATAAACAACGGAGTTCACAGGACAGAGCCTTGAGACACTCCACTAATAACATTATCCCACTCTGACTTAACCCCATTTATACTAACTCTGTTTCCTTTGGAATAGCAATGACCTAATCCAACTTAATATAGCACCCCCAATACCATGAACCTCCATTATATAGTTGTAAGGTAGTAGAATACACTAGAGATTATAAACAAACCCAATTCAGAAACAAGAGGAACTTCTACAACACAACCTTTAAGCCTATTAGTTTTTTGTAAGTTATTAACTCACAATCCTTATTAATTATGCAGCGTGATAACGAAAGTTATACTGGAATATAAAATTTATTCCAAGAAGTTGACGACAACCTTTATTAAAAAGGAAACAAGCTACCTGTTCTCTCTTTCTCTCTCCTTCTTTGGCAAACGATTTGGACAGGACGGTAGAGCGATGGTCTCTATCCATGCAGGTTGGCGTTCAATCCCCGACCGTCAACAAGTGGTTTGACACCATTCCTTCCTCCACTTTCCCCTTCCCGTACCATCCCATCCCAAATCCTTATCCTGACCGCTTCCAAGTGCCTTGGCGCATTCTTCTAATAGTTCCTTTTCCCTTCTATTTTTTTCTCTCTCTCTCTCTCTCCTCTCTTTTCTCAAGGCTGTCGTTCAGTTTTTTGCTTGCAGTGCACATGTGTAACTCATGTTAATCCAGTTCCAGCACGCTAGATAATTTCCCTTTGTCCTAGAACGGGGAAAACATTGTTAACATGATGACCGAACGCTGAAATGCTTTGATAAATATTGTTAATAATATAATAACTTTAGAGGTTTTAAACAAACATTACTCTCTGGGATACTTACACCCATGGGAGTATGGTTATTCGTGTCACTATTAGTGTGTATACGAATAAATTATCAGAACAGAATTGCTTTTACTCCATAAACGAATTAAGAGTTTGGAGAATTGATATAAACCAATTTTATAACAACCAATTTAACAAACAATCTGTCCTCGTACAAACAACCTGTCCCCCTACAAGGAACATCGCTTTTCGCTTATATACGTAACTAAAGGGTAAAAATTGTCTTATTGAAAATGGAAGGACTGTTCTTGTTAAAACAAATAGAAATCTCTATATTTTTCAACATTTTTAAAGTAGATGATATTAACAAAATATTTGCCATTCTGCACTTAAGCAAAGACTTCGAGTCTTTGCGTTACAAGAGATTCATTAGAAATGTTGAGGACATGATTGATAGGAATCTCTGTATCCAATTGGCTTTGTACCAAACATTAAACACAAATCCTGGATCATTCACATTCAGATTTGGGAATTTCGGTATTTTTCAGCAGAGATCTCTGGCAGCGCCGTTATACTTATTAATGTTCAAAACTCTACATTTGTTAGCTTTAAACTTCGTCTGCCTTGTTTAATCCGTTTTACGAGTCTGTACGCGTCTTCCAGTAAGGATTCTCGCCCATCTTCTCGATATATTTTCTCCACACGCTTTATCCATCATCCTGAGTGCCTTCATGCTGAGTGCCTCCAGTGCTCAAGCTCGGCTTCACCTATTCCCGAGGGTATATTAAACAATTAGCTGAAGTGTATCCAAAGAGAAGAATAATTGCATTGAATCGTCTACCATAAACAAATGTGTTGGTCGCTGCTACTCTGTCTGGGGAGAGAACCAGGTGTGTGTGTGTGTGTACTCACCTATTTGTTGCTGCAGGGGTTGAGTTCTGGCTCTTAGGTCCCGCCTCTCAACTGTCAATCAACTGGTGTTCAGATTCCTGAGCCTACTGGGCCCTGTCATATATACATTTGAAACTGTGTATGGAGTCATCCTCCACCACATCATTGCCTAATGCATTCTATCTGTTAACTACTCTGTCACTGAAAAAGTTCTTTCTAACGCCCCTGTAGCTCATTTGGGTACTCAGTTCCACCTGTGTCCCCTTGTTCACGTACAACCCGTGTTATACAGTTTATTCTTGTCAACCCTGTAAATTCCTCTGAGAATTTTGTAGGTGGTGATCATGTCTCCCCTTACTCTTCTGTCTTCCAGTGTCGTGAGTTGCATTTCATGCAGCCTTTTCGCGTATTACATGCCTCTTATTTCTGGGACTAACCTAGTGGCAAGAGTGTCTCGCCAATCTCAGACCTCACCCGTCACAGTGACTCGTTGTCTTCTGTTGTTTAGGTACTCCCTAATCCAATGGAGTACCTTCCCTTTCACTCGTGCCTCTTTTCATTCCTCTCTTTGTTGCCTGATTTTTGTTGTCTAGTAGTAGAATTCAGTTAATCCTGTGAGGCAGGACTTGCTATCCCTGAACTCATGTTGATGCTGTGTTACAACTCCAGATGTTAAACTAGCTTTTTTCGCACAATCTTCTCCTTCAGCTTGCATGTATGCAAGTTAGGGACACTGGCCAGTAGTTTAGAGCCTCTTATCTATCCCCTTTCTTGTATATCGGGACTACATTAGCTGCTTTCCAAATTCTTGGAAGGTGCCCCTGTTGCGAGTGATTTGTGATACACTATGGAGAGTGGCAGGCACAGTGCTTTTGCTCCTTCCTTTAGTATCCAAGGGGAGATTGCATCTGGGCCTATAGCCTTTGTCACATCCAACTCTAATGAAAGCTTCTTTACTTCCCCCACTGGTAATCTCGAACTCTTCTAGTGGTTCCTAGTTAACTATTCCCTCTCTAATCTCTGGAGCGTCTCCTTGCTCTAAAGTGAAGACCTGGAATTTCTTATTCAGTTCCTCACACATTTCCTTGTCGTTTGTAGTGAATCCGTCTGCCCCTATTCTTATTAATTTCATTACCTGTTCCTTTACTGTTGTTTTTCTCCTGATGTAGCTGTACAGTAATTTAGGTTGAGTCTTTGGATTGCTTGCGATGTCATTTTCGTATTGCCCTTCTGCCTCTCTTCTCAACCTGACATATTCATTCCTGGCACTCTGGTATCTTTCTCTGTTCTTAAGTGTCCTGTTATTCCTATAGTTTCTCCACGCCCTTTTACTTTGCTGCTTAGCTAGCCTACATCTCTGATTAAAATATGAGTTTCTCATCATTATTTCATTGATTTCCTTTTGGACCAGGACAAATTTGTTTGCGGCCTCCTTACATGTCTGCGAGATGTAGTCCATCTTGTCTTGGGCCGTCTTTCCCCTGAGTTTTGTTTCCCATGTTATATCTGTTAGGAATTTTCATATCTCCTCATAGTTTCCCTTTCAGATTTCCAGTGTTTTCTTTTCAGTACCCTTCCTTGATTTCAATAACCCTTCTTCAACCAGATACTCAAACGCCAGTACACTGTGGTCATTCATTCCTACTGGGTTTCGAAACCGATTTCCCTTATGTCGGAGTCGTTCAGAGTGAAAACTAGGTCGAACCTTGCTAGTTCATCGTTTCCTCTCATCCTTGTGGGTTCCCTGGCATGCTGGCTTAAAACGTTTCTTATTGCCACCTCCAATAGTTTGACTCCACGTATCTTCACCTCCATGCGGTTCCTTGTTCTCCCAGTTAATCCTTCCATGAGTGAAGTCCCCCATGATGAGCAGATGAGATCTATTTCTACAGGCAGCAGAGACTGCTCTCTCAATTATAGTGTTACCTGCCGTGTTCTTGTTGTCATTCTCTTGACTGGGCCTTCTGTCATTTCGTGGAGGGTTATATATCCCTGCTACTATTTTTGGTCCTCCCATAGTCAATGTGCCTGTTATGTAGTCTCTGAATCCCTCGTATCCTGGGATAACCATCTCCTTGAAACTTCAATACTTTCTCATTAGTAGGGACAATCTCCGCCTTCCCACTCTTTCCTTATTACTGTGTAGTCCTGGGAAAACACCGCATTCATTATGATTCCTGAAGAGTTTTATTTCTGTGAGTCCGATTACTCTGGGTTCACTTATTTTGCTCTTTCCCTTAGTTCACTTGCCTTGCTTGTAATCCCATTTATGTTCGAGATCATCACCCTGAAACTGACTCGCTTCTGTCTTTCTTCAGTTTCTGTAAGTAATTATCAATAGAAGGCACCAAACCAGGAAGGCTATGTAACACCATCAAAGTGCAGGATAACCAGAGGGCGCTAAATATCACCAAGGATGCCAATACGAGAACAGAAACGCATAAGGCGAACGATATCAAAAGTATTCGAGTCGCCAAGAATTCTATCGAGGGACAAGTGACCGCGGGGGACAGTCGGAAAACAAGACACACGCTCGTTCTGGAAGTAAGGACATTCAACAAGGATATGTACGACCGTAAGAGGGACAATGCAATTCGGACAATAAGGAGCGGGGCGGTGCTCCATTAAGTGACCGTGAGTTAAACGGGTATGGCCAATACGTAACCAAGCCAGAGCCGTTTCCCACCGCTGGTTACGGTGGCAGGAGGTAGGCCACTGGGGACACACAACTCTTAAGAGTACGTAGTTTGTTACTAAGAACAGAAGACCAACAACTCCATCCATGCCTCCATCTTTGCCACCGGGCAAGGGTGGAGGCATGAAAAACTGGGTAAAAGTCAGAATATGGAACACCTTTATGGGAGATGGGACAAATGTGGATAGCGTCCATAGCGGCAGCATCCGCACGCTCATTTAAAGAGACACCAACATGGATGGGAACCCAGCAAAACGCAACCGACTTAAATTTTCTGGAGATAAGAAACAGCCAATGTTGAATCTCGATGACCACAGGGTGGACTGGATTAAAGGACCCTAAAGCCATGAGGGCACTACGAGAGTCAACTACTACCACGAAGGAGGATTGCCTCCGGGAAAGCAGGAGACAAAGAGCATAGAGAATAGCATAGCGTTCTGCTGTGAAGATGCTAGCCTCCGGAGGAAGGCGACACATATAAGTGTGGTCAGGAAAAACAACAGAGTAGCCCACACCGTCAGCAGACTTCGACCCGTCGGTGAAGATGGGAACGGAGTGGGAGTGAGAAGAAAAGTGCTCAAGGAAGAGGCGTTTCAGAACTGTATGAGGGATAAAAGCTTTAGTGATGCGGGTCAGAGAAGTACAAAATTTGGGAAGAGGGACCCTCCACGGGGGCAAGGAGGGAATAATACGAGGAGAAATATTAGTAAGACGAACCGAAAGAGAATCTTGTAAGCGAGAGAAATGTACAGAAAGAGGAAGGTGGTGAAGAGGAACGGGAACTACAGGAGGGGTAAAAGTCAAAGCACGATAGAGGCGAGAGTGAGGATGCTGTAAGGATCGCGCAAGATAGCGAAGACTGTAGTGATCACGGCGATCCTGGAGAGACAGAAAGCCAGTGTCAGCGGACAAGCTGAGGGCGGGAGTTGAACAAAAAGCACCAGAGCTGAGGCGCAACCCAGTATGGTGCAAAGAATCAAGACGGTGAAGAGTAGAAGGAGAAGCAGAAGAGTATGCAGGGCAACCATAATCGAGCTTAGACAGGACGAGAGAGGAATGCAAACAGAGGAGCGTGCGCCTATCTGCTCCCCAAGAAGTATGGGACAACACCTTAAGTAGGTTAAGGGCCTTAGAGCATTCAACACGGAGGTAAGAGACATGGGGCGACCAAGACAAACGAGTGTCAAAGAATAACCCCAAAAGCTTCATGGAATCTTTGTACTCTAGGGGATGACCATAAAGTGACAAAGAGGGACGAAGAACGACCCGCTTCCGAGTAAAAGTCATGGCACAAGTCTTAGTAGTAGAGAACTTGAAGCCATGATCGGTGGCCCAAGATGACACGGCATCAATCGCAAGCTGAAGCCGCCGTTGAAGGAGAGGCGAATCATCACCTCGACAGCAAAGAGTAAGATCATCAACATGAAGAGCGGAGAAGATGTCAGAAGGAAGGAAGGAAAGGAGACCATTGAGGGTGACCAGAAAAAGAGTAGTACTCAAAACACTACCTTGGGGCACACCTTCATACTGCCGAAAAGAGGCAGAGAGAGTGGCCCCAAGCCTGACTCGAAAGGTACGACGAGAGAGAAAGCTTTGAAGGAAGAGAGGGAGATTACCACGAAGGCCAAAAGAACGAAGTTGGGCCAGAATATGGTATCTCCATGTCGTGTCATAAGCCTTTTCCAAGTCAAAAAGGACAGCAACAACGGAGGTCTTCGCAGCAAAAGCAGTACGAATATACACCTCCAAGTTCACCAGGACATCAGTCGTGCTGCGGCAATTGCGAAAACCAAATTGAGAAGGAGAGAGGTGGTGATGGTGTTCCAAGAACCACATCAGACAGACATTTACCACACGCTCAAACAGCTTGCAAACACAACTCGTGAGAGCAATAGGGCGGAAGTCCTTAGGGGACGTACCGAGAGACCCTGGTTTCCGAATAGGGAGTACAACGGCATCGAGCCAGTCCTCAGGGACGGACGACGACTCCCAGACCTGGTTATACAGATTCAGTAAATACTGAAACGTGCACGGAGGGAGATGGCGAAGCATCTCATAATGAACGTCATCCGAGCCCGCTGCCGTAGATCTGCAGAGGGACCGAAGTTCAGAAAGAGAGAAAGGATCGTTATAGGGAAGGCAGAGAAGAGTGTGTAAATCTAAAGGATAAGATTCAAGAACAGGCTTACGAAGAAGTAAGGATTGAGGAAGATGAGAACCAGAGCTAACAGAAGAAAAGTGGGAACCCAGTTCGGCTGCGACCTTCACTGGATCGCCACAAGAGTCCCACGGAGGTGGAGAACCGGCGAGACATCTGGAACGAACTTGCCCGCAATCTTGCGGATCTTCTTCCAGATATGTGGTAGAGGAGTATCGGACGCAATGGTGGAAACATAAGATTTCCAACTCTCACGTTTAGCAGTACGGTTGGTCCACCGCACTTGCCTTCCGAAACAGAATAAAAGAATCAGCCGTTTGCGGGCGGCGGTGTTTTTTCCAGGCTGCACGCTTACAGCGGAAAGCCCGAGCACAGTCCGCATTCCACCAGGGAACACACTTCCCTGTGCCCTGGGAGGAAGAGCGAGGGATAGAGCTGAGGGCAGCGTTGAAGACAGTGTCATAAAAAAGGAGGAGGGCGCGAGGAAGAGGCAGAGAGGAGAGGTCTGAGAGAGTAGCGCGGAGGGTGAATAGGCACCAGTCAGTCTTGGCAAACTGCCACCTAGGGAAGGAAAGAGGAGGGTGGAAAAAGAAATAGGAAAGAGGATGGGGAAATGATCACTGTTATGGAGGTCATCGAGAACCTGCCACGTGAAATCTAAGTAGAAGGACGACGAGCAGAGAGAAAGATCAAGACAGGAAAGGGTGCAAGTTCGAGAGTCCACATGAGTGGGCTCACCAGAATTCAGAAGAGATAGAGATGAAGCGAAGATGAACGGTTCGAGAAGACGGCCTCGGGTGTTTGTCAGAACATCACCCCAGAGGGAATGTCGACAGTTGAAATCACCCAAAAGGAGCACCGGCTCTGGCAAGGAGTCCAGGAGGTGCTTAAGATCAGGAAGGGAAAGAGGGACATTTGGAGGGAGATAAATGGAACAGATTGTATACCATTTACCCCCAAAAACACGGGCAGCAGAACAATGGATAGGGGACGAAGGGAATATTAGAACGAATTAAGAGAGCAGTAGAGTTATGGGCCCCAGCAAGAGCTGAAGGGATGGGGGGAGAAAGAAAGGAATAACCACGAAAGTGACCAGGACGAGCACCAAGCATTGGTTCCTGGAGACAAACACAAAGTGGTGTAAACTGTGAAATTAGAAGTTGGAGTTCATGGAAGTTGGCGTAAAATCCACGAATATTCCACTGAAGAATAAACATTATCAAAGAGAAAGGACAGTAACAGAGAACAAGAAAGAAATTAAGGGAAAGAGGAACACAATTTATTAAAGGATCTCAGGATCAGGGTTAGGATCAAGGTCAGGAGCAGTGTCAGGATCAGGGGTCTGGATCAGGAGCAGGGTCGGCAAAATCAGGGTTAGGGGCATGGGTAAACTTAGTAAGGAGAGAGAGGAAGGGAGCGAGAGAACAGACCAGAGGCGGACTGACGGGGTCCGGAGGAGGAGGAGGGGACAACTGAGAGGGGCAGGCAAGGACAGTTGGAGGAGGGGGGGCAGAAACCAGGGAGTGCACCTCAGGAATGGCAGCAAACGAGAGGGAATCCGGGGCGGAAGAAACCTCCATATCAGAGACAGGGGGTTCGACCACTGAAATGGGAGGGGATGTAGTGACAGAGTCAGAGGGAAGGGACGAGGAAAAAAGCGAAACCTTCTTACCCGCCGGAGAGGAAGAAGGAGAGGAGCCAGGCTTACGTTTCTGGCTCAAAGAGACAGGCATTCCAGTAACAACGTACCGGGCGACACACTCTATGGTCTCAGCAGGAGAAGAGGAACGAGAGTGAACAACACGATGATTGCTGGGAGGATGATGGATATCAGCCTGGACATACAGGTGGCGTGGAGGGTCAAGAGACTGGGGGGAGGGTCGGGAAGAAAGAGTTGGGGGGAGATGGGGAAGAAGACAAAGAAGATACGGCGGACTGGGTAGGAAGGGGGGAAATCCCAGACGGAGAACCAGGAGGGAGACCATCTGGGACAGGAGGCAAAGGAATAGGGGAGGAGGTGGTGGGTGTGGCCGGGTTTATGGCCTGGAAACGGTTGTGAGACTGAGGAAGGCGGGAAGGACGAGGAGAGGTAGAACGCAACACGCGAGCGAGTGCCGGCGTCGTCCCAATGCCAGGGTCTTCCCAGCACATGGGTCGTCCCAGCACATGGATCGTCCCAGCGCCTGGGTCGTCACAGTGCCTGGGTCGTCCCAGTGCCGGGGTTATCCCAGCTCCTTGGTCGTTCCAGTGCCTGGGTCGTCCCAGTGCCGGGGTCGTCCCAGCTCCTTGGTCGTCCCAGTGCCGGGGTCGTCCCAGTTATTGGGTCGTCCCAGCACGTGGGTTGTCCCAGCGCCTGGGTCGTCCCAGCTCCTGGCTCGTCCCAGCTCCTGGGTCGTCCCAGTGCCGGGGTCGTCCCAGTGCCGGGGTCGTCCCAGTGCCGGGGTCGTTCCAGTGCCGGGGTCGTCCCAGTGCCTGGGTCGTCCCAGTGCCTGGGTCGTCCCAGCTCCTGGGTCGTCCCAACTCCTGGGTCGTCCCAGCACATGGGTCGTCCCAGCTCCTGGGTCGACCCAGTGCCTGGGTCGTCTCAGCACATGGGTCGTCCCAGTGCCTGGGTTGTCCCATCACATGGGTCGTCCCAGTGTCGGGGTCGTCCCAGTGTCGGGGTCGTCCCAGCACTTGGGTCGTCCCTGCTCCTGGGTCGACCCAGCGCCTGGGTCGTCTCAACACTTGGGTCGTCCCAGCACATGGGTCGTCCCAGTGCTGGGTCATCCCAGCTCCTGGGTCGTCTCAGCTCCTGGGTGGTCCCAGAGCCTGGGTCGTCTTAGCTCATGGGTCGTCCCAGGCATAGTTATATCTAGAAAAAGCAGTTTTTTTGTGTGAATTAGTAAACCTGCTGCTAGTTTCTTTATTCATATGTTCTTATTCTTACATGGAGATTTTATTATGAATAAAATAATTATAAATTATGAATTTGACAATAACATGATATAGGACAAAATATCAGGAGCAGGACGCGAATCGAACCCGGATGTAGTGATTATGTTGCGCGTCTGGAGATTCCCCAAGAACGCTCGTTCGAATCCTCGCTCTGTTCCGAAGATTTTGCTCACAGATCTATGATATTATTGGGATTTCATTCAGTGTTTGAAGAGAGTTCCATTTCCTACAATTTCCTCTAACCCTCATCACGGATCCTGTGGATTTGTTCCAACAATTTCTCCATTTCCCCCATTTCCAGTTCTGGTGTAGGAAATAGAGGACTCCACTTCCTTCACCAGAGTGGTTATGGGGTTGTGTGTGTGCAACTTGGAGTTGAAGCCAGCTTTTAAGCCAGCTTGAGAGCCACCTTGAGAGCCAGCTTTAGAGCCAGCTTAGGAGCCAGCTTGGGAGCCAGCTTGGGAGCCAGCTTGGGAGCCAGCTTGGGAGCCAGCTTGGGAGCCAGCTTGGGAGCCAGCTTGGGAGCCAGCTTGGGAGCCAGCTTGGGAGCCAGCTTGGGAGCCAGCTTGGGAGCCAGCTTGGGAGTCAGCTTAGGAGCCAGCTTGGGAGCCAGCTTGGTAGCCAGCTTGGTGCCTAGTCTGATGGCACATTCTGCCCAACAAAACACCGTGAGAATATTTCGTACAATAATACTCGGAGCTTAGCAAGGTTCAAAATATATATTAACATGTACATATTGTTTACATCTGAATACATATTTTGTTACATACGCGAGAGCCTTCATTATTTACCATGGGGGGGGGGGGGGAGATGTGGGAGTGGCGTTGGCGTGTGGGAGTGGAGAGACATGTAAATAATTGTATGTGTGTGTAAATAACATCAACACGTTATTATAGTAGTAAAAACTTCCCCAACAAAGCCAAAGAACTTCTTCCTATCATTCTCAAATGTTTAAAACAAATATTCTACCAACTTCAAGTCTTTGGAGAGGCTTATAACTTTGTCCTTTTTACGCGATAACAAGATAACCCTGACGGTCGACATTTGTTTGCAGCGATGACTATTCCGGAGTTATGGTCACACAAGTTATGTCAACACAGGAGCTGTGATCATAGGATGCTCGCCTCGACCACTGCTATTAATAAGAACATCTTGATCAGTACAGCATCCTTCAGTTTCTGAATGGGAGAACATTTATTAACCTTCAATTCTTCAATGTTTAATTAATGGTCAATAAATAGTTTAGTGTATTTTAGTATCTAATATTGATGTGTAATGATACAATATTTGTGTGTGTGTGTGTGTGTGTGTGTGTGTGTGTGTGTGTGTGTGTGTGTGTGTGTGTGTGTGTGTGTGTGTGTGTTTATCAATATCATATCCTCCAGCAATCATTTTGATTACCATTCACAAATGCAATTAAAATGTTGGACCATCACTGAAATTGCAAATAGATATAATAGAATTTAGTGCACCAATCCATTACGGCTACACAGCACTGGAAAGTGATCAGGATAAGGATTTGGATGGGACGGGAGGGGGGGGGGGGGAGGAAGGAATGGTGCCCAACTACTTGTGGATTGTCGGGGGGATTAAACACCGACCTGCATGAAGCGAGACCGTCGGTCAACTGTCCACCCCAAGTGGTTGGTATCCTTCGGAAATCACACCTGAGTTCTCTATGTCATCCCATAACAGGAAAAAGATGGATTACCTATTAAACAAGCATCGAATGATTCCGCGATTGAAAGGTTGGGGTAATCGCATCTCTTTTTTGCTAATATTTTAAACCTATTCTCAAATTCTTTCATACAGGTTTTAAATCAGTTCGCAGACTTCCTGGCCCTCCCTCATTGAGCTCCAGGAAGATGTTGAGATTCCTTACCATATCGTTGAATAATGTTTCCCAGCACTGTTTTAATCAGGGGCTCCAAACCAAGGGTTTAAACGACGAACATTGCATAGAATTAAGCTCTCGTCAGGAAACTTTTGTAAAATAGCTATTGCTTCTGGGTATATTATTTGAGACATGTATAAACGTCCTTTGGGTAAATTCAGTTACCCAGAGACGTCCTCAGGGTGAATTCAGTTACCCAGAGACCTCATCAAAGTTAATTCAGTGACTCAGAGACATCCTCAGGGTGAATTAAGTGACCCACAAACATCCTAAGGGTGAATTAAGTGACCCAGCGACATCCTAAGGGTGAATTCAATGTCCCAGAGAAATTTTCAGGGTGAATTCAGTGGCCTTGCTCCAGATCATAGAAATTGTCAGTTTAAAAATGTAAAATTTAAACTTCACATCCCTGGAAAACAGAAGAGTTACGGGAGACATGATCACCTGCAACTAAATTCTCAGAGGAATTGACCGGGTGAAAAAAGACAAACTATTTAGCATGGGATGAAACACGAACAAGGCGACACAGGTGGAAACTGAGTACCCAAATGTGTCTTTCTAATGTCTGAGTACAGAGACGTTAGAAATAATTTGTTCAGTGCCGGCTAGCATAGTTAACAAATAGAATGCATTAGGCAATGATGTGGTGGAGGCTGACTCCATATACAGTTTCAAATGTAGATATGATAGAGCCGAGTAGACTCTGGAACCTTTACACTAGTTAATAGACAGGTGAAAGGCGGGACCAAAGTGCCGATGCTCAAATCCCGCAACCACAACTGGGGGAATACAACTAGGTAAGTACACACACACACACACACACACACACACACACACACACACACACACACACACACACACACACACACACACACAACTCAACAAAAGGTTCCAGGAGGTCTTTACAATTGAACAGGTAGAAGTCACGGCGCTAGGAGAGGTGGCAGCAAACAAGGTGACCATGGAAAGGTTCGAAATTACAAGAGATGAGGTCAAGAAGCGCCTATTGGAGCTGGACGTGAGAAAAGCTGTTGGGGCGGACGGAATCTCACCATGGGTATTGGGTATTGAAAGAGTGTGCAGGAGCGCTTTGCTTGCCACTCTCCATAGTGTATAATAGGTCACTGGAAAAGGGAGACCTACCAGAAATATGGAAGACTGCTAATGTAGTACCAATATACAAAAAGGGTGACCGACAAGAGGCACTGAAGTACAGGCCAGTGTCCTTAACTTGTATACCATGCAAGGTGATGGAGAAGATTGTGAGAAAAAACCTAGTAATACATCTAGAGAGAAGAGACTTCGTGACAATCCATCAACATGGGTTCAGGGAGGGTAAATCTTCCCTTACAGGCTTGATAGAATTCTACGATCAGGTGACAAAGATTAAGCAAGAAAGAGAAGGATGGGCGGACTGCATTTTTTTTTGACACACTGCCTTTGACACAGTGCCCCCATTAAAGGTTGATGCATAAGCTGGAGAAACAGGTAGGAGTAACTGGTAGGGCGCTCAAGTGGATAAGGGAGTACCTAAAAAATAGGAAGCAGAGAGTTACAGTGATGGGTGAGACCTCAGAATGGCGTGAAGTCACCAGTGAGTACCACAGGGCTCTGTACTCGGACCTATCCTGTTTCTGATATACGTAAATATACCCAGAGGTATAGACTCATTCCTCTCAATAATTGCTGACGAGAAAATTATGAGGGGGATTAAGACAGAGGAGGACAGTTTGAGGCATCAAGAAGACCTAGACAAGCTGCACGAAAGGTCGAACAAATGGTTGTTAGAGTTTAACCCAAGCATATGTAATGTAATGAAGATAGGGGGTAGGAAGGAGGAGACCAGATACAAGGTATCATTTGGGAGATGAAATACTTCAAGAGTCAGAGAGAGAGAGAAAGACCCGGGAGTTGATATCACGCCAGACCTGTCCCCTGAAGCACATATCAAGAGGATAACATCAGCAGCATATGCCAGGTTGGCTAACATAAGAACGGCCTTTAGAAACTTGTGTAAGGAGTCGCTCAGAACATTATATACCACATATGTCAGACCAATCCTGTAGTATGTGGCTCCAGCATGGTTCCATATCTAGTCAAGCATAAGACTAAACTGGAAAAGGTTCAAAGGTTTGCCACCAGACTAGTACTCGAGCTGAGAGGTATGAGCTACGAGGAGAGACTACGGGAATTAAAACTCACTTCGTTGGAAAACAGAAGAGTTGGGGGGACATGATCACCACATTCAAGATTTTCAAGGGAATCGACAGGGTTGATAAAGACAGGCTATTTAACACAAGGGGCACACGCACTAGGGGACACAGGTGGAAACTGAGTGCCCAAATGAGCCACAGAGATATTAGAAAGAACTTTTTTAGTGTCAGAGTGGTTGACAAATGGAATGCATTAGGAAGTGATGTGGTGCAGGCAGTTTCCGTACACAGTTTCAAGTGTAGATATGACAGAGGCCAATAGGCTCAGAAACCTGTACACCAGTGGATTGACAGTTGAGAGCTGCGACCAAAAAGCCAACGCTCAACCTTTGCAAGCACAAATAGGCGAGTACTGTGATGGTGTTCCCCCCCTTATAATTCTCCCACGCCTGCAGTAAGAGTCATGTCCACTTTTCCCAAGCGTTCTCTACGTTGCAGGCATCAATTTGATATATGTGGGAGAGTGGAGTGTTCTCGGAGAGCCGAGAAATTTGTGAAACAATGATGTTTTGGCCTGTGGTTTAGGCCCTTTAGGAAGCCAAGATGGCGCTGGCTCTCCTGATTCCCCGTTAAAACGGTGTGACGTCAGTGGCACCGGATTGGTCACCGACAGCAATGTGGCACCGAGAGCCAATGAAAACCTCCCGTGGCGAAAGTGACGTCACGAAGGAAGGGGGTCCGGGCAGCGCGCCGCGTTGGCGCCAGCAGTCAGACACGACACGTCAAGGAGGTTGGACGTGCGACGATTGGTCCTGTCAGTTTGACAGTTGTTTCCCACTCCCGTGGATTTACGCGTCACCTGAAGTCTGCCAGTACTCTGTGAGGTCTTCCCTAGTTCATGTGTTGAACCAGAGAGGGAATCGACGGTAATTGAGCAACAAGTGCTCCAGGACAGGTACTGCGTTAGAAGAAGTGAAGTCTGTGCAGTGACGTAGGCGACGTCTGAGGCAGTTCACCAGTTCGTGACGGCGTAGTGGCTGAACAGAGCCACTGGGTAGCAGAGGAAGAAGAGGACTATTTGGGAATCCGGACGACTGCAGCTGAGACGTAGGCGGCAGCCGTTGTTGGGAGAAGTCGACGGCCAGGAGACCGACTCCAACCCTTCACGAAGTCGAGAAGGAGCACGGACCTGCAGGTAAGAAGGCACGGAGACGACGCGCTAAACGGTGGGACGGCGAGTGGTTCCGGTAGGACACGACAACGTGTGTGTGGGAGCGTTCCCGACACGAGGACCAGGAGCTACAACTCAACTCTCATCGGAGGATAGGTTGAAGTAGGTGTTTCTAGTTTCCCTCCCCATTCCCCTTTAGTTAGCTATATTATTCGGCTATATTATCTAGCCTGAGGATTTTATATGTCGTGAGCAAGTCTCACCCATGTCACAATAAAGCACCAGTGTGCAGGATAGTACTATCAAGAGTACTTATAATATTCATGTTTATTATTGGTGTGTACAGGCACCCGGAACAAGTGATAAATTTACTGTGTTTTGTATATCTTTCTAGAGACTTAGATGTGAACATATAGTGATAAATTATATATAATATTATACCAGTATTTGGAAGTTAGGCTGTGTGCCCAGAAACTATTTTATTTACCATTTATTGATGTCTGATTTGTATACATTATATGTGTCTATGTTCATGCAGTGATTAATCATTTGTGAGTACAGTGAATTATTGTTATCGCCCACGAAAGGAAGTACTGAAAACACCAGTGTTAAATACTTCATAATATATCATTGAATGAAGGGCAGTGAAAACCATTACAGTGAGTCATTGTCGCATTGATTGTAGAAACGACTGTTTGAGCCCGAGTACAGTGTAACTAAGTAATACGTGCTATTGTTGCCAATATCGAGTGCGCGAGTTTCTAGTAATATTGGAGAACTTAAAGAAACAGCGCGCGTGAATCTAGAAAAACAAGCAATAAACTTTCGCGCGGAGCCAGGCGCTCAGCTGGTCGTGACATTGACGAGAGGGGGAGGTGTTGCCACTTAGTGAGTGCATAATATTCGTGGGAACGACCGGCTACAGCCAGGATCAGCTGATTTATTTATTGATATGACCTTGTGACATCTTTCATGCATTTTAAGTAAAATACAAAATTACTTTTGTGTTTATATCATCCCCTCCATTGATCTTGTGGCTATATTATACTGGAGAGCAAAGAGTGATAAAAGTACCTGCCTGATTCCTGATCTATTGAGTGTGACCTTGCCAAGGCTACCACTAATTCAACCAGTCCACTGACGTGTTACTGGACACCGAAAACACCAGTTGGCGACCTTGTGGTTAATAGTAAAGCCCTATTGTTTGGGCGGGCCACACAACAGTTAAGTGAATGAGAAGTGTGTTCCCACTCCTTCTCAATCAGAAGGCCGGTTGGGATTGACTGGGATACTCTCCTGGCGTGCAGTGGCGCCGAGAGGATTAGAGTGAAGACCCGCAGGGCTACGGTGAGTGACCTTGAGATACCGTTGCTCACCCAGAGTAAGAGCAAGAGTAAGTGTAAACCCCAACATTGGCGACCTCGCCAGGATTAAGTACAGTTAAGGTTGCTCACCGAGTAGAGAGAGAACTGAGAACCCCAACATTGGCGACCTTGCCAGGATTAGTGCGGATTACGGTTGCTCACCGGTTGTAGACCCCAACATTTGGCGACCTTGCCAGGATCTCGATCGAAGTAAAGGTTGCAGTGGTGATACTTGGCAGTGGTATTAGAGATCAGGTGCAGGTTATCATTTATAGCACAAGATGGAGGATGATAAAGTAACAAAGTTTATTGACACTCGAGATGAACAGGTGCTGGAGGAGTGCACCAAGGCACAGTTACAAACAATAGCGGATCATTTTGGAATAAAGCCGAGATCTGCCAGAGTTGGTGAAAGAAGACTAGAGATAATGGCTCAGCTCAGGGCACGAGACGAAGCTTTGGGGGAGGAACGGCCCCAAACACCCGCCAGTGTGGGAGAACACCTGAGCATTGGTGGAAGCAGCAGGGGATCCAGCGGCAGCAGGCACAGCATTAAGCTGGAAATAATGAAGCTGCAGCTGGAAGCACAGCAGCGCAAAGAAGAGCGAGAAGCAGAAGCACAACTGAAGCGTGAGGAGCGAGAGGCACAGCAGCGCAAAGAAGAGCGAGAAGCAGAAGCACAGATGAAGCGTGAAGAGCGAGAAGCAGAAGCACAGATGAAGCGTGAGGAGCGAGAAGCACAGCTGCGCAGGGAAGAACAAGAGCGAGAAGCACAGCTGCGCAGGGAAGAACAAGAGCGAGAAGCACAGCTACGCAGGGAAGAACAAGAGCGAGAAGCGCAGCTACGCAGGGAAGAACACGAGCGAGATGCTAGGATGAGACAACAGGAAATAGAAGCCAACAAGGAGGTGGAGCTGAAGCGAGCTGAACTAGGACTAGGTGCACCTGCTCCGCCGCAACAGGAAGACCGACGAGTGAGGGAACGAGATCTGCCGGTCTTTGTGCCTAATGAAGCCGAAAGTTTCTTCGACCACTTTGAAAGGGTTGCAGCTTTGAAGAGGTGGCCGAGGGCGGAGTGGGCGGAGCTAGTTCAAGGGAGGCTCACAGGTGAAGCTCGGGAAGCCTACACTATGCTCGACTTCCAAGAATGCACAAATTACGATGCAGTAAAACGAGCTGTGCTCCATTCCTTCAAGCTCACGCCAGAGTGTTATAGAAAGAGGTTCAGGGAATGTACCCGTTCACCAGGAAAGTCTTATGCGGAGACGGCGAGGGACATGGAGCGAAAGTTCCTTAAGTGGCTTGACTCTGAAGGAGCGAGGTCGGTCGAAGAGGTCAAGGAGCTAATGGTCATGGAAAAGTTTATGTCCGTGCTCTCTCCTGAGATCAGGGTGAGGGTAAAGGAGGCGGACATAAAGGATCTAAGGGCCGCAGCCGACCGAGCCGACATGTTAGAGGAAGCACTACGCCCAAGCCGAGAGGGACAGCACCGATCACCCGTGTACTCCGGAAGCAGTAGGAATTATAGGAGGACGGATGGATGGAGGACAGAAGCGAGTTCTCCCAAGTCCCACCTCTCGAGTTGGGACGACAGAGGAACAAAAGGTGCTGTAGAGCCGATAGAGAAGAACCAAGCTGAGAGCTCGGGAGCTGATGCTGCAACGAAGGAAACGACAAGTGGGGCGAGGAAGACACAGGGAGCGACGGCCTCTGAAGGCAGTGCTAAGGCGAGCGGTGGCGGATGGTCTCCGCCAAGGGTCCGCTGCTACAACTGCGGAATAATCGGACACGTCGCGCGGGAATGCAGACGCCCTAAGCAGCGGGGACACGTTGCTTTAGTGATGTTCGAAGACCAGAGGGCCGAGAGAGTGCGGGATGAACCCGTGCTAAGTGGGGAGAAGAAAGTTCACCCATTCGTGTGCCAAGGAACCGTAAGGATGGGGGACGCAGACCCCATCCCAGTGAAGATGTTAAGAGACACTGGGGCCGATTTTACCCTGGTGAGTGAATCCCTGTTCCCCGAGGGTTACAAGAGTACCAGTGTGGGGGTGGCAAGTGTGACCACTGTGGGAGGCCCAGTGAGGATGCCCCTACACCAGGTAACTTTGAATTCCGATTATGGCTGCCAGACCCTTGTGGTGGGAGTCTGTACATCAATGCCCAAGATGGAGGCACAGGTCATCTTGGGGAATGACGCGTGTGGAGGATATGTCCTTCCGAATCTTGTGAAAGGCGAAGAGTGCCTAGAACAATACAAGGAGACAGGCGGAGAGTTGAACGCCTGTGGGGCGAGAAGGGAATCGCACCGGTGGCGATCCCAGTTTGTGCTGTGATGCCGAGACAGCGCGAAGAACCAGGAGGTTGTGGATCTGATGGGGCTGAGGAGACGTCCGACAGCCTGGGAATAGATCACCTCTTCGTAGGACCCGGAGAACGAGCGGAGGGCGAAGGTAGCCCGAATGGTGAGTTGCAGGTGACCCTCACCAGTTCTCTAGGGGTAGACCGCACTCGTCTCGGAGAGTTACAGCAGGAGGAGTTCCCCGAATTGATTAGTGAGGCCAAAGGAGGACGTGTGAGTCCTGAGAAGGCTTACTTTCCATTTATCTATGTTATATATGCCATGCTATCCATGCTGAGGGAACGATGGACACCAGGAGCGGCCGTGGGAACGGTGAATGAATATGCCCAGAAGTTCAAAGAACGTCTCACCCTAGCGAAGGAACTGGCTGGGAAACACCTGAAGGAGGCGCAGCGTAAGATGTCAGAGTGGTACGACAGGAGAGCTGCGCAGAGGGATTTTCAGGTCGGATCCCAAGTGATGGTTTTGCTGCCAGGCAAAGGTAGGGTGACCGAGTCGCGGTTCGAGGGACCATACCAGGTGCTGCGGCGGTTGGGCCCAGTGTCGTACGAGATTGGGAAGCCGGACAGACCCTGAAAGAAACAGGTGTGTCACGTAAACTGCCTGAGACCTTTCTTCACTGTGGAAGGAAGAGCCGCTAGGCAGGACGGAACGGTGTCCCGAGAACCCCAGCGGAAGACGGTTCTGTGTGTACAGGGTGACCGAGAACTCCCGGAGGAGAAAGGAAAGTGGTCCAGGGTGGTCGGCACCCGTCTCACCAACACTGAGAGTCTGACAAAGATCAAGGTCAAGTACATCAAGGGGAAGGACAACGTAGTAGCGGATGCCCTATCCCGCATACACTAATCAGACATGACTCTTATTTTAAGGGGAGGGGTATGTGACGGTGTTCCTGTTACGGACCCGAATCCAGCGTCCGAGCACGGAGCAGTGACGACCGCGCCATCTGTGGGTCAGCTCCCGAAACCCCCTCCAAATGGACGACGACACCTGGCGAGGACGAAGTGTACCGGCCACAAGGGCCAGTTTCCAGTCCTGTTCAGCTCACAACACCGCCGCTGCTGACCTCTGGTGAGGTGGTGCTCAGACGACAACGCCATCTATGGAGTGGATACGTCGGGCGTTTGTGTCTGAGCCTGTAAGTGAGGTGCTTTAGTGTGTCCCTGTTATTGATGACGTGTCTGCTTACAGAGTCGTCCTGGGACTGCTGTAAGGGAAGTTGAGTCAGTCTACCCAAGGCAGCCGTCCCCACACCAAGTGCTTTGCTGCAGCAGCTGTGAGTCGCCTCCCGGAGGAACACTGTGGTGTTACCCTGCCAGTGAAGTGGCAGTTGAAGGATTGTCGTACCCGGGACTGACTGGTGGAGACGATTAACCACTGGGGTATTGCAGACAGGAGAGTGATCTGTGGTATCACACGAGGCTCCTGACTAGGGCGCTACCCTAGTATCGCTCGTGGAGTGGCCTGACCAGCGTTGCTGATCCGGAACCTGCCAGCAGTCTGCTGGACTTGTGGTTGACGGCCTCCACGGTGGTGCCCCCAGTGGAACTGTGTTTTGGCTGACCTGTGGTCGGGGTAGACTCAGCTTTTCAAAGGATTCGTCGTGAGGCCACGAGAGCACCGAGAACTTGGCATCGAAAGGATCCAGAGTCTTCAGAAGAAGACGACAGTGTAAATAAGTGTTAATACCCCTCCCCCTGTGTAACCTTTTATATATTATTTATTGGTGGTGGTCATTATATTATATTAAGTTTTTGCCTTTCTTTCCCTTCCCATTTTGGTTTACTTGCGTTACTGATCACATCCCTTGAAAGCCACTACTGGCTTAATTGGGGCTGGATACCCTTCACTCTAACAACATCAGAGTAAGAACCCAGTTGCGACCCGAGAGGGCCGTAACAGTTCCCCCCCTTATAATTCTCCCACGCCTGCAGTAAGAGTCATGTCTACTTTTCCCAAGCATTCTCTACGTTGCAGGCATCAATTTGATATATGTGGGAGAGTGGAGTGTTCTCGGAGAGCCGAGAAATTTGTGAAACAATGATGTTTTGGCCTGTGGTTTAGGCCCTTTTGGAAGCCAAGATGGCGCTGGCTCTCCTGATTCCCCGCCAAAACGGTGTGACGTCAGTGGCACCGGATTGGTCACTGACAGCAATGTGGCACCGAGAGCCAATGAAAACCTCCTGTGGCGAAAGTGACGTCACGAAGGAAGGGGGTCCGGGCAGCGTGCCGCGTTGGCGCCAGCAGTCAGACACGACACGTCAAGGAGGTTGGACGTGCGACGATTGGTCCTGTCAGTTTGACAGTTGTTTCCCGCTCCCGTGGATTTACGCGTCACCTGAAGTCTGCCAGTACTCTGTGAGGTCTTCCCTAGTTCATGTGTTGAACCAGAGAGGGAATCGATGGTAATTGAGCAACAAGTGCTCCAGGGCAGGTACTGCGTAAGAAGAAGTGAAGTCTGTGCAGTGACGTAGGCGACGTCTGAGGCAGTTCACCAGTTCGTGACGGCGTAGTGGCTGAACAGAGCCACTGGGTAGCAGAGGAAGAAGAGGACTATTTGGGAATCCGGACGACTGCAGCCGAGATGTAGGCAGCAGCCGTTGTTGGGAGAAGTCGACGGCCAGGAGACCGACTCCAACCCTTCAAGAAGTCGAGAAGGAGCACGGACCTGCAGGGAAGAAGGCACGGAGACGACGCGCTAAACGGTTGGACGGCGAGTGGTTCCGGTAGGACACGACAACGTGTGTGTGGGGGCGTTCCCGACACGAGGACCAGGAGCTACAACTCAACTCTCATTGGAGGATAGGTTGAAGTAGGTGTTTCTAGTTTCCCTCCCCATTCCATTTTAGTTAGCTATATTATTCGGCTATATTATCTAGCCTGAGGATTTTATATGTCGTGAGCAAGTCTCACCCATGTCACAATAAAGCACCAGTGTGCAGGATAGTACTATCAAGAGTACTTATAATATTCATGTTTATTATTGGTGTGTACAGGCACCCGGAACAAGTGATAAATTTACTGTGTTTTGTATATCTTTCTAGAGACTTAGATGTGAACATATAGTGATAAATTATATATAATATTATACCAGTATTTGGAAGTTAGGCTGTGTGCCCAGAAACTATTTTATTTACCATTTATTGATGTCTGATTTGTATACATTATATGTGTCTATGTTCATGCAGTGATTAATCATTTGTGAGTACAGTGAATTATTGTTATCGCCCACGAAAGGAAGTACTGAAAACACCAGTGTTAAATACTTCATAATATATCATTGAATGAAGGGCAGGGAAAACCATTACAGTGAGTCATTGTCGCATTGATTGTAGAAACGACTGTTTGAGCCCGAGTACAGTGTAACTAAGTAATACGTGCTATTGTTGCCAATATCGAGTGCGAGAGTTTCTAGTAATATTGGAGAACTTAAAGAAACAGCGCGCGTGTATCTAGAAAAACAAGCAATAAACTTTTGCGCGGAGCCAGGCACTCAGCTGGTCGTGACATTGACGAGAGGGGGAGGTGTTGCCACTTAGTGAGTGCATAATATTCGTGGGAACGACCGGCTACAGCCAGGATCAGCTGATTTATTTATTGATATGACCTTGTGACATCTTTCATGCATTTTAAGTAAAATACAAAATTACTTTTGTGTTTATATCATCCCCTCCATTGATCTTGTGGCTATATTATACTGGAGAGCAAAGAGTGATAAAAGTAAGTACCTGCCTGATTCCTGATCTATTGAGTGTGACCTTGCCAAGGCTACCACTAATTCAACCAGTCCACTGACGTGTTACTGGACACCGAAAACACCAGTTGGCGACCTTGTGGTTAATAGTAAAGCCCTATTGTTGGGGCGGGCCACACAACAGTTATGTGAACGAGAAGTGTGTTCCCACTCCTCAATCAGAAGGCCGGTTGGGATTGACTGGGATACTCTCCTGGCGTGCAGTGGCGCCAAGAGGATTAGAGTGAAGACCCGCAGGGCTACGGTGAGTGACCTTGAGATACAGTTGCTCACCCAGAGTAAGAGCAAGAGTAAGTGTAAACCCCAACATTGGCGACCTCGCCAGGATTAAGTACAGTTAAGGTTGCTCACCGAGTAGAGAGAGAACTGAGAACCCCAACAGTACACACACACATACACACACACAAACACACACACACACACACACACACACACACACACACACGCACGCACGCACGCACACACACACACACACACACACACACACACACGCACACACACGCACACACACACACACACACACACACACACACACACACACACACACACACACACGCACACACGCACACGCACACACACACACACACACACACACAAACCGTGCCTCAGGGAGACAGGAATGCTACTGTGGAAGGGACCTCCACACCTCAGCTCTCATTTGCTGAAATACTTAAAACGAGCCCTGAAGCTAGGTCTGCAGTTAAGGAAGTTGCCATGAAAGTGGCTTCCTCTCAGGAAGCAGCTGGATGTACTAGCCGGCTGATAGAGAGAAATAGAGCAGTAGTAGTAGCAGGCATTAAAGAGCAAACAGGGACCAGACCAAACGAGCGGAGAAACAAAGACAGAAACATGGTTAAAGAAATCCTTAAAAAGGTAGGGATGGAGGGAGCTGAACAAAATGTTGAAAAGGTTTTCAGGCTTGGAAAGTACAACAAGGACAGAGACCAAATGATAAAGGTGGTTTTCATGAGCGAAATCGCGAAAGTAGAACTGTTAGAAAGGAAGTGCTGTCTAGCAAATGTAGAGAAGTTCAAAATAGTATTCCTGCAGAGGGATATGACAAGGGAAGAGAGAATGCAGGCAGCAGACGCGAGGAAGGAGCGCAGGGAAAGAGAAAGGAATCGGGGAGCCACACCCTCGATCCCTACAATCCAAGAGGGGAATGGGGGAACCCTCCTCAAACAGTGCACTAGACACAAGGAGTGTGGCACCACCCCCACATTCTACCCAACAGACACCCTACCTGCCCCATCCCCTGTCAGCCCCCCACTAAGCACTCCCCCCACCCACCCCTCTCCTCCCACTCACCCCCCTCCTCCCACTCCCCCCTCCCCCCAGGTCCTCCCTTCTCCCACATGCCCTCCTGTCTCGTCCACCCACAAGCCCTCCATTCTCCCCCGTCCCCCTAAGCCCCCCACTGTCCCCTACCCCACCTAACCCTTCCCCTCCCCAAAACCCTCCCCTCTTCCTCAGCCTTCCCTTTCCCCCCACGCCCCCCAAGCCCTCCCCACTTTACTGCCCCCCCCATAACTCCCTTTCTCCCCCATCCCCCCAAACCTTCCCCTCTCACCCCCCAACCCTCCCCCTTTCACCCCCCCAACCCTCCCCCTTTCACCCCCCCAACCCTCCTTGTTTCACCCACCCCCCAACCCTCACCCCCTCACCCCCCCCCCCCAACCCTCCCCCCTCACCCACTCCCCCTACCCTCCCCCTCCCCCCCACCCCCCCAAAGCCCTTCCTCCACCAGGCTCCCCGTACCAGATCCTCCCAGCTCCCGCTCACCCCAGACCCCACAGGTCCCCCCCAAGAGGAGAAGCAGAAGAGAGTCAGTTTCAGGGCAATGTACTCGAACATAGATGGGATCACAAGCAAGGCAAGTGACCTAAGGGAAAGAGCACAAGAAGTGAACCCAGATGTAATCGGACTCACTGAAACAAAACTCTCTGGAATCATAACGAATGCCGTGTTTCCCCAGGAGTACACAGTAATAAGGAAAGAGAGGGAAGGTAGGGGAGGAGGCGGAGTGGCCCTACTCATGAGAATGGAATGGAGTTTTAAGGAGATGGATATCCTGAGCTGTGAGGGTTTCAGAGACAACACAGCAGGCACCATGACAATGGGAGGTCCCAGGATAGTAGTAGCAGTAATATATAACCCTCCACCAAATGACAGAAGACCCAGTCAAGAGTACGAAAACAACAACATGGCAGTTAACACTATAATTAAGAGGGCAGCTTCTGCTGCCTGTAGAAATAGATCCCACCTGCTCATCATGGGGGACTTCAATCACGGCAGGATTAATTGGGAGAACAAGGAACCGCATGGAGGCGAGGATACGTGGAGAGCCAAACTACTGGAGGTGGTGACTAGAAACTTCTTAACCCAGCATGTCAGAGACCCCACAAGGATGAGAGGAAATGACGAACCAGCGAGACTCGACCTGGTCTTCACCCTGAACGACTCTGACATAAGAGAAATCGGTTTTGAGGCCCCACTAGGAATGAGCGACCACAGTGTATTGGTGTTTGAGTACCTGATTGAAGAAGGGCTATTGAACTCGAGGAGGGATACCGAAACCAAAAGGTTAGCATACCGAAAGGGAAACTATGAGGAGATAAGAAAATTCCTAATAGATATAGCATGGGAAACAGAGCTCAGGGAAAAGACGGCCCAAGATATGATGGGCTACATCACGCAAAAATGCAAGGCCGCAGCAAACAAGTTTGTCCCAGTCCAAAAGGAAAACAGCGAAATGAAGATGAGAAACCCATGGTTTAATCAGAGATGTAGGCTAGCTAAGCAGCAAAGTAAAAGGGCATGGAGAAACTATAGGAATAACAGGACACTGGAGAGCAGAGAAAGATACCAGAATGCCAGGAATGAATATATCAGGATGAGAAGAGAGGCAGAAAGACAATACGAAAATGACATCGCAAGCAAGGCAAAGACTCAGCCTAAATTCCTCCCTCTCCAATTTGCTCTACCACACTCTCCCTCGCTCTTTCTCGCTCTCCTTCTCTCTCCCATTCTCTCTCCCATTCTCTCTCAATCTCCTTCTCTCTCTCTCTCTCTCTCTCTCTCTCTCTCTCTCTCTCTCTCTCTCTCTCTCTCTCCCTCCCTCCCTCTTTCTTCCTCACTCCATCCCTCTCCCTCCCTCCAACCTTCCCACCCTCCTGCCACCGGCTGACCCCCCCCCCCCACTGTACCACCCCCTCGCACCTTATACACACACATACACACCTTCCACCCACCACTCCTAGGTCCTCCCCCCCCATCCTCCCGCCAACACCACCCCCCATACACTCGCCCCCCTGACTCCTTCCACTTCTCACAAACCTCCTCACACACTCCCACTCACACACACTCACTGACCCACTACCACTCACACACTCCCACTGACACTCACTCAAACACATACCTAAGCAATAGGAAGCAGAGAGTTATAGTGAGGGGTGAGACCTCAGAATGGCGTGAAGTCACCAGTGGAGTCCCACAGGGCTCTGTGGTTGGACCTATCCTGTTTCTGATATACGTAAATGATCTCCCAGAGGGTATAGACTCATTCCTCTCAATGTTTGCTGACGACGCCAAAATTATGAGAAGGATTAAGACAGAGGAGGACAGCTTGAGGCTTCAAGAAGACCTGGACAAGCTGCAGAAATGGTCGAACAAATGGCTGTTAGAGTTTAACCCAAGCAAATGTAATGTAATGAGGATAGGAGTAGGAAGCAGGAGACCAGATACAAGGTATCACTTGGGAGATGAAATACTTCAAGAGTCAGAGAGAGAGAAAGACCTGGGGGTTGATATCATGCCAGACCTGTCCCCTGAAGCTTATATCAAGAGGATAACATCAGCAGCATATGCCCGGTTTGGCTAACATAACAACGGCCTTTAGAAACTTGTGTAAGGAATCTTTCAGAACATTATATACCACATATGTCAGACCAATCCTGGAGTATGCGACTCCAGCATGGAGTCCATGTTCATAAGACTACACTAGAAAAGGTTCAAAGGTTTGCCACCAGACTAGTACCCGAGCTCAGAGGTATGAGCTACGAGGAGAGACTACGGGAATTGAACCTCACTTCGTTGGAAGACAGAAGAGTTAGGGGGGACATGATCACCACATTCAAGATTCTCAAGGGAATCGACAGGGTATATAAAGACAGGTTATTTAACACAATGGGCACACGCACCAGGGGACACAGGTGGAAACTGAGTGCCCAAATGAGCCATAGAGATATTAGAAAGAACTTTTTTAGTGTCAGAGTGGTTGACAAATGAAGTGCATTAGGAAGTAATGTGGTGAAGGCTGACTCCATACACAGTTTCAAGTGTAGATATGATAGAGCCCAATAGGCTCAGAAACCTGTACACCTGTTGATTGACGGTTGAGAGAAGGGACCAAAGAGCCAGAGCTCAACCCCCGCAAGCACAACTAGGTGAGTACAACTAGGTGAGTACACAATCACACACTCAGCTACCTCCCTCCCTACTCCTCACCCCCCCCCCCCACCGTACCACCCGCTCTCTCAATAAACACAGACCTGTCTCTCCCTCCCCTGCCTCTGTCCCTCTCTCGCCCTCCCTCTCTCTCTGTCTCTCAACTCACACTCCAACATCTGCACCCTCCCTTCCCCCACACACACGCACACTGGGGTTAGTGGTGTAGACTAATACAAACGCTAATGAACAAAAGAGGGGTCAAGCAGGATTGTAAGAGAACCGAACACAAGTGAAGGAGAGGACCAGGCCGAGTCGTACATGGATATGACTGCTCGTGCATGGAGGGAAATGAAAGACATGAGGGAAACCATAGGTAAAGTGCAGAATGAACTAAGTGCAGCGGAAGAAGAGATAACAAACCTAAAAACAGAATCTCCTCAGACTGTGGTCCAGGCAACCAACCCCCAGGTAGCAGGTGATGTTGCAATGGCAGAGACCCCTACAATGGGTGCCACCTTTACTGAAATATTGAAGAGCCCCGATGCCATGTCCACAGTCAAGGAAGTTGTAATGAAAGCAGTAACCTCACAGGAGCCAGCTAAATGCACGACCAAACTACCGGAAAGGAAAAGAGCTGTAGTAGTGTTAGGTTTTAAGGAACAAGAGGCTTCCACAAGGGAAGAATGGAGAACTAAGGACAAAGCTGCAGTGTCAGGGATACTAAAGGAGATAGGAATGGAAGAGGCTGAACGAGACATATGGCAGTTTTTCCGGATTGGCCAGTACAACAAAGACAAAGACCGGTTGATCAAGGTAGTACTCAGATACTAGTCCATCAAAGAGGACATCCTAGTAAAAAAGAGCAAACTGAAATATGTAATTAAATACAGACAGATATTCATTCAGAGTGTCAAGACCAGAGAAGAGATAATACAGGCAACAGATGCAAGGAAAAGACGCAGACTGAGAGAAGGGTGCCAGTGAACCTCGACGTCCATCCCAGCAATCCCAGAGGGGAGTGAGGAACCCCAATCCAGCAATTCGGGAACCCCAGAGGGGACTGCAACATCCCAACTCACCACCCCATAGGTGACCCCCCCCCCCCCCCACTCCAAGCCCAGATCTTTCCTCCTCCCTACACAATGCCCACCATACCACCCTATTCCACCCTCCCTCCCTACCCCGAGTACCCCAGACTTCCCATTCCCTGGTCTTCCTCTTGCCCTAAGCAGGACCAGGCAAGATCTAAATCCTCCATCCCCCACCCCACCCCCTCCAAACCCTTGTTACCTCCACCACAGGAGGACGAGCCCTCATCCCGAGCACTCCCTGCCCCCCAACCTCGAGCACTCCCTGCCCTTCCACCCCTAGGAATTCTCCCTGTCCCAAGCAGGCCTGGGCATTTTCTAAGCCTTCCCCCCCACCACCACCCCTCATTCCCTACCCACCCCTACCTCCCCCAGAACCCTTGGTAACTACCCAACACGAGGATGACCCTACCCAAGTAGCAATGCCGATGGAACAGCTTCCTGCATTAGTGGGGAGGGTAGGTGAAAATGGATATAGGAAAATGAGCTTCAAGGTAATGTACTTAAACATCGATGGGATTACCAACAAAGCACGTGAACTGGCAGAAAGGGCGCAGGAAGAGAACCCAGATGTAATGGGACTCACAGAAACAAAATTGTTAGGATTCACAACAAATGCTGTGTTTCCAAAGGACTACTATATAGTAAGGAAAGAGAGGGAAGGGAGAGGAGTGGCGGCTCTGCTGATAAGGAAGGACTGGAGCTTTGAAGACATGGGAATTCCGGGCTGCGACGGATTCAGAGATTACATAACAAGAACTATGACAATGGGTGGACCTAAGATAATAGTGGCAGTCATTTACAACCATCCACTAAATGACAGAAGACCCAGACAAGATTTTGACAGAAACACTATGGCTACCATTAATATAATAGAGAGAGGAACTTCAGTTGCATGCGGGATTGGATCCAGACTCTTAATCATGGGCAATTTCAACCAAGGAAAAATAGACTGGGAAAATGGGGACCCACATGGAGGTGAAGATACAAGGAGAGCTAAACACTTGGAAGTGACTACAAGGAACTTTCTGAGCCAACATGTCAAGGGACCCACAAGAATGAGAGGGAATGACGAACCAGCTAGACTCTACCTAATATTCACCTTGAATGACTCAGAAATATGAGAAGTCAAATTTTAAGCCCCATAGGAATGAGTGACCACAGTGTATTGACCATTGTGTATCTGGTAGTGGTAGGGATAACCTATCCAAGGATGGAATTGGAAGAAAAAAATTACCGAAAAGGAAAATATGACGGGATGAAGAACTTCCTATTGGGAATACCATGAGAAACAGAACTCAGAGAAAAGACTGTACGGAATATGATGGATTATGTCACCCAGAGGTGCCAGGAAGCTGCAGACAGGTTTATCCCAGTCCAAAAAGAGAAAAATTAAAAGCAACAGAAGAATCCGTGGTTCAATCAGAAATTTGTGGCAGCGAAGCAATTGAGTAAAAGAACATGGAGAAACTACAGGAACAACAGAACACCAGAGAGCAGGGAGAGATACCATAGGGCCAGAATTAAGTACCTCAGAGTGAGGAAAGAAGCAGTGAGACAGTATGAAAATGACATCGCGAGTAAAGCTAAGAACCATCCAAAACTGCTCCACAGCCACATCAGGAGGAAAACAGCAGTGAAGGAACAAGTGATGAAACTGAGAAAAGGGGAGAACAGATACACAGAGAACGACAAGGAGGTGTGTGAAGAACTCAACAAGAGATTCCGGGAGGTCTTCACAATAGAACAAGGAGAGGTCCCTGCACTAAATGAGGAGGCAAACCAAGCAACCTTGGAGGAATTTGACCTCACCTGTGATGAGGTCAAATGGAATCTGTTGGAGCTGAATGTGACAAAAGCTGTTGGGCCTGACCGTATTTCACCTTGGATACTTAAAGAAGGTGCAGCGGCACTAAGTGTGCCACTCTCTATGGTGTATAACAGGTCACTGGAAACAGGAGACCTACCAGAAAGCTGAAAGACAACTAATGTAGTCCCAATATACAAAAAGGGTTACAGGCAAGAGGCACTGAACTACAGGCCAGTTTCCCTAACTTGTATATCATGCAAGGTGATGGAGAAGATTGTGAGGAAAAGGCTCGTAGAGCATCTGGAGGGAAACAGCTTTGTAACACACCACCATCATGGGCTCAGAGATGGTAAATCGTGCCTCACAGGTCTAATAGAATTCTATGACCATGCAACACAAATTAGGCAAGAAAGAGAAGGGTGGACAGACTGCATTTTCTTGTACTGTCAGAAATCCTTTGACACAATACCTCACAAAAGGCTGTTACAAAAGTTGGAGCAAGAGACAGGAGTTAAAGGTAAGGTGCTCTAGTGGATAAGGGAGTATCTAAGAACAAATCCACAATTGCCGTGACGAGGATTCGAATCTACGTCCGAGATCATCCCAGATGCTGCCTTAATCGACTGAGCTACGACATGGTAAAAGAGTTGCAACCAGAAGTTTACCATGTCGTAGCTCAGTCGATTAAGACAGCGTCTGGGATGATCTCGGACGTAGGTTCGAATCCTCGTCACGACCCTTGTGGATTTGTTCATTGATGCATCACATTATTGTGATTTCTGTGTGTAATGGAGTATCGAAGCAACAGAAAACCGCGAGTAAATGTGAGGGGAGAGACATCAGAGTGGCGAGATGTCACCAGCGGGGATCCACAGGGCTCTGTACTTGGACCCATCCTGTTTCTAATATATGTAAACGAAGTTCCAGAGAGTATAGACTCATTCCTCAATATGTTTGTTGATGATGCAAAAATTATGAGAAGAATCAAAACAGATAAAGATAGACAGAGACT
Source organism: Procambarus clarkii (assembly GCF_040958095.1). Taxonomy (NCBI): domain Eukaryota; kingdom Metazoa; phylum Arthropoda; class Malacostraca; order Decapoda; family Cambaridae; genus Procambarus; species Procambarus clarkii. The sequence goes on from NC_091163.1 coordinate 28,281,671, forward strand.
AAAGGACGACTTGACAAACTGGTGGAATTGTCTAGAACATGGCTACTAAAGTTCAATTCAGATAAGTGTAAAGTAATGAAATTGGGCGAAGGGAACAGAAGGCTGAATACACTGCACCATTTGGGAGGTGATATCCTGCAAAAGTCAAATAGAGAGAAAGATCTGGGGGTTGATATCACACCGAACCTGTCCCCAGAGGCCCCCATCAAAAGGATATCATCACCGGTATATGCTAGACTGGCCAACATAAGAACTGCCTTTAGAAACTTGTGTAAGGAATCGTTCAGGACCCTGTATATCACTAATGTCAGACCAGTCCTGGAGTATGCAGCTCCAGTCTGGAGTCCATACCTAGATAAACACAAGACGAAGTTAAAAAAGATTCAGAGGTATGCCACCAGACTGTTCCCAGAACTGAGAGGTATGAGCTATGAGGAAAGGCTAAGAGAACTGAACCTCACATCCCTGGAAAACAGAGGAGTAAGGGGAAGACATGATGACCACCTACAAAATTCACAAGGGGAATTGACAGTGTGTACAAAGACAAACTCAGTCTTGTTCGTGTTCAGCACGGGTGGAACACGAACAAGGGGACACAGGTGGAACACGAACAAGGGGACACGGGTGGAACACGAACAAGGGGACACAGGTGGAACACGAACAAGGGGACACATGTGGAAACTTAGTACCCAAATGAGCCACAGAAACATTAGAAAGGATTATTTCAGTGTCAGAGTAGTTAAGAAATGTAATGCACTGGGAAGTGACGTGGTGAAGGCTGAAGGTTGATATATATCTGAACCTAACCAACCTTACCTAACCTAAACTAACCTATCTTAGCCTAACCTAAACTAACATAAGTCAAGAATTAATGTTCGTCTATATAAATAAAAATGGAAATGTCCGTTTGTTCAAAATCGCTAATCTCCGAAAGTTCTTCACCGATTGCTTTGAAATTTTCACACAACGTTCCATTCGCATCCGAGCAGGTTTTTATATACATACTATATAGATGTCAGACGTGACATCTATATAGTATGTTTATAAAAAACATGTTTTTTTCTAAAAAAAACTGTTTTTCATGTGTTTTTCATGTGAGGGAAATCATCCACACATCTTTACCGATTGCTTTGAAATTTTGACACAACGTTGGTTTCGAAGAGGCGCGTCTTTTTATATATCTACTATATACATGCCTCACCTGTGACAGGAAAAACATATATTTTTTTTATTTAAAACAGTGCCATCTGTTGAATGTAAAGGCAACACACGCTGTAATCTCCGGCAAGTTCGTCACCAATTCCTTTGAAATTTTGACACAACGTTGCATTCAATTAGGCGCGGTTTTTTATATACCTACTATATAGATGTCACCCCTCTGATAGGTAAAAACATCCGTTTTTGAAAAACAGCGCCATCTGTTGGACACAATGGCAACTTGCACGCAATACTAAATATGTCACGAATTCCATTTCAATGTTTCCAATTGCATTGATAAATTTTATTTTTCGTAAATTTCGATTTATTTTATTTTTTATTTAATTATTTTGTGTGAATTGTATTGGAATTGAGCTGTGTTGTTTACCAGACTGTTCATTTTGTGACAATAGTTTATTTTTATATTTTTTCATATTTTCATTTTTTAACTTTTTCTTATATTTCAGTGATGGAAACATCAGATCACTTAATGTTCCCAATTTTCTGATGTGAACATCAGATCATTTGGGAAGGCATCAGACGAGGGAGTGGGGAATGGTGGGGATGATGAGGGGACGGAAGTGAGAGATGGTGAGGAGGACGAGGGGACAGGTGAGGGGGGATGGTGGGGAGGCCGAGGAGACGGGTGAGGGAGTGGGGAATGGTGGGGAGGCCGAGGAGACGGGTGAGGGGGGATGGTGGGGAGGCCGAGGAGACGGGTGAGGGAGTGGGGAATGGTGGGGAGGCCGAGGAGACGGGTGAGGGGGGATGGTGGGGGGGCCGAGGAGACGGGTGAGGGGGGATGGTGGGGAGGCCGAGGAGACGGGTGAGGGGGGGGATGGTGGGGAGGCCGAGGAGACGGGTGAGGGGGGATGGTGGGGAGGCCGAGGAGACGGGTGAGGGGGGATGGTGGGGAGGCCGAGGAGACGGGTGAGGGGGGGGATGGTGGGGAGGCCGAGGAGACGGGTGAGGGGGGGATGGTGGGGAGGCCGAGGAGACGGGTGAGGGGGGAATGGTGGGGAGGCCGAGGAGACGGGTGAGGGGGGGATGGTGGGGAGGCCGAGGAGACGGGTGAGGGGGGGATGGTGGGGAGGCCGAGGAGACGGGTGAGGGGGGGATGGTGGGGAGGCCGAGGAGACGGGTGAGGGGGGGATGGTGGGGAGGCCGAGGAGACGGGTGAGGGGGGGATGGTGGGGAGGCCTAGGAGACGGGTGAGGGGGGGGGATGGTGGGGGAGGACTGGGGGACAGGAAAAGTTGCTGAACCACAGCAACACATAGCCGGGTACTGCTAGTAATATAATATAATAATAATAATTCAAATAAACTTATTGGAAAAAATTGAAAATAAAGAACATTTATCGGCCTATTAGGCAAATCGGGCCTTGCATAGGCTGAGTACTGCGTTCTGGGTACTAGGTGCACCATTATATATATATATATATATATATATATATATATATATATATATATATATATATATATATATATATATAATATATTGTGACGGTAACGCGTTGGTGTTCGGCTGTTTAAGGCTAGGGGTATGGCCTCGTCACATAGTTATAAAAAAAAAATAGAAAAACTGGAACTTCGTCTGTGGTAAGGTAAGGAGAAGACACACAAAACACAAGTAAACTTTAACAATGAAATTTTAATTACGTTAAATAAATCAAACATGAAAATAATGCACAAACAAATTCTTATATTAAATCAATGAATCAAAATAATAAGAATACTTAAATGACAAAATGAAAAGTTACGTTAAGGCAAAATAACAAGAAGTGCAACACAAAGGTAAGTGGGAGGTGCTGGAATATTGGCTTAAAGCCACCACCTCTCTCAGTACACGCTAACGTCTAGCTGGGAGGAGTGCTGGCTACGAAAGCACGGAACATTCTGAGGACTGATGTTGGGGCGACCCCAGACATCAGGTAGTATTGGGGGCGAGTGCAGGTGCAGCCAGACCGGCGACCAATCAGCGGAGCCGTAGCGATCAACGGGTAGTTTGGTGGTTGGAGTTCGAACAGGTGGCTGGTTGCATACGTTTCTGCTCACCCTGGCAAGCCTTGCTGGTGCTGGTGTTGTTGTCGTTGTTGGACATTTCTTCCATAGTCTTTTTATATAATTGTGAAGACGTAATTTTGGAGGGAAGAGCAGGCTCAATCTCTTGAAGGAGATTATCGTCACAATATATAATATATAATATATATATATATTTATATATATCATACATATACATACATATCAACATGCATGCATAATGATCACAGCGTCTTAAACACACACACACACACACAAAATAATATGCCTACTTAGGAACTGAAAAGAAAAATTATACCCTATATTTTTTAATTTTATTAATTCCCTCTGCATGTGTTGCTTTTAAAATAAACGACATTTAATGTAAAATATAAACAAAATATAAATATTTTTTCTTTCAAAGATTATAACAAACATTATATACAAACATTCAAACAAGATATAGACCGCAACAGCTTCACATTGAGTGGGCATCACTGTCGGTGGGGGAGACCGTTGCCATGTCCGTATTGGCCGCCCGAGTCAGCTGCTGCTGTATCATTCTCCAGCCTAGTTACTGGAGGGTGTGTAGGGGCATCTGCTGCTGGGACTTCATCCCAAACTCTGACATGACTGCTTCCATGCTGAACTGTGATGTCACTTCCTCCAGAATGTTGGAAGTGCTCTTGTTGTGGACCGGTCTGGGAGGCTACTGGGATCTCATCCTAAAATATGACGTCACAGACTTCCTAGTGAACTGGAGGGATTGTCTGTGGGTTGGTACGGGATGGTGCTGGTCTTCTTTCTCCATTTACTTATCTCCGACACCATCCCTGCTGGTGTCGATGATTGCGTCCGGGCTGGTATGAGGCTCCACCGTGAGGTGTGCAGTGTCTTCAGGTCCAGACTCCACGTCAACGGGGTCGGAAAACGCGCCGCGTGTCCTTAGGCAGTAACTTTTTATCGATACCCAAAACGATTCAACTACCTTTGCCAGCCATATACACCAGCGTTTTCCTGTGAAGTCCATGGTCACCATATTCAACTAACTCCGAGAAGCTGTTTGAACTCTAAATTACTCAAATGAATTTTAGTAATAAAAAAATTACCAAACTATCGGTGCTCTTTCCCTGATCTGCTCTTCATATCAGAGATGAAATAATATAGTCAGCTTAGAATATGTACATATCAGAGGTCGTAATATAGACAGCTTACAATAGGAGAGTTTAGGTGGCCGTGTGATAGTGACGGGTTGGTGAAGGTTGCAGTTTGATAATGTCAGGATGGTGCAGGACGCAGTGTGACAACAATAGGATTGTGGATGCTGCAGCGTGATAGGGATGGAATCTACGTTGAATAGGAAATGTGTTCGGTCATTCAACCGAATGACCAAACCCTAGAACAACAACAACCCCAGGGTCCTCCTGCTGTGTCAACAACAACATCTCCAGGGTACTTGTGCTGTGTCAGCAGCAACAACCCCAGGGTCCTCGTGCTGTGTCAACAACAACAACCCCAGGGTCCTCGTGCTGAGTCAGCAGCAACAACCCCAGGGTCCTCGTGCTGTGTCAACAGCAACAACCCCAGGGTCCTCGTGCTGTGTCAGCAGCAACAACCCCAGGGTCCTCGTGCTGTGTCAACAACAACCCCAGGGTCCTCGTGCTGTGTCAATAACAACATCTCCAGGGTACTTGTGCTGTGTCAGCAGCAACAACCCCAGGGTCCTCGTGCTGTGTCAACAGCAACAACCCCAGGGTCCTCGTGCTGTGTCAACAGCAACAACCCCAGGGTCCTCGTGCTGTGTCAGCAGCAACAACCCCAGGGTCCTCGTGCTGTGTCAGCAGCAACAACCCCAGGGTCCTCGTGCTGTGTCAACAGCACCAGCCCCAGGGTCCTCGTGCAGTGTCAGCAGCAACAACCCCAGGGTCCTCGTGCTGTGTCAGCAGCAACAACCCCAGGGTCCTCGTGCTGTGTCAGCAGCAACAACCCCAGGGTCCTCGTGCTGTGTCAGCAGCAACAACCCCAGGGTCCTCGTGCTGTGTCAGAAGCAACAACCCCAGGGTCCTCGTGCTGTGTCAACAGCAACAACCCCAGGGTCCTCGTGCTGTGTCAGCAGCAACAACCCCAGGGTCCTCGTGCTGTGTCAACAACAACAACAACAACCCCAGGGTCCTCGTGCTGTGTCAGCACCAACAACCCCAGGGTCCTCGTGCTGTGTCAACAGCAACAACCCCAGGGTCCTCGTGCTGTGTCAGCAGCAACAACCCCAGGGTCCTCGTGCTGTGTCAACAACAACAACAACAACCCCAGGGTCCTCGTGCTGTGTCAACAGCAACAACCCCAGGGTCCTCGTGCTGTGTCAACAACAACATCTCCAGGGTACTTGTGCTGTGTCAACAGCAACCACCCCAGGGCCCTCGTGCTGTGTCAACAGCAACAACCCCAGGGTCCTCGTGCTGTGTCAGCAGCAACAACCCCAGGGTCCTCGTGCTGTGTCAGCAGCAACAACCCCAGGGTCCTCGTGCTGTGTCAGCAGCAACAACCCCAGGGTCCTCGTGCTGTGTCAGCAGCAACAACCCCAGGGTCCTCGTGCTGTGTCAACAGCACCAACGCCAGGGTCCTCGTGCTGTGTCAACAGCAACAACTCCAGGGTCCTCGTGCTGTGTCAACAACAACAACAACAACCCCAGGGTCCTCGTGCTGTGTCAGCAGCAACAACCCCAGGGTCCTCGTGCTGTGTCAACAGCAACAACCCCAGGGTCCTCGTGCTGTGTCAGCAGCAACAACCCCAGGGTCCTCGTGCTGTGTCAACAGCACCAACCCCAGGGTCCTCGTGCTGTGTCAGCAGCAACAACCCCAGGGTCCTCGTGCTGTGTCAACAACAACAACAACAACCCCAGGGTCCTCGTGCTGAGTCAGCAGCAACAACCCCAGGGTCCTCGTGCTGTGTCAACAGCAACAACCCCAGGGTCCTCGTGCTGTGTCAGCAGCAACAACCCCAGGGTCCTCGTGCTGTGTCAACAACAACAACAACAACCCCAGGGTCCTCGTGCTGTGTCAATAACAACATCTCCAGGGTACTTGTGCTGTGTCAGCAGCAACAACCCCAGGGTCCTCGTGCTGTGTCAACAGCAACAACCCCAGGGTCCTCGTGCTGTGTCAACAGCAACAACCCCAGGGTCCTCGTGCTGTGTCAGCAGCAACAACCCCAGGGTCCTCGTGCTGTGTCAGCAGCAACAACCCCAGGGTCCTCGTGCTGTGTCAACAGCAACAACCCCAGGGTCCTCGTGCTGTGTCAGCAGCAACAACCCCAGGGTCCTCGTGCTGTGTCAACAACAACAACAACAACCCCAGGGTCCTCGTGCTGTGTCAGCAGCAACAACCCCAGGGTCCTCGTGCTGTGTCAACAGCAACAACCCCAGGGTCCTCGTGCTGTGTCAGCAGCAACAACCCCAGGGTCCTCGTGCTGTGTCAACAACAACAACAACAACCCCAGGGTCCTCGTGCTGTGTCAACAGCAACAACCCCAGGGTCCTCGTGCTGTGTCAACAACAACCACCCCAGGGTCCTCGTGCTGTGTCAACAACAACAACCCCAGGGTCCTCGTGCTGTGTCAACAACAACAACCCCAGGGTCCTCGTGCTGTGTCAGCAGCAACAACCCCAGGGTCCTCGTGCTGTGTCAACAACAACAACCCCAGGGTCCTCGTGCTGTGTCAACAACAACAACCCCAGGGTCCTCGTGCTGTGTCAGCAGCAACAACCCCAGGGTCCTCGTGCTGTGTCGGCAGCAACAACCCCAGGGTCCTCGTGCTGTGTCAGCAGCAACAACCCCAGGGTCCTCGTGCTGTGTCAGCAGCAACAACCCCAGGGGCCTCGTGCTGTGTCAGCAGCAACAACCCCAGGGGCCTCGTGCTGTGTCAGCAGCAACAGCCCCAGGGGCCTCGTGCTGTGTCAGCAGCAACAACCCCAGGGGCCTCGTGCTGTGTCAACAACAACAACAACAACCCCAGGGGCCTCGTGCTGTGTCAACAACAACAACAACAACCCCAGGGTCCTCGTGCTGTGTCAACAACAACAACCCCAGGGTCCTCGTGCTGTGTCAACAACAACAACCCCAGGGTCCTCGTGCTGTGTCAGCAGCAACAACCCCAGGGTCCTCGTGCTGTGTCAACAACAACCCCAGGGTCCTCGTGCTGTGTCAACAACAACAACAACAACCCCAGGGTCCTCGTGCTATGTCAACAACAACAACCCCAGGGTCCTCGTGCTATGTCAACAACAACAACCCCAGGGTCCTCGTGGTGTGTCAACAACAACAACAACAACAACCCAAGGGTCCTCGTGCTGTGTCAGCAACAACAACAACAACCCCAGGGTCCTCGTGCTGTGTCAGCAGCAACAACCCCAGGGTCCTCGTGCTGTGTCAACAACAACCACCCCAGGGTCCTCGTGCTGTGTCAACAACAACCACCCCAGGGTCCTCGTGCTGTGTCAGCAGCAACAACCCCAGGGTCTTCGTGCTGTGTCAACAACAACAACCCCAGGGTCCTCGTGCTGTGTCGTCAACAACAACAACCCCAGGGTCCTCGTGCTGTGTCAACAACAACAACCCCAGGGTCCTCGTGCTGTGTCAGCAGCAACAACCCCAGGGTCCTCGTGCTGTGTCAGCAGCAACAACCCCAAGGGCCTCGTGCTGTGTCAGCAGCAACAACCCCAGGGGCCTCGTGCTGTGTCAGCAGCAACAACCCCAGGGGCCTCGTGCTGTGTCAGCAGCAACAACCCCAGGGTCCTCGTGCTGTGTCAACAACAACAACAACAACCCCAGGGTCCTCGTGCTGTGTCAACAACAACAACCCCAGGGTCCTCGTGCTGTGTCAACAACAACAACCCCAGGGTCCTCGTGCTGTGTCAGCAGCAACAACCCCAGATTCCTCGTGCTGTGTCAACAACAACAACCACAACCACCCCAGTTTCCTCGTGCTGTGTCAACAACAACAACAACAACCCCAGGGTCCTCGTGCTGTGTCAACAACAACCCCAGGGTCCTCGTGCAGTGTCAACAACAACAACAACAACCCCAGGGTCCTCGTGCTGTGTCAGCAACAACAACCCCAGGGTCCTCGTGCTGTGTCAGCAGCAACAACCCCAGGGTCCTCGTGCTGTGTCAGCAGCAACAACCCCAGGGTCCTCGTGCAGTGTCAACAACAACAACAACAACAACAACCCCAGGGTCCTCGTGCTGTGTCAACAACAACAACAACCACCCCAGGGTCCTCGTGCTGTGTCAACAACAACAACCCCAGGGTCCTCGTGCTGTGTCAACAACAACAACCCCAGGGTCCTCGTGCTGTGTCAACAACAACCCCAGGGTCCTCGTGCTGTGTCAACAACAACAACCCCAGGGTCCTCGTGCTGTGTCAACAACAACAACCCCAGGGTACTTGTGCTGTGTCAACAGCAACAACCCAAGGGTCCTCGTGCTGTGTCAGCAGCAACAACCCCAGGGTCCTCGTGCTGTGTCAGCAGCAACAACCCCAGGGTCCTCGTGCTGTGTCAGCAGCAACAACCCCAGGGTCCTCGTGCTGTGTCAGCAGCAACAACCCCAGGGTCCTCGTGATGTGTCAACAGCAACAACCTCAGGGTCCTCGTGCTGTGTCAGCAGCAACAACCCCAGGGTCCTCGTGCTGTGTCAGCAGCAACAACCCCAGGGTCCTCGTGCTGTGTCAGCAGCAACAACCCCAGGGTCCTCGTGTTGTGTCAACAACAACAACAACAACAACAACAACAACCCCAGGGTCCTCGTGCTGTGTCAACAACAACAACAACAACAACCCCAGGGTCCTCGTGCTGTGTCAACAACAACAACAACAACCCCAGGGTCCTCGTGCTGTGTCAACAACAACAACAACAACCCTAGGGTCCTCGTGCTGTGTCAACAACAACAACAACAACCCCAGGGTCCTCGTGCTGTGTCAACAACAACAACAACCCCAGGGTCCTCGTGCTGTGTCAACAACAACAACCCCAGGGTCCTCGTGCTGTGTCAACAACAACAAAAACAACAACAACCCCAGGGTCCTCGTGCGGTGTCAACAACAACCCCAGGGTCCTCGTGCTGTGTCAACAACAACAACAACAACCCCAGTTTCCTCGTGCTGTGTCAACAACAACAACCCCAGGGTCCTCGTGCTGTGTCAACAACAACAACAACAACAACCCCAGGGTCCTCGTGCTGTGTCAACAACAACAACAACAACCCCAGTTTCCTCGTGCTGTGTCAACAACAACAACCCCAGGGTCCTCGTGCTGTGTCAACAACAACAACAACAACCCCAGGGTCCTCGTGCTGTGTCAACAACAACAACAACAACAACCCCAGGGTCCTCGTGCTGTGTCAACAACAACAACAACAACCCCAAGGTCCTCGTGCTGTGTCAACAACAACAACAACAACCCCAGGGTCCTCGTGCTGTGTCAACAACAACAACAACAACCCCAGGGTCCTCGTGCTGTGTCAACAACAACAAAAACAACAACAACCCCAGGGTCCTCGTGCTGTGTCAACAACAACCCCAGGGTCCTCGTGCTGTGTCAACAACAACAACCCCAGGGTCCTCGTGCTGTGTCAACAACAACAACCCCAGGGTCCTCGTGCTGTGTCAACAACAACAACAACCCCAGGGTCCTCGTGCTGTGTCAGCAACAACAACAACAACAACAACCCCGGGGTTCTCGTTCACTGTGCACCGGTTGGTTCGGTTCATGAGAGTCTGGTTAGCTTAAACGGCTGAATATTGTACGTTGTGGCAAATGTAGAGAGATAAAGGGGGCGGCGCTTACCTACGACACTCTCAAGACATAATGGTATAAGGCTTATGGCTGATGTCAAGGAACGAATATCTACACACCTTGTCACTGTAGCCATCTTCACTACAAATTGTAGTAGTCACTGTAGCCATCTTCACTACACATTGTAGTAGTCGCTGTAGCCATCTTCACTACACATTGTAGTAGTCACTGTAGCCATCTTCACTACACATTGTAGTAGTCACTGTAGCCATCTTCACTCGTCATTGTAACAGTCACTGTAGCCATCTCCCCTACACACACTCTGCCACTGTAACCATCTCCACTACACACACTCTGTCACTGTAACCATCTCCACTACACACACTCTGTCACTGTAACCATCTTCATACTGTCTTTGTCACTGTGGACAGAGTGGACCACTTTCACTTTCTTTGCATAGAAAGAAAGTCCGAAGTCCCATACCCATCCCGGGGACGGTGGTGGAAAAGGTTACATAGTAAAACGTACGTCAGGCTACGAGAAGCCGCGTCCAACAGCCTGGTTGACCTGACCGTCACCCAGGAGGCCTGGTCAGTCAACGGGCCGCTGGGTCCTTGACCCCCCCCCCCCCTCCCCGGGAATCAACGCAAGGTAACCACAAGGTAAGTCACATAATGGGCTCAGGAACTGAGTGATTACATTATACTTGATAAAGGTTTAGGACGGACCGAAACGTCTTCGTCTCCTCATCTTCTGGAATGTGGTTTAGCCTTAAATTGAACTTTGGATATTTATCTCAAGATTTCTCGTAGAACATCATTTTGAATGGTGGTGCACATTTCTTCACCACAATTGGCAGAGTTTTTTCTGGATTTGGCGTTTTTTCCATAGTCAATTGCATAGTGACGCAAATTATGCGAATTGTTCTCCTGTCAGGGTTCACATTTAGTAAATCTACATCAACAGGTGGTGTAAACTGTCAGAGATACTTGTATCCAAGCCTAAGCCAGCAGCAGTAACGTCTATAGATATTTGCATACCTTACTGGAGGATCCATAATTTTGTGATCATTCTTCCTCTTTAATACAATGATGAATGGTGAGAAGTGGGAAGTTCATTGTGCCTTATTCAAATATGTTTCGTTGCAGTTCTTAATAAATAGAGCTGTGCCTTTAGTCTGCTCAAAGGCCAGCCATTATGAAGATCATTGTCCTACTTAGGAGCATAATGTTTTGATTAAGTCATCAGTTATATCATTGCATTTGGAGACCATTCTGCACAAAGGCATTCACGCGAGACATAAAAATCTCCCTCAGTTACTATTTTGTTATGAGTCTACACAAGCACCTCACAGTTATGCCTTGCAAACAAAGTTATGTTGAGTGCAATCAGAACTCACTAAGCAGAATTCCTTGTCAAAATTCTTGCACTCAAACGAGTATACGTTACCAAAGTCGACGCGTAATTATAAGGGCCTCGTTGGCACCGCGTGAAGTAACTTTCATAACAAAACGAAAAAATTGCTAATGCATAAAGAGTAACTAGCGAACACACACTTATATAAAGCTACATATAATTCTCATCAGGGACAAATAACGCAGAAGCCATCACCATCAGAAAACGTCGACCATCTATTCGTAAACAAGGTGTTAAAGTGTAAATGGCAGTGAAAATGTACAAGGAATAGGACGTTTGATATCTACACGAAGAGGGCATAAACCTTCACCATATTGCTCAGGATCTTGTAAATCTCCACAAGAGAGATCCTTGAAAGGTGACACACCATATGGCTCAGGGACTTGAAGAGTGCACGCCAGAAATTATTCGCTTCGAGCTACTCCCACCCAGTTCCTTGGCCTCAAAGCCGGCCGGGCCTTAGGAGCCGGTCGGCCGAGCGGACAGCACGCTGGACTTGTGATCCTGTGGTCCTGGGTTCGATCCCAGGCGCCGGCGAGAAACAATGGGCAGAATTTCTTTCACCCTATGCCCCTGTTACCTAGCAGTAAATAGGTACCTGGGTGTTAGTCAGCTGTCACGGGCTGCTTCCTGGGGGGTGGAGGCCTGGTCGAGGACCGGGCCGCGGGGACACTAAAAGCCCCGAAATCATCTCAAGATAACCTCAAGAAGACCTTGCGTCTACACTTCCTGAACCCCGTATGATCCCTAACGCACACGGGTCAACAGGAACGCCCCACACGGGTAGACTAGAATGTCACACACAGGTCAACAGGAAGGCCTCACACAGGTCAACAGGAAGGCCTCACACAGGTCAACAGGAAGGCCTCACACAGGTCAACAGGAAGGCCTCACAGGTCAACAGGAAGGCCTCACACAGGTCAACAGGAAGGCCTCACACAGCTCAACAGGAAGGCCTCACACAGGTCAACAGGAAGGCCTCACACAGGTCAACAGGAAGGCCTCACACAGGTCAACAGGAAGGCCTCACACAGGTCAACAGGAAGGCCTCACACAGGTCAACAGGAAGGCCTCACACAGGTCAACAGGAAGGCCTCACACAGGTCAACAGGAAGGCCTCACACAGGTCAACAGGACGGCCTCAAACAGGTCAACAGGAAGGCCTCACACAGATCAACGGGAAGGCCTCACACAGATCAACGGGAAGGCCTCACACAGATCAACGGGAAGGCCTCACACAGGTCAACGGGAAGGCCTCACACAGGTCAACGGGAAGGCCTCACACAGGTCAACGGGAAGGCCTCACACAGGTCAACGGGAAGGCCTCACACAGGTCAACGGGAAGGCCTCACACAGGTCAACGGGAAAGCCTCACACAGGTCAACGGGAAAGCCTCACACAGGTCAACGGGAAAGCCTCACACAGGTCAACGGGAAAGCCTCACACAGGTCAACGGGAAAGCCTCACACAGGTCAACAGGAAGGCCTCACACAGGTCAACGGGAAAGCCTCACACAGGTCAACGGGAAAGCCTCACACAGGTCAACAGGAAGGCCTCACACAGGTCAACAGGTATGTCACACACGGATCAACAGGTATGCCAAACATAGGGGTCAACAGGTATGCCCCCCACACACACACGGGTAAACAGGTATGCCACACACACTGGTCAACAGGTATGCTAAACCCACGGGTCAACAGGTATGCCACACACACGTATCAACAGGTATGCCAAACACACTGGTCAACAGGTATGCCACACACACTGGTCAACAGGTATGCTAAACCCACGGATCAACAGGTATGCCAAACACACGGGTCAACAGGTATGCCAAACACACGGGTCAACAGGTATGCCACAATAACGGGTCAACAGGTATGCCACACATACAGGTCCATAGGTATGCCAAACACACGGGTCAACAAGTATGCCCCACACACACACACGCACGGGTCAACAGGATGCCACACACACACGCACGGGTCAACAGGATGCCACACACACACGGGTCAGTCCACAGGTGTGCCACATACACTCACCTATTTGTGCTTGCGGGGGTTGAGCTTTTGCTCTTTGGTCCCGCCGCTCAACTGTCTATCAACTAGTGTACCGATTCCTGAGCCTACTGGGCTCTATCATATCTACATTTAAACCTGTGTATGGAGTCAGTCTCCACCACATCACTGCCTAATGCATTCCACGTGTTAACTACTCTGACACTGAAAAAGTTCTTTCTAACGTCCCTGTGGCTCATTTTGGTACTCAGTTTCCACTTGTGCCTCCTTGTTCGCATACATCACGTGTTTAAGAGTATCTTTATCTACCCTGTCAATTTCTCGGAGAATTTTGTAGGTAGTGATCATGTCTCCTCTTACTCTTCTGTCTTCTAGTGTCATGAGGTGCATTTGTCGCAGCCTTTCTTCGTAACTCATGCCTCTTAGTTCTGGGACTAGGCTAGTGGCATATCTCTGAACTTTTTCAAGCTTCGCCTTGTGCTTGACAAGGTACGGGCTCCATATTGGGGCAGCAGGATAGGTCTTACATATGTGGTATACAAGGTTCTGAATGATTCCTTATACAGATTTCTGAATTCAGTTCTGCTGTTATCCAGCCTCGCAAACGCCGCAGATGTTATTCTTTTGATGTGGGCTTCAGGAGACAGGGCTTGTGTGATATCAACTCCTAGATCCTTCTCTCTGTTCGTTTCATGAAGGACTTCATCTCCCATTCTGTATCCTGTGTCTGGCCTCCTGTTTCCACTGCCCAGTTTCATTACCTTACATTTACTCGAGTTGAACTTTAGTAGCCATTTGTTGGACCAGTCATGCAGTCTGTCTAGGTCATCTTGTAGTCTCATATTGTCTTCCTCCGTCTTAATCCTCCTCATAATTTTTCCATCATCAGCAAACAATGATTGGAATGATTCTATACCATCTGGAAGATCATTTACATATATAAGAACCAGTATGGGTCCAAGGACTGAACCCTACTGTACCCCACTGGTGACGTCTAGTCAATCTGATACCTCACCCCGCACAGTGAATCGCTGCCTTCTGTTACTTAGGTACTCCCTTATCCAATGAAGTACCTTCCCTTTCACTCCTACCTGCACCTCCAGCTTTCGCACTAGTCTCTGGTGTGGCACTGTGTCAAAGGCTTTCTGGTAATCCAAAAATATGCAGTTTGGCCACCCCTCTCTTTCTTGCCCGATTCTTGTTACATGATCGTAGAATTCAATTAATCCTGTGAAGCATGACTTGCCATCCCTGAAACATATTGGTGTTGACACAAAGTTCCTTCGCTACAGATGTTCGACTTGCTTTTTTCGCACAATTTTCTTCATTAGCTTAGATGGTATGCAAGTTAAAGACACTGGCCTGTAGTTCAGTGCCTCCTGTCTATCCCCTTTCTTGTATATCGGGACCACGTTTGCCGCCTTCCAAATTTCTGGCAGTTCACCTGTTACCAGTGATTTATTATATACAATGGAGAGTGGCAGGCACAGTGCTTCTGCCCCTTCCTTTATTATCCATGGTGATATCCCTCCGGGCCTATAGCCTTTGTCACATCCAACTCTAGAAAATGCTTCCTTACATCTCCACTGGTAATCTCAAATTCCTCTACTGGTGCCTGGTTAATTATTCCTTCTCTTATCTCTGGAACTTCTCCTTGCTCTAAAGGGAAGACTTCCTGGATTTTCATATTGAGTTCCTCGCACACTTCTTTGTCATTTGTAGTGAATCTGTTTGCCTCTATCCTCAGTTCATTACCTGTTCCTTCACTGTTGTCTTTCTCCTGATGTGGCTGTGCAGAAATATGGGTTGGGTCTTAACCTTGCTTGCTATGCCGTTTTCGTATTGCCTTTCTTGCCCTTGTGTGTGTGTGTGTGTGTGTGTGTGTGTGTGTGTGTGTGTGTATGTGTGTGTGTGTGTGTGTGTGTGTGTGTGTGTGTGTGTGTGTGTGTGTGTGTGTGTGTGTGTGTGTGTGTGTGTTAACGAGATAACGAGTGGAGATTAACATGGTATTATGCCGAGAGAGAGAAAGCGGATTTTTTCTATTTTATTTTGTTCATGTTTTAAACGTATTTAGGGATTTACTGTCTCTTGTGTTAGTCACGATCCTTCCCCTCCAGGCTTCCGTTCTCACAACCCTCCTCCCCATACTCTTCCGTTCGTCACGACCCTCCACCCATTTTTGAGTTCGTCACGACCTTTCCCCCCCTCCCACTCTTCCGTTCGTCACGACCCTCCTCCATTCTTCAGTTCGTCACGACCCTCCTCTCCCCCCACTCTTCCGTTCGTCACGACCCTCCTCTCCCCCCACTCTTCCGTTCGTCACGACCCTCCACCCATTCTTGTCTTCGTCACGACCTTCCCCCCCCCCCCCACACTCTTCCGTTCGTCACGACCCTCTCCCCCACACTTCCGTTCGTCACAACCCTCCTCCCCCCACTCTTCCGTTCGTCACGATTTTGCACCCATTTTTTTGTTCATCACGACCCTCCTCCCTCCACCTTTATTCCCAGTTTTATCGAGGTTTTCCATTAGATAATTAGTGAGTTGGGCGCATGACAGCGCCATCATTACCTACCCTCTCCACCCAGATATTTGTCTAGGAAAAAATATACTTTCTTAGGCTATGACTCAGTTTACAATGTTCTGGGCCTCAGTCCATGATTTTTGTTACAGCTCAGGTTCTGAGTCGGCTATTGAGCAACTGACGACCTACTTACGCCAGACTGTTGCCAAAAACTGTTCCGATATAATTTTACGTATTTCGGAGTGGTTAGAGGGCCGAAATATACTCGGTTGAAAGATCACGTCTATTTGACAGCGATATCTCGGAAAGTCTCGTGATTATTATTTCTACTGCTGTTATTAACACAGAAAAGGGAAAGGAAAGCTTGGCAATGCCGGGGTTGAAGGTTCGCGCCCACCTCGCAGCCTTGGTGGATTTTCTCACTACTCATATTATTATTTATTTTTATTATTATACATTTATTATTTTTATTCTCATTTATAACTAGGTAAACAGCTAACGAGCACAATGACAATGTGAACAATTAGTACAGACAAGGCTGGCGGGTATTTACCCAGCCTGCGGGTCATAAATAGGTGCATCAGTTGTCATTACTTAGAAAAGGGGTGACAGAGGAGGAGGAGGATATCCATTAGGAGAGAGAGGGAAAGAGAGAGAGAAAAACAAATGTGAAATATTTGTTAAGATGTGATGGGAAATTTTAATCGAGACAAGATGGATTGTGACAGAGAATGAGATAAGACGAGAGGGAAGGCTTACTCCTGCAGGGAAGAAGCTGGGCTAGGTAGGGATAGATGGGAAGATTGGAATAGGCGTTCCATTCTCCTGGGCTCTAAGAGACTCGAACAGAGGACCCCTTTTGTGTATGTTCGAAGCTCTATCGACCGAGCTATTGAGTATTATTAATAAGGAAAGTTTCCAGAAGCAGAATCTTGATGTCAAACATATTTGTTGCTAGAATTGGGTTTAAAAGCCCGATTGCGGGTTAAAAAATAAAACAAAAACAGAGCATTTTAGCAATATAATACATTGAAACTCACTGTAAATTTATAAGCAAAACAAACAACAGCAAATACGAAAGTAACATAAAAAACAAATCCAATCACAGGGGGTGAAGTAACAGACGATAACACAGGGTGATACAGCAGAAGATAACACGGTGATACACCCGAAGATAACACAGGGTGAAAGAGCAGAAGAAAACACTGACGCAGCAGAAGATATCACATGGTGATGCAGCAGAAGATAACACAGAGTGACCAAGGAACAAAGTACACATCAAGACTCAACACAGAGGATCCGGTTATCAGATCAAATCCCCTCTTGATGGAACCACCTCTGAGTCACCCAATATTACCTTTAAGGATGTTGGTAACAAAAACGTCGTGGGGTGGGGTGATGTGATATCAGGAGCACTTTACTAGTACTGCGGTGTGTTTCAAGGAGCCTTGTGGGACGAGGAGGATGTGTACACGACTGGGAGTACATTTTGGGTCGCTGGTTGGAGGCTCCTCTGTGCTACAGTTGGGTTTTATCAAGGAGAGAAGTTTACTGAAGCTACCCATCAACAGTTTTGTCCCATTACGAGAGAACTATATATACTCCTGACGCTGCCCAGGATGCTGGCTCTTGTGGCCACGTGTGGGACGATACCTCTTGTAGCCACGTGTGGGACGATACCTCTTGTGGCCACGTGTGGGACGATACCTCTTGTGGCCACGTGTGGGACGATACCTCTTGTGGCCACGTGTGGGACGATACCTCCTGTGGCCACGTGTGGGACGATACCTCTTGTGGCCACATGTGGGACGATACCTCCTGTGGCCACGTGTGGGACGATACCTCTTGTGGCCACGTGTGGGACGATACCTCTTGTGGCCACGTGTGGGACGATATCTCTTGTGGCCACGTGAGGGACGATACCTCCTGCGGCCACGTGTGGGACGATACCTCCTGCGGCCACGTGTGGGACGATACCTCCTGTGGCCACGTGTGGGACGATACCTCTTGTGGCCACGTGTGGGACGATACCTCCTGTGGCCACGTGTGGGACGATACCTCCTGTGGCCACGTGTGGGACGATACCACGTGTGGGACGATACCTCCTGTGGCCACGTGTGGGACGATACCTCCTGTGGCCACGTGTGGGACAATACCTCCTGTGGCCACGTGTGGGACGATACCTCCTGTGGCCACGTGTGGGACGATACCTCCTGTGGCCACGTGTGGGACGATACCTCCTGTGGCCACGTGTGGGACGATACCTCCTGTGACCACGTGTGGGACAATACCTCCTGTGGCCACGTGTGGGACGATACCTCCTGTGGCCACGTGTGGGACAATACCTCCTGTGGCCACGTGTGGGACAATACCTCCTGTGGCCACGTGTGGGACGATACCTCCTGTGGCCACGTGTGGGACGATACCTCCTGTGGCCACGTGTGGGACGATACCTCCTGTTACCACGTGTGGGACGATACCTCCTGTGACCACGTGTGGGACGATACCTCCTGTGGCCACGTGTGGGACAATACCTCCTGTGACCACGTGTGGGACGATACCTCCTGTGGCCACGTGTGGGACGATACCTCCTGTGACCACGTGTGGGACGATACCTCCTGTGGGACGATACCTCCTGTGACCACGTGTGGGACGATACCTCCTGTGGGACGATACCTCCTGTGACCACGTGTGGGACGATACCTCCTGTGGCCACGTGTGGGACGATACCTCCTGTGGCCACGTGTGGGACGATACCTCCTGTGGCCACGTGTGGGACGATACCTCCTGTTACCACGTGTGGGACGATACCTCCTGTGACCACGTGTGGGACGATACCTCCTGTGGCCACGTGTGGGACAATACCTCCTGTGACCACGTGTGGGACGATACCTCCTGTGGCCACGTGTGGGACGATACCTCCTGTGACCACGTGTGGGACGATACCTCCTGTGGGACGATACCTCCTGTGACCACGTGTGGGACGATACCTCCTGTGGGACGATACCTCCTGTGACCACGTGTGGGACGATACCTCCTGTGGCCACGTGTGGGACGATACCTCCTGTGGCCACGTGTGGGACGATACCTCCTGTGGCCACGTGTGGGACGATACCTCCTGTGGCCACGTGTGGGACGATACCTCCTGTGGCCACGTGTGGGACGATACCTCCTGTGGCCACGTGTGGGACGATACCTCCTGTGGCCACGTGTGGGACGATACCTCCTGTGGCCACGTGTGGGACGATACCTCCTGTGGCCACGTGTGGGACGATACCTCCTGTGGCCACGTGTGGGACGATACCTCCTGTGGCCACGTGTGGGACGATACCTCCTGTGGCCACGTGTGGGACGATACCTCCTGTGGCCACGTGTGGGACGATACCTCCTGTGGCCACGTGTGGGACGATACCTCCTGTAGCCACGTGTGGGACGATACCTCCTGTGGCCACGTGTGGGACGATACCTCCTGTGGCCACGTGTGGGACAATACCTCCTGTGGCCACGTGTGGGACAATACCTCCTGTGGCCACGTGTGGGACAATACCTCCTGTGGCCACGTGTGGGACGATACCTCCTGTGGCCACGTGTGGGACAATACCTCCTGTGGCCACGTGTGGGACAATACCTCCTGTGGCCACGTGTGGGACAATACCTCCTGTGGCCACGTGTGGGACAATACCTCCTGTGGCCACGTGTGGGTCAATACCTCCTGTGGCCACGTGTGGGACGATACCTCCTGTGGCCACGTGTGGGACGATACCTCCTGTGGCCACGTGTGGGACGATACCTCCTGTGGCCACGTGTGGGACGATACCCTCTGTGGCCACGTGTGGGACAATACCTCCTGTGGCCACGTGTGGGACGATACCTCCTGTGGCCACGTGTGGGACAATACCTCCTGTGGCCACGTGTGGGACAATACCTCCTGTGGCCACGTGTGGGACAATACCTCCTGTGGCCACGTGTGGGACAATACCTCCTGTGGCCACGTGTGGGACAATACCTCCTGTGGCCACGTGTGGGACGATACCTCCTGTGGCCACGTGTGGGACGATACCTCCTGTGGCCACGTGTGGGACAATACCTCCTGTGGCCACGTGTGGGACAATACCTCCTGTGGCCACGTGTGGGACAATACCTCCTGTGGCCACGTGTGGGCTGCTAGGGCCTCCAGGTTTTCCTGGCGGCTTTTGGGGAGACTATTATGCCCTTGTTACGCATCCTTGTCATTCCATTAATTTCTGATTACTCTAAATGTTTTATTGTTGTGCATGCAGTTATTGTCTTGGTTAAATTTTTGGTTATATACATTGGTCAAATGCTCGTTAATTCAAGCGTAAAACTTGTTTATTAACGATAAACGCATTCTACCTAACCCGTCCTCAGACTGGGTTTATTCCATCCAGCGGCCGACCCCAAAGACGCACTCATCCATTCTAACAGTCTGTTCATTCAAAATCGGAACTTTCTAAAATATATATTAATATTATATATTAGCATATCTGTGCATATATAGAAGTAGGTTAGGTCAGGCGTTTAGGCTTTATTGGTAATTATTTGTAAAACTTGGGAGAAGCATTTACGAAATGGCAATTCGAACAGTGGTCGTCATCAAAGAAGTGTTCGAGAAATGTTCGAAAGCCCTCAGCTTTAAGAACCTCATCAAGACTGCACAAATGCTGGTTCATCCAGCCGCCAACTTCACCGTTTATATAGCAAAAATACTTTAGAATCGAATCAAATGTTAACGTTGGAACATTTAATGTTAACAAACAGTTCTACGCAATCTGCCCCGACACAGTCTGCTCCCGACACCGTCTGCTCCCGACACCGTCTGCCCCCGACACCGTCTGCCCCCGACACCGTCTGCCCCCGACACCGTCTGCCCCCGACACCGTCTGCCCCCGACACCGTCTGCCCCCGACACCGCCTGCCCCCGACACCGTCTGCCCCCGACACCGTCTGCCCCCGACACAGTCTGCCCCCGACACAGTCTGCCCCCGACACAGTCTGCCCCCGACACAGTCTGCCCCAATACAATCTGCTCCCAACGCATTCTGCTCCCGACGCAGTCTGCTCCCGACGCAGTCTGCCCCCGACGCAGTCTGCCCCCGACGCAGTCTGCCCCCGACGCAGTCTGCCCCCGACGCAGTCTGCCCCCGACACAGTCTGCTCCCGACACAGTCTGCTCCCGACACAGTCTGCTCCCGACGCAGTCTGCTCCCGACGCAGTCTGCTCCCGACGCAGTCTGCTCCCGACGCAGTCTGCTCCGACACAGTCTGCTCCGACACAGTCTGCTCCCGACGCAGTCTGCTCCCGACACAGTCTGCTCCCGACACAGTCTGCTCCGACACAGTCTGCTCCCGACGCAGTCTGCTCCCGACGCAGTCTGCTCCCGACGCAGTCTGCTCCCGACGCAGTCTGCTCCCGACGCAGTCTGCTCCCGACGCAGTCTGCTCCCGACGCAGTCTGCTTCCGACGCAGTCTGCTCCGACACAGTCTGCTCCCGACACCGTCTGCTCCCGACACCGTCTGCCCCCGACACCGTCTGCCCCCGACACAGTCTGCTCCCGACGCAGTCTGCTCCCGACGCAGTCTGCTCCCGGCGCAGTCTGCTCCGATACAGTCTGTGAACGGTCTATAGTTTGGCCAAGGTAGTAGAAAACGGTATACGCTAAGCGTTTATAAGAGTCGACCGCACTGGTAGCCAGCTTTTTCTTCACTATTTTAAAAGCGTCACATAAAGGTTTGAATCGAATTGAAAATGACGAGTAGAGTTCGAACTTGACCGATCGATCTGATCTGTAGAGGCCGACGGTATAGTTAGTCCTAGAAACCGTCGATATTACGGTGTTTATAAATGTGACACTTGCCTATAACGTCGAAATTACGGCGCATTAAATGTAAGCACAAGTTGTGTGTGGATTTCTATTTTCTAGAACGGTGAACAAACCTTTCATTACTGAACGTGTTTGTTTGGCTGTTTCTGCTCTGTCGATCCATAAAAACTCGACAGTTTGTATGTTGGATTCTCTGTTCCAACATACAAATTGATAAGCTTTTGATCTGTCCATTAATTCCCCCCCCCCCCCTCCCTAATTATTATGACGTCATCAAGGAACCATTAACAAAAAACATGGGACAAAGGAAACGAATGGCCATCTTTGTCCCAACAGAAGTAACATGTTTAATATCCTATTAAATACGTGACTAGAGATTAATTTCAATTACAATTATGATAAAGCTCTAGTTGGTTGATAAATTTACGATTATTCAAATCGGCAAAGAGACCCTTTCAAGGTATCTCAACAGTCAACGTTGCAAGAATGAAGAGAAATGTCCTTAATTTTTCTTAGACGTCTCTTAAGGAAGCATCACCAGGTCCCAACGGTTAAGAGTTGATAAAACCGAGAGAAGGGGCCTAAATGGTTCTCGAGGGGCTTCTTGGGATACATCAGGGGGTCCCTGGGTGTCCCTGTAGATTCCCCAAAGGTCCCTGGTTATTCCTCAATCCGGTATACCAGATTCGATTTCGAACAGAAATGGGTTGGAACATTAACCTTTGTGTAATATCTCTGTTCATCTATCAGTAAATAGATACCAGGGAGGGAGAGAATTATCAGGGGAAAGTGCCAAGCCATTAGGACTATGTAGCACTATTGAAGAGCTCAGGATAAGAATATGGGATGAGACGGAGGGAGTTGGGCAACTGCTGTGGGGATGCATCCTGGGTAAGATTGGTAGTTCAACTTGGAGGAGGGGGAGGGGGTGGACCTCGATATAAGCCTAAAGTATTATCCCGCCAAATACACACCGAAACTACGATGTTGGTACAACGTTCGAACAAGTTTTAACACTTCCTAACCAGTTATAACAACCAATATAGCAAGTTGTAACAACGTTCTAATACGTCATAAACACGTTTAGCCAAGATGTAACAACTTTATTACAAGTTGTAACAAGCGGAAAATAGAGACAGTTTCGGTTTGTGTTTCCAGGGTTATACACCAGGCTTCCTGTCCCCGGTAAAAGTAATGATTATATAAGCAACTCTGCCACAGAAAATTATATTAATAAGAACCCGGTAGTACAGTCGGGTTCGTTTTCGACTCACAATCGAGAACTCCGGGTTCGAATCCCCGGCGGGGCAGAAATTGTTAGGCGCATCTCCTATCACCTAATTCCCCTGTTCACCTAGCAGTAAATAGGTGCCCAGGAGTAGGTCAGCTTGTTGTGGGGCTGTCCTGGGCGGGGTCAGTAATTCGACCCTGGTGAGGGGGAGGGGGGGGGAAACCTTGATATAAGCCTAACGTGTATGAATACACACTGGCTGCCTGTCCCCCGAACCAATGAATTATGATATGGCGGCTTGAATCGTTCCCTGTATGTTGGGCGACCTATTTAGTTCCTATTTATAAATGGGCTGTTCCTAATTATTAGGAACAGCCCATTTATTGCAGAATTAGTATGGATATATTGACGGTATTATATGTATTATGTGATATAATACTGGAACTAAAGGAAATGGGTTTGAATCAATTTAGATTTTCCCTTTTTAGTGATTTATTCCATATATTAGTTTGCGTACTATGTCTTATATATATCTTCTCATTCAGCCAATGTATTACGTAACTACTCCGTTTCTATGACGAGAGACGAATTCTCTCGATATGTTTACCAATCTAAGAAGTACTTGAATGTAAACAAAACGGAAAATTCCTTACTGGCAACAATTATAATTGTTTAAATAGGTGCACCTAATCGATTAAAATCAGTCAATTGAGTTATATAAATAACTGAGGCTCCTGAAGAGTCAAATGAATCCATCAATAAACTATTTTCACAAATATTCTGTTTTACTTCAATTAAAATTTCCCCTTAGTCGAGTACTGTAGACTGTGCTTAGTTGAACACATGCACACACACTGTGGGGGATAGCGAAGCCTAGGGAGCGTTTAACAGTGATGCTTGCTTGCAAATGTCCCCCGACGCTCAGCTAGCTACCTTACTTATCCGGTAATCCTATTGAGTAGAGCTGTTACGCCTCACAGTGGTAAGAGTGGGCTCTAGACCCTCCTGGTATGATGTTCTTAGAGTCTGATTGGGCTCTAATTGTTTTTTATCCTTTCATTAGCCTTCGGAACTGAACCAGGAGACGCTCCCCCACACGAGATAAGATAGAAAGAGCAGTCGCAAATATTAAATATTTACTATAGCAACACCTTCACCAAATATGTGGCTGTCAGACTTACTTTATATATGCGGTACTGGGAACATTACAGCGGGGACCACATCCCTCGCCGTCTTGATAATACGGCACACTGGGTACAGCGCCACACACTGCCTGATACTTTCCTTTACGATCTGTGCAGCACTGATATACTGCAAGGTCCTCCCGCCGATTGCACGGGCTCACAGGACCATTGGCAATTAACCAAGTTCTTATATTCCATTCACTAGGGCTCTATAGGGGACTCGAACCGTGGACCTCACGTGTGTCAGGCAGAAGCTCTATCCACCGAGCTATTTTTTTTAAGTACGTATAGTTCTTACTTTGCTGTTTCATTGTAGTCTCGGTCGACCCGACACCCGCCTGCTCTTCACACCTTCCCTGAAGGTAGTACTGCTATTTGTCTCTCGTCGTTGCCGCCGTCTCCAAGCCCTAGATCTCGTCACGGTACTCCCGGTGATGCCCCAACTCCCGCTCCAGCTATACTCTCACTATAACTCCAGATGAGGCACCCCCCCCCCCCCTCCCGGACGACCATTCTACAACTGTCCTTGGTAACGACCCAGCCCATGTGACGTCTCCTCCAGCCCTACTATTGGTTGATGGTCCAGTTAACCGTCGACGAGGCGCGGGTTACTGTCGCCAGGTCTTTAGGTCATTTAGGGAAAATTGAGCTATAATGGTCACCGAAGAACTGACGAGAGCTGGGAATCCCCACAACACGAATAGACGAACAAACTGTAACAAGTTAAACCAATCGATTTCAAGAGACAAGATAAATATCGACGCTTCAAAAGCACAAAATTGTACTTACTATTGTAAACTCAATAGTCATAAGATAAAATGTACCATTTTATAACTAGATAGCAATTCTATTGCATATAACTAGTGAGTCGTGAATGAGAAAAACATATTCATTTATTGGAAGACTATTCTATTTTAGGAAAGGATATTCAATTTTAAATAATTGTTCAGAGTCAATTTCTTCTTACAATCAACTCTCGAATTAAGTAAACCTCAAAGAAGAAAAACAAAATCTTCAATAACCAAAAGAATACATTCACCCAAAAAATCCCAAATTGTATACACTATGAGAATAATATAGAGATTTTCCATTTGCATTTTCGATATGAGAACAATGAGAACAATCGTCAATGTGGCGTCACATGCCTGCAGAGGTGGGCATTGAACCCGGAACGACCACAAGGTAGGCAGTACCTCACCACTTCTCATTTCTTCCTCACCATGAACACCACTCTACCACCCTTCTTCTCCCTCTCTGCTTTGTTGACACCATTTCCAAAATATCACACAGGGAAGCATTATCGTCATCACTACAAGTCAATATTCCTCATTACTGACCTGTAAAGTAGGACGAGAGACGTGCGTGGTGTCCACTTGGATGTTGCATTATTACTGAGGAAGCAAGGGAATATTTCTCCTATGGGAAGTGCGCCGCCAGAGACATCTATTGACTGCAGGCGACAATTATACGTCAGCTGATAAATGTTTACTGTTAAACCCAGATATAAGAGTGTCATTTGATTTTAGTCGGAAGCATTACTTCCAATGGCAATATATTAGTTGATAAATGTTGCAGGATTCACGTTATACCTTCAATGACGAAAATATAAATTAAAACAGTGTAGAGGTTGGTGCTGCTTTGTCCAAAGTTATGCAACTTGTTGTTCTTATGATGCAACAAAAGGCGTTATGACTAACAATAAAATAGCAACGCCAATCTCTAAGGCGTTCCCCTAATCTACCAGAAGACTCCAAGATCGTACGGTCGAATATTAACGTTGTGTGCACCGACTCTCACTCATCCAGACGAGCCCACTGTCAAAACTCATCACTTAAAAATATAATTTATAGTGAGTAAGGTACATTATACATAATTAAATATATAAGTCAGTGTAAGTATAATTGAATAGTATAGTAACGTAAAACAGAAATATTTTACGTGTGATTCTCCATACAGATACTGTATTGAGGCTCGTACTTCATCCACCTTCATTCTAAATGCTAAAGTACTTCACGTCATCCATTGTTCTTAACACCTTGAAGTAAAAAATAACTGCACGCCTCACTCTGCTATACTAATATGTACAGCAACAGAGAACAACATATGCGTCAACATCTCGTTCTCTAGATGAGTATAGTCCCCCCTTGATAAAACCAAGACAAAACACTCTGGGGCCTTGAGACACACACTCTGGTGTTCTGAGACACACACTCTGGTGCTCTGAGAGACTTCCATATGTAACCAACGCCGCCTCTATACATTTTCTAAATGCTTTCCCTCGGAAGTCAATCACATAATGTATTCTCCCCCCTACTGTGGGTTTCCTGGTTGGCTGAGTGTCCCTGGACCGCGTTGGTTCCTACATGGCGTAATGCCCAATGTGGACTGTTCTGAAATGATAGAATTCCTGAGTCGTTCGGCCTGTGTGTGTTTCTGAAGGGGTACAGCCGGACCACCGGTGGACAGAAGCAACAGGAGGTGGTGACAGGCGAATGGCAGCATGTAGTGGTGGCAGGCAGAGGCAGGCAGAGGCAGCAGGGGATTAAGTTGTAGTGAGGAGTTTAGGCAGCAGGAGACTCAGGTCACGTCTTGGGGCTGTCATCATCCATCATCCAACATGTATATAAAAGTTTATGAATATGGTATGAGTTATGAATAATCAACCAGGTATGGCTTGATCTATCTCTCTCTCCACTGACGACAATATTATATTACTCATATTCAAGGCCTGTCTAAACATTATGTGAACATTATCATCATCTTCTCAACATTCTTGGTAGCAAGACCAGTATCTCATTGCTCCGGCTAGTAGCAAGAACTCTCACTCATTGTTCCTGCTAGTATCAAGCACTCTCACTCACTGCTTTTGCTAGAAAGAATTTTCCCTCATTGTTCCTGCTAGTAGCTGGCGCTCTAACTCATTGTTCCTGTTAGTAGCGAGCACTCTCACTCATTGTTCCTGCTAGTAGCAAGCACTCTCACTCATTGTTCCTGCTAGTAGCAAGCACTCTCCCTCATTGTTCCTGCTAGTAGCAAGCACTCTCCCTCATTGTTCCTGCTAGTAGCAAGCACTCTCCCTCATTGTTCCTGCTAGTAGCAAGCACTCTCACTCATTGTTCCTGCTAGTAGCAAGCGCTCTCCCTCATTGTTCCTGCTAGTAGCAAGCACTCTCCCTCATTTCTCATACTAGCACTCAATCTCGTTCATTGTTTTCGGTTACATACAACTCGTTTACGTTGAAGGACAAATGTCTTTATCGTCATATATTCAAATTGCCTCTATGATTTTTAAACTGGTAACCTGCTCATTGTTAATCTTCGCAAATCCTGCAGAAAACTTCCTTGGTCTTCATTAAGCCAATTTTTATTCCTGCCTTCACAGTTGAATTGCTTAATACATAAGTGATTAGGAAAAATGCATTTACTTTCATGAATAAACTCATGACAGCACTCATTAATGTGCTAAGGGTGCTGAATCATAATAAGGGTTTCGTAGTACAGTTGGCTTCATTCTAGACTCGCAATCAGCGATCCTGGGTTCGATTCCCGGGAGGGACGGAAATATTTCACTTAGTCAGTTTTTATCAAAAACATCTGTCTTAACAGTAAATAGACACTCGGGAGTTAGGCAACTGTTGTGAGGTTTATATATATATATATATATATATATATATATATATATATATATATATATATATATATATATATATATATATATATATATATATATGTCGTACCTAATAGCCAGAACGCACTTCTCAGCCTACTATTCAAGGCCCGATTTGCCTAATAAGCCAAGTTTTCATGAATTAATGTTTTTTCGTCTACCTAACCTACCTAACCTAACCTAACCTAGCTTTTTTTGGCTACCTAACCTAACCTTACCTATAAATATAGGTTAGGTTAGGTTAGGTAGGGTTGGTTAGGTTCGGTCATATATCTACGTTAATTTTAACTCCAATAAAAAAAAATTGACCTCATACATAGAGAAAAGGGTTGCTTTATCATTTCATAAGAAAAAAATTATAGTAAATATATTAATTCAGGAAAACTTGGCTTATTAGGCAAATCGGGCCTTGAATAGTAGGCTGAGAAGTGAGTTCTGGCTACTAGGTACGACATATATATATATATATATATATATATATATATATATATATATATATATATATATATGTCGTACCTAGTAGCCAGAACTCACTTTTTGGCCTACTATTCAAGGCCCGATTTGCCTAATAAGCCAAGTTTTCATGAATTAATATATTTTTTCAAATTTTTTTCTTATGAAATGATAAAGCTACCCATTTCATTATGTATGAGGTCAATTTTCTTTTATTGGAGTTAAAATTAACGTACATATATGACCGAACCTAACCAACCCTACCTAACCTAACCTAACCTATCTTTATAGGTTAGGTTTGGTTAGGTAGCCGAAAAAGTTAGGTTAGGTTAGGTTAGGTAGGTTAGGTAGTCGAAAAACAATTAATTCATGAAAACTTGGCTTATTAGGCAAATCGGGCCTTGAATAGTAGGCCAAAAAGTGAGTTCTGGCTACTAGGTACGACATATATATATATATATATATATATATATATATATATATATATATATATATATATGTCGTACCTAGTAGCCAGAACGCACTTCTCAGCCTACTATGCAAGGCCCGATTTGCCTAATAAGCCAAGTTTTCATGAATTAATTGTTTTTCGACTACCTAACCTACCTAACCTAACCTAACCTAACTTTTTCGGCTACCTAACCTAACCTAACCTATAAAGATAGGTTAGGTTAGGTTAGGTAGGGTTGGTTAGGTTCGGTCATATATCTACGTTAATTTTAACTCCAATAAAAAAAACTTTGACCTCATACATAATGAAATGGGTAGCTTTATCATTTCATAAGAAAAAAGTTAGAGAAAATATATTAATTCAGGAAAACTTGGCTTATTAGGCAAATTGGGGCTTGCATAGTAGGCCAAAAAGTGCGTTCTGGCTACTAGGTACGACATATATATATATATATATATATATATATATATATATATATATATATATATATATATATATATATATATATATAATATATATATATATATATATATATATATATATATATATATATATATATATATATATATATATATATATATATATATATATATATATATATAATGTTGTATCTAGTAGCCAGAACGTCGTACTTGGCCTACTATGCAATGCCCGATTTGCCTATTAGGCCAAGTTTTCCTGAAATTATATATTTTTTCAATTTTTTTTCTTATGAAATGATAAATCTGTCCATTTCATTATGTTTAAGTTAATTTGTTTAAATTTGAGTTAAAACTAACGTAGATATATGACCGAACCTAACCAACCCTACCTAACCTAACCTAACCTATCTTTATAGGTTAGGTTAGGTTAGGTAGCCTGGTGGATAGCGCGCAGGACTCGTAATTCTGTGGCGCGGGTTCGATTCCCGCACGAGGCAGAAACAAATGGGCAATGTTTCTTTCACCCTGAATGCCCCTGTTACCTAGCAGTAAATAGGTACCTGGGAGTTAGTCAGCTGTCACGGGCTGCTTCCTGGGGGTGGAGGCCTGGTCGAGGACCGGGCCGCGGGGACACTAAAGCCCCGAAATCATCTCAAGATAACCTCAAGATAAGGTAGGTTAGGTAGTCGAAAAACAATTAATTCATGAAAACTAGGCTTATTAGGCAAATCGGGCCTTGCATAGAAGGCAGAGAAGTGCGTTCTTGCTACTAGGTACGACATATATATATATATATATATATATATATATATATATATATATATATATATATATATATATATATATATTTATATATATATATATATATATATATATATATATATATATATAAATATATATATATATATATATATATATATATATATATATATATGCAGAATAACCACATATGAAAAATAGAAAATGCTTAACGCGTTTTCGGCTAATTCGCCTTCATCAGAGCAAAGTAGAATGAAGATAAGTTTGCTGATCAGACCTTTATATCCGCCTGGGCAGATCACCTGACCACCAAAAAATCTGCCCAGGCGGATATAAAGGTCTGATCAGCAAACTTATCTTCATTCTACTTTGCTCTGATGAAGGCGAATTAGCCGAAAACGCGTTAAGCATTTTCTATTTTTCATATGTGGTTATTCTGCATACTTGGATCAGTGTTTTTGTGATCATTGTTGCATATATATATATATATATATATATATATATATATATATATATATATATATATATATATAACTTTTTAGACACTCAACCCACCAGGGGACTCGAACACTAGCCAACAAGGTGGCAGTTGCATGCTGTATCCACTACACCATACTTCAATGCCATAAGAGAGTTTTCCCATATAACAGGAACCGATGAAAGAGCATTAGAGGTCCCACACTATCTCATTGCCTTGGAGAGGATTGGAGTTCTGGTTGGTTAAATACCCCAGAATTCCTACCTCTCTTATGGCTTTGAAGTATGGTGTAGTGGATACAGCATGCAACTGCCACCTTGTTAGCTAGTGTTCGAGTCCCCTGGTGGGTTGAGTGTCTAAAAAGTTATAAACTTCAACTACTGGAATAGGGTAGTCTGTGCATTAAGCATTTGGCACTGAGTTTTCCCATATAACAGGAACCGATAAAAGAGCATTAGAGGTCCCACACTATCTCATTGCCTGGGAGAGGATTGGAGTTCTGGTTGGTTAAATACCCCAGAATTCCTACCTCTCTTATGGCTTTGAAGTATGGTATAGTGGATACAGCATGCAACTGCCACCTTGTTGGCTAGTGTTCGAGTCCCCTGGTGGGTTGAGTGTCTAAAAAGTTATAAACTTCAGCTACTGGAATAGGGTAGTCTGTGCATTAAGCATTTGGCACTGAGTTTTCCCATATAACAGGAACCGATGAAAGAGCATTAGAGGTCCCACACTATCTCATTGCCTTGGAGAGGATTGGAGTTCTGGTTGGTTAAATACCCCAGAATTCCTACCTCTCTTATAGCTTTGAAGTATGGTGTAGTGGATACACATGCAACTGCCACCTTGTTGGCTAGTGTTCGAGTCCCCTGGTGGGTTGAGTGTCTAAAAAGTTATAAACTTCAGCTACTGGAATAGGGTAGTCTGTGCATTAAGAATTTGGCACTGAGTTTTCCCATATAACAGGAACCGATGAAAGAGCATTAGAGGTCCCACACTATCTCATTGCCTGGGAGAGGATTGGAGTTCTGGTTGGTTAAATACCCCAGAATTCCTACCTCTCTTATGGCTTTGAAGTATGGTGTAGTGGATACAGCATGCAACTGCCACCTTGTTGGCTAGTGTTCGAGTCCCCTGGTGGGTTGAGTGTCTAAAAAGTTATAAACTTCAGCTACTGGAATAGGGTAGTCTGTGCATTAAGCATTTGGCACTGAGTTTTCCCATATAACAAGAACCGATGAAAGAGCATTAGAGGTCCCACACTATCTCATTGCCTGGGTGAGGATTGGAGTTCTGGTTGGTTAAATACCCCAGAATTCCTACCTCTCTTATGGCTTTGAAGTATGGTGTAGTGGATACAGCATGCAACTGCCACCTTGTTGGCTAGTGTTCGAGTCCCCTGGTGGGTTGAGTGTCTAAAAAGTTATAAACTTCAGCTACTGGAATAGGGTAGTCTGTGCATTAAGCATTTGGCACTGAGTTTTCCCATATAACAGGAACCGATGAAAGAGCATTAGAGGTCCCACACTATCTCATTGCCTGGGAGAGGATTGGAGTTTTGGTTGGTTAAATACCCCAGAATTCCTACCTCTCTTATTGCTTTGAAGTATGGTGTAGTGGATACAGCCTGCAACTGCCACCTTGTTGGCTAGTGTTCGAGTCCCCTGGTGGGTTGAGTGTCTAAAAAGTTATAAACTTCAGCTACTGGAATAGGGTAGTCTGTGCATTATATATATATATATATATATATATATATATATATATATATATATATATATATATATATATATATATATATGTCGTACCTAGTAGCCAGAACGCACTTCTCGGCCTACTATGCAAGGCCCGATTTGCCTAATAAGCCAGGTTTTCATGAATTAATATATTTTCTCTAATTTTTTTCCTATGAAATGATAGAGCTATCCATTTCATTATGTATGAGGTCAATTTTTTTTTATTGGAGTTAAAATTAACGTAGGCATATGACCGAACCTAACCAACCCTACCTAACCTAACCTAACCTAACCTATCTTTATAGGTTAGGTTAGGTTAGGTAGCCGAAAAAGTTAGGTTAGGTTAGGTTAGGTATGTTAGGTAGTCGAAAAACAATTAATTCATGAAAACGTGGCTTATTAGGCAAATCGGGGCATGCATAGTAGGCTGAGAAGCGCGTTCTGGCTACTAGGTACGACATATATATATGTATATATATATATATATATATATATATATATATATATATATATATATATATATATATATATATATATATATATATATATATATATATGTTTGTGTATATCACGAAAATAAACACGTGATTAAGAATGTGACAATGTCAGACCACGGAGGAAAAATGAAACAGGAATTTCCTTAAGTACTTTCGTATATTAAATACATCTTCAAAAGGTCATTCATATATATATATATATATATATATATATATATATATATATATATATATATATATATATATATATATATATATATATATATATATATATATATATATATACAATCTTTGGACAACACCCACCAGTGGGACTCGAACCCAGAAAGCACAACTACCTTCCAGTAGCTGGCATAACTAGTATGCTTTAACCCACTACGCCATCAGACCTTACAAAAGAAGTAGATAGTTCGAGATATATATATCTCAAACATCTCTACCTCCCGAAGGCACCAGATGAGTGAGGGGTCAGTCTGCAATTTTCGTCAAGCCACTGTCAATGTGAGAGAACTCGTGTCCAGCTTATAAGCCTATACTTGCATAAACCACAAGTGAAGATAAACAATCTTTGGACAACACCCACCAGTGGGACTCGAACCCAGAAAGCACAACTACCTTCCAGTAGCTGGCATAACTAGTATGCTTTAACCCACTACGCCATCAGACCTTACAAAAGAAGTAGATAGTTCGAGATATATATATCTCAAACATCTCTACCTCCCGAAGGCACCAGATGAGTGAGGGGTCAGTCTGCAATTTTCGTCAAGCCACTGTCAATGTGAGAGAACTCGTGTCCAGCTTATAAGCCTATACTTGCATAAACCACAAGTGAAGATAAACAATCTTTGGACAACACCCACCAGTGGGACTCGAACCCAGAAAGCACAACTACCTTCCAGTAGCTGGCATAACTAGTATGCTTTAACCCACTACGCCATCAGACCTTACAAAAGAAGTAGATAGTTCGAGATATATATATCTCAAACATCTCTACCTCCCGAAGGCACCAGATGAGTGAGGGGTCAGTCTGCAATTTTCGTCAAGCCACTGTCAATGTGAGAGAACTCGTGTCCAGCTTATAAGCCTATACTTGCATAAACCACAAGTGAAGATAAACAATCTTTGGACAACACCCACCAGTGGGACTCGAACCCAGAAAGCACAACTACCTTCCAGTAGCTGGCATAACTAGTATGCTTTAACCCACTACGCCATCAGACCTTACAAAAGAAGTAGATAGTTCGAGATATATATATCTCAAACATCTCTACCTCCCGAAGGCACCAGATGAGTGAGGGGTCAGTCTGCAATTTTCGTCAAGCCACTGTCAATGTGAGAGAACTCGTGTCCAGCTTATAAGCCTATACTTGCATAAACCACAAGTGAAGATAAACAATCTTTGGACAACACCCACCAGTGGGACTCGAACCCAGAAAGCACAACTACCTTCCAGTAGCTGGCATAACTAGTATGCTTTAACCCACTACGCCATCAGACCTTACAAAAGAAGTAGATAATTCGAGATATATATCTCAAACATCTCTACCTCCCGAAGGCACCAAATGAGTGAGGGGTCAGTCTGCAATTTTCGTCAAGCCACTGTCAATGTGAGAGAACTCGTGTCCAGCTTATAAGCCTATACTTGCATAAACCACAAGTGAAGATAAACAATCTTTGGACAACACCCACCAGTGGGACTCGAACCCAGAAAGCACAACTACCTTCCAGTAGCTGGCATAACTAGTATGCTTTAACCCACTACGCCATCAGACCTTACAAAAGAAGTAGATAGTTCGAGATATATATATCTCAAACATCTCTACCTCCCGAAGGCACCAGATGAGTGAGGGGTCAGTCTGCAATTTTCGTCAAGCCACTGTCAATGTGAGAGAACTCGTGTCCAGCTTATAAGCCTATACTTGCATAAACCACAAGTGAAGATAAACAATCTTTGGACAACACCCACCAGTGGGACTCGAACCCAGAAAGCACAACTACCTTCCAGTAGCTGGCATAACTAGTATGCTTTAACCCACTACGCCATCAGACCTTACAAAAGAAGTAGATAGTTCGAGATATATATATCTCAAACATCTCTACCTCCCGAAGGCACCAGATGAGTGAGGGGTCAGTCTGCAATTTTCGTCAAGCCACTGTCAATGTGAGAGAACTCGTGTCCAGCTTATAAGCCTATACTTGCATAAACCACAAGTGAAGATAAACAATCATTGGACAACACCCACCAGTGGATATATATATATATATATATATATATATATATATATATATATATATATATATATATGACCTTTTGAAGATGTATTTAATATACGAAAGTACTTAAGGAAATTCCTGTTTCATTTTTCCTCCGTGGTCTGACATTGTCACATTCTTAATCACGTGTTTATTTTCGTGATATACACACACATATATATATATATATATATATATATATATATATATATATATATATATATATATATATATATATATATATATATATATATATATATATATAACTAAAGTTCCTGTTGATGATCTGTTAGAATTTCTACGTGAGGAACTGCCTAAATATAATTTGAGCTTGCAGACCAATAAAGTATTGGAACTTATTAAATTGTGTATAAAAGACAATTATTTTAGTTTTAATGGAAAATTTTTCAAACAAACAATTGGTATGGCGATGGGCAATTCCCTGTCCCCATTTTCAAGCAATTTGTATATGGAATTCTTTGAAACAAAAATCTTATCCAGGATTATCCCGGCTAATGTAGTTTGGTTTAGGTATGTTGATGATATTTTGTGCTTATGGCCGTGCGACAAAGACCAGATAGTTTTTCTTAATGAACTCAATTCTTTGGTACCTTCAATAAAATTCACTTGTGAGACTGAGGAGAATGGTACTCTTCCGTTTTTGGACATTATGATTCATAGAGTCACTAGAAAGTTCAATTTAAATTAATGTGTATAGGAAACCTACCAACGTGGGGTCGTATGTTCATTTTTATTCTAATCATCATAGTAAAGTTAAACAGGCAGTATATTCAGGAATGTTTCTACGAGCTTTGAGGGTTTGCAGCCCTGAGTTTTTTGATGAAGAGATTGCTAAAATATATGAAATTGGGAAGAGTTTACATTATCCTAAGAGGTTTTTGGATTTCTCGTTTGTACAAGCCATGCGTACGTTTTATAATCACGTCCCTAAGGCGAAACCAAAAATTATTAACTCATTGGTGGTACCTTATGCGAGTGGACTTGAAAAATTGTCTCTGATTTTTAAGA
>NC_091163.1:28320133-28358103 GCF_040958095.1 Procambarus clarkii
CCAAAATTCATTTTTATTTCTAGTCTGACGCGACACGAGCGCGTTTCGTAAAACTTATTACATTTTCAAAGACTTTAGTTTACAAATACACAACTGAATAGAACTTACACATCTTACACATTAATACCCTATTAATGCCACCTCTTGTTCTGTCTTGTGTTGATGAAATTAATACCCTATTAATGCCACCTCACCCCATCCACCTCACTCAAATGTAGATATAAACAAAATCGAAGATGTGTAAGTTCTATTCAGTTGTGTATTTGTAAACTAAAGTCTTTGAAAATGTAATAAGTTTTACGATACGCGCTCATGTCGTGTCAGACTGGAAATAAAAATGAATTTTGGAGAATTGATTTTTGAATTACCTCCAACAGTGAAAAGAAATGTACGAAAGATTGAGAAAATTCGTGTTAGAATTATTAATCTTACTTTTTCGGTCATATTTAATAATATATATATATATATATATATATATATATATATATATATATATATATATATATATATATATATATATATATAACTGAAAACTCACACCCCAGAAGTGACTCGAACCCATACTGCCAGGAGCAACGCAACTGGTATGTACAGGGAGGCCTTAATCCGCTTGACCATCACGACCGGACATAAGGAAGTGATAGCCGAAGCTATTTGAACCACTTCCCCGCCGGCACTCGGATGGTAATCTTGGGCATAGCATTTTATCAAATCACCTCATTCTTTGGGGCACACGTGAGGAACACAAATGCGAACAAGCCTGAATGGTCCCCAGGACTATATGCAACTGAAAACTCACACCCCAGAAGTGACTCGAACCCATACTGCCAGGAGCAACGCAACTGGTATGTACAGGGATGCCTTAATCCGCTTGACCATCACGACCGGACATAAGGAAGTGATAGCCGAAGCTATTTGAACCACTTCCCCGCCGGCACTCGGATGGTAGTCTTGGGCATAGCATTTTATCAAATCACCTCATTCTTTGGGGCACACGTGAGGTACACAAATGCGAACAAGCCTAAATGGTCCCCAGGACTATATGAAACTGAAAACTCACACCCCAGAAGTGACTCGAACCCATACTGCCAGGAGCAACGCAACTGGTATGTACAGGGACGCCTTAATCCGCTTGACCATCACGACCGGACATAAGGAAGTGATAGCCGAAGATATTTGAACCACTTCCCCGCCGGCACTCGGATGGTAATTTTGGGCATAGCATTTTATCAAGTCACCTCATTCTTTGGGGCACACATGAGGAACACAAATGCGAACAAGCCTGAATGGTCCCCAGGACTATATGCAACTGAAAACTCACACCCCAGAAGTGACTCGAACCCATACTGCCAGGAGCAACGCAACTGGTATGTACAGGGACGCCTTAATCCGCTTGACCATCACGACCGGACATAAGGAAGTGATAGCCGAAGCTATTTGAACCACTTCCCCACCGGCACTCGGATGGTAATCTTGGGCATAGCATTTTATCAAATCACCTCATTCTTTGGTGCACACGTGAGGAACACAAATGCGAACAAGCCTGAATGGTCCCCAGGACTATATGCAACTGAAAACTCACACCCCAGAAGTGACTCGAACCCATACTGTCAGGAGCAACGCAACAGGTATGTACAGGCATGCCTTAATCCGCTTGACCATCACGACCGGACATAAGGAAGTGATAGCCGAAGCTATTTGAACCACTTCCCCGACGGCACTCGGATGGTAATCTTGGGCATAGCATTTTATCAAATCACCTCATTCTTTGGGGCACACGTGAGCAACACAAATGCGAACAAGCCTGAATGGTCCCCAGGACTATATGCAACTGAAAACTCACACCCCAGAAGTGACTCGAACCCATACTGCCAGGAGCAACGCAACTGGTATGTACAGGGACGCCTTAATCCGCTTGACCATCACGACCGGACATAAGGAAGTGATAGCCGAAGCTATTTGAACCACTTCCCCGCCGGCACTCGGATGGTAATCTTGGGCATAGCATTTTATCAAATCACCTCATTCTTTGGGGCACACGTGAGGTACACAAATGCGAACAAGCCTAAATGGTCCCCAGGACTATATGAAACTGAAAACTCACACCCCAGAAGTGACTCGAACCCATACTGCCAGGAGCAACGCAACTGGTATGTACAGGGACGCCTTAATCCGCTTGACCATCACGACCGGACATAAGGAAGTGATAGCCGAAGCTATTTGAACCACTTCCCCGCCGGCACTCGGATGGTAATTTTGGGCATAGCATTTTATCAAATCACCTCATTCTTTGGGGCACACGTGAGGAACACAAATGCGAACGAGCCTGAATGGTCCCCAGGACTATATGCAACTGAAAACTCACACCCCAGAAGTGACTCGAACCCATACTGCCAGGAGCAACGCAACTGGTATGTACAGGGACGCCTTAATCCGCTTGACCATCACGACTGGACATAAGGAAGTGATAGCCGAAGCTATTTGAACCACTTCCCCACCGGCACTCGGATGGTAATCTTGGGCATAGCATTTTATCAAATCACCTCATTCTTTGGTGCACACGTGAGGAACACAAACGCGAACAAGCCTGAATGGTCCCCAGGACTATATGCAACTGAAAACTCACACCCCAGAAGTGACTCGAACCCATACTGTCAGGAGCAACGCAACTGGTATGTACAGGCACGCCTTAATCCGCTTGACCATCACGACCGGACATAAGGAAGTGATAGCCGAAGCTATTTGAACCACTTCCCCGACGGCACTCGGATGGTAATCTTGGGCATAGCATTTTATCAAATCACCTCATTCTTTGGGGCACACGTGAGGAACACAAATGCGAACAAGCCTGAATGGTCCCCAGGACTATATGCAACTGAAAACTCACATCCCAGAAGTGACTCGAACCCATACTGCAAGGAGCAACGCAACTGGTATGTACAAGGAGGCCTTAATCCGCTTGACCATCACGACCGGACATAAGGAAGTGATAGCCGAAGCTATTTGAACCACTTCCCCGCCGGCACTCGGATGGTAATCTTGGGCATAAGGCGTCCCTGTACATACCAGTTGCGTTGCTCCTGGCAGTATGGGCTCGAGTCACTTCTGGGGTGTGAGTTTTCAGTTGCATATAGTCCTGGGGATCATTCAGGCATGTTCGCATATATATATATATATATATATATATATATATATATATATATATATATATATATATATATATATATATATATGCAGAATAACCACATATGAAAAATAGAAAATGCTTAACGCGTTTTCGGCTAATTCGCCTTCATCAGAGCAAAGTAGAATGTAGAATTAGATTCTACTTTGCTCTGATGAAGGCGAATTAGCCGAAAACGCGTTAAGCATTTTCTTTTTTTCATATGTGGTTATTCTGCATACTTGGATCAGTGTTTTTGTGATCATTGTTGCATATATATATATATATATATATATATATATATATATATATATATATATATATATATATATATATATATATATATATATATATATATATATATATATATATATATTGGTGTGCATTAGAATATAGTGGTGCATTATATATATATATATATATATATATATATATATTATTAAATATGACCGAAAAAGTAAGATTCATAATTCTAACACGAATTTTCTCAATCTTTCGTACATTTCTTTTCACTGTTGGTGGTAATTCAAAAATCAATTCTCCAAAATTCATTTTTATTTCTAGTCTGACGCGACACTTGAGCGCGTTTCGTAAAACTTATTACATTTTCAAAGACTTTAGTTTAAACATACACAACTGAATAGAACTTACACATCTCCGATTTGTTTATATCTACATTTAAATGAGGTGGATGGGGTGAGGTGTTATTTAATAAGGTATTAATTTCATCAACACAAGACAGAACACGAAACAATGGGTATTGAATAAAAGTGATTGTAGAAAGCCTATTGGTCCATATTTCTTGATGCTTCTATATTGGAGCGGAGTCTTGAGGTGGGTAGAATATAGTGGTGCATTAATTGGCTGTTGATTGCTGGTGTTGACTTCTTGATGTGTAGTGCCTCGCAAACGTCAAGCCGCCTGCTATCGCTGTATCTATCGATGATTTCTGTGTTGTTTACTAGGATTTCTCTGGCGATGGTTTGGTTGTGGGAAGAGATTATATGTTCCTTAATTAAAGCTTTAAAAGAGACTAACGTCGTCTATGCCTTCAAATGCCCTCTTGGGGACTGTAAGCCTCAAAAAACCCAGTATATAGGCAAGACAACAACATCTCTTTCTAGGCGTTTAACGATGCATAAGCAACAGGGCTCCATTAAGGAACATATAATCTCTTCCCACAACCAAACCATCGCCAGAGAAATCCTAGTAAACAACACAGAAATCATCGATAGATACAGCGATAGCAGGCGGCTTGACGTTTGCGAGGCACTACACATCAAGAAGTCAACACCAGCAATCAACAGCCAATTAATGCACAACTATATTCTACCCACCTCAAGACTCCGCTCCAATATAGAAGCATCAAGAAATATGGACCAATAGGCTTTCTACAAACACTTCTATTCAATACCCATTGTTTCGTGTTCTGTCTTGTGTTGATGAAATTAATACCCTATTAATGCCACCTCTTGTTCTGTCTTGTGTTGATGAAATTAATACCCTATTAATGCCACCTCACCCCATCCACCTCACTCAAGTGTAGATATAAAATCGGAGATGCGTAAGGTCTATTCAGTTGTGTATTTGTAAACTAAAGTCTTTGAAAATGTAATAAGTTTTACGAAACGCGCTCGTGTCGAGTCAGACTAGAAATAAAAATGAATTTTGGAGAATTGATTTTTGATTTACCTCCAACAGTGAAAAGAAATGTACGAAAGATTGAGAAAATTCGTGTTAGAATTATTAATCTTACTTTTTCGGTCATATTTAATAATATATATATATATATATATATATATATATATATATATATATATATATATATATATATATATATATATATATATATATATATATATATATATATATACATATATATATGTATATATGTGACTGTAAACTCACACCCCAGAAGTGACTCGAATCCATACTCCCAGGAGCAATGCAACTGGTAACTACAGGACGCTTTAATCCGCTTGACCATCATGACCGGATATAAGGAAGTGATAGCCGAAGCTATTTGGAACCACTTCCCCGCCGGAACTCGGATGATAATCTTGGGCATAGCATTTTATCAAATCACTTCTTTCTTTGGGGCACACGTGAGGAACACAAATGCAAACAACCCTGAATGTGAGTTTTGGGGTGTGAGTTTTCAGTCGCATATAGTCCTGGGGACCATTCAGGCTTGTTTGCATATGTTATAAACATGGCGTGATGTCACCGTAGAGTTGTACGGCTCATTGTCTGCAAAACAGGTCCGACATGCTGCTTCAGCAATATGCAAGCACTGCTAGTATAAGCAGCCTGCCCCTAGATGTGCAAAACTATCTGGCTAGTACTAAAATAAATCGTAACTTCAATATTGAAATTGCCTGTAGTGAAATAGGGCCTGATGATAACTATGGCATAACCCCCTTTGAAATTAAAAATGCACTCAAGAAAGGTAAGGCTACCTCTCCTGGAGAGGATGGCATCACATACAACACCATGAGAGTACTTGCTGAGCTGCCAAATAGCCCTTTGCTAGAATTGTTTAATCAAAGTCTAAGGCAGGGTGTTTTACCTGACCGCTGGACACAGGGACTCATAATACCCATACCCAAGCCTAATTCACAAAAATTTAGACCCATTTCTCTAACGTCGTGCATGTGCAAAGTTCTTGAGAGAATTATTCTCGACAGACTAATGTTTCAAATCAAGCCCCACCTTGCCCCTAACCTGTATGGTTTCCTTCCTGGAAGAAGCACACAAACTTGCTTTGCTGAGTATTTTATCAGAGGGGGACCAAACTCTCAGGCGGCATTTATTGATCTCCAAACTGCTTTTGATACAGCAAACAAAGAAATAATCCTAGAACAGCTAGCCTCTTTTGGAGTTAAGGGAAGACTGTTGACATGGCTCAGGGGGTACCTGAGTAACAGAACCGCCTCAGTCCTTTTCAAGGGGGTCAAAAGTAAACTCTGCGCACCCTTTGAGTTGGGTACACCCCAGGGTGGAGTGCTAAGTCCCACACTGTTCAATGTTCTGATGCATAAATTAACAATTGATATTCCTACACTACCTGACGAAGCCGTCATTTGTTATGCCGATGATATATGCATTGTTGCAAATTCCCAAACTAGACTGCAAGCTCTACTTGATTCATTCGCTGCTAAAAGCATTGAATGTGGTCTTGTTATCTCTATAACTAAATCCAGAGTTCTCCATCCCAAAGAGAAAACTCATGTCCCTATAGCTTTCAAGGTCAACAGCCAGAACATTGAAACGTGTGGGCAGCACAAATACCTTGGAGTTGGTATTAACAGTGACATTGTAAATGATCTACACCGTAGGTTAAAAGAAAGACTAAAACCATTGAGAACACTTACTGGTAAGAATATTGGTATCAATATTAAATATGCTAGACTATTCTATATGATGTTTGTTAGATCTATCGTTGATTACAATGCTCTGCACTTAATTAATTTCCCCTCCTCTGTGTTGGACAAACTTGAAGTAATACAGAACGAGGCCATGAGGATAATTCTTGGTGCCCCAAGATGCACAAGAATCATCAACATGAGGGAAGAACTGAAGTTTCCAACCATACTAGAGAGAATAATGCAAGTTAACACTACCTTCTGTCTTAAAGTCATGAGAGATCCTACATCTCCTGCATTGCTCAGAGACAAATTATTTAGTGCTGTTAACACCCTTTTGACTGGTGCCGACATACCAACTCACTCCATTTATGATAATTGGCTGAGAAACAATACTTACAATCTCATTAAACTTAACATTCCTTTTAAGTGCAATCTACCAGTCTCTGATATTCCTCTTTATCTGTACCCCACCATTCAAGTATCATACACACCTGTCACCAAGAAAGATAATG
The DNA here is from genome assembly GCF_040958095.1 of Procambarus clarkii. Classification (NCBI taxonomy): domain Eukaryota; kingdom Metazoa; phylum Arthropoda; class Malacostraca; order Decapoda; family Cambaridae; genus Procambarus; species Procambarus clarkii. The sequence goes on from NC_091163.1 coordinate 28,327,177, forward strand.
AGAATCTTGCTCTACTCAAAGCTGTCACTCTTGAAACAATTGCCTCCTCCATCGAGAGTCTAAGATCTCACGAGCACTGTGTCTACACCGACGGCTCAGTCCAGTCTTCTACTGGACGGACTGCAGCGGCATGTAGGTTTTATAGAAATAATATCTGCACAAAGTCTGTCAGTGTCAGGTTAAACAACTGGCTGACCTCCACACAAGCAGAACTAGCAGCATTACATTTAGCAACCAGCACATTAAAAAATATTGGAGGAGGAATAATATTCTGCGATTCAAAGTCTGCTCTTCAAGCAATCGAAAACTTCTCTTGGAAGATCGACAGCAAGAACCTAATACTCCCAATTATAAATGACCTAATTGATGCACAGAGTAAAGGGTCTCGAATCTCCTTTGTATGGATACCCTCACACATAAATATAACCCATCATAATGAGACAGACATTGCAGCCAAACTAGCGTGTAACAAGTTTGAAGTTGAATTAGATCTAGGTATCCCCATCTCTGCTGTCAAAACTGTATTGGTCCAAACTTTCAGATCTGATAGGAAAGAACTTACTGACTCCCAACGACCTGAAAGTACTAGTATAAAAAGCTATGATTTGTTCAGATCTGAAACCTACATCTATGGACAGCACAAAACGTCCACTAGACTGTGCGACACAGTGGTTGCAAGGATCAGGTTGGGTTACCGTTACCTGTGGCAGGTGGCTGCAGGTGACGGGTCTCCCAATCCTGAGCACTCCAGTTGCAAACTCTGTGAGCAGGAACTACGGCATGATCTCCCGCACTACATCACTGAATGCCCAGTTATTAGACCTTTCAGACCAGTTGGCATGAGGTACCTGGAGCTTTGCAATTACTTTATTCACTCTCGTATTCTTGAAGATATCCTCACAGTATACCCAAAATTTGCCAGTGCAGGCTATTAAACACATGGCCCTGTATGACTAACCATCCTGCGAGATGGGGACTTGTATTACCACTGCTACCTTATTCAATCTTGTGTTGTTGATATCCTCAAAATGCATCCGGAGTCTGCCAGTGCAGACCGCCTATCACATGTCTCTGTATGACTAACCATCCTGTGTGATGGGGATTTTATAGCATCACCTAGTTAGCTTTTTTTTTTGACACACTGTACTCCACTTCATATAGTCTAGGGTAGCTGCACTAATGCAGATGTACCTCATAACTTAATAAAAAAAAAAAAAAACAGGTCGTAGTAAGTAAACTTGAGATAAATAAATTACTTATTCAGCTCGACTTGATTATCTTGGTACTATAAAGGTTGAGTGCGGTCTTCCTGTGCGTATAACAAAATTCAACTCTATTACATACAAAAGAAATGGGATAGTGGTGTGCTGATCCCACTATCTACCCACCAACTACCTATCAACAACTATCTATCCCACCAACTACCGCAGGTAAAAGTTACCTGAGGTAGTTGGCTTATTGTTGCGAATCTACCAATTCGAGCACCACATATGTAAACTCCTTGAGCAAGACACTCCATGTGCAAACTCTATGAGCAAGAACTAGATCTCACACAGTACATTAGTGAATGTCCAGTCATTAGACCCTTCAGATCTGCCGGTATGAGGTACCTGGAGATTTGCAATTTCTTTAATCACTCTCGTGTTCTTGAGGATATCCTCATAATGCATCCAAAGTTCGCCAGTGTTGGCTAATGATCACAGGCCTCTGTATGACCAGCCATCCTGCGTGATTGAGATGGATTTTTGTCAAGTATTACATATGTAGCTCTTGACATAAATTATGTAATATATGTCAAGATCAAGTTTCTGTGCGCTTCAAGTTTAGGGATGTCTGATTATGTAATCTATCATATTGTATATGTTCAGGGTAGCTGCAAATACTACAATAAGACCATGTGTACTACCTCGCACAGAAACCCGTTTGATGATGTTATCCTATTGATATGGGCTTCATGGGACAGGTCTGGCATGATACCAGTCCCCAAGTCTTTCTCGCTCTCTCTCTGAAACTCTTGAAGTATTTCATCTCCCAAATGATACCTTGTATTTGGTCTCCTGCTCCCTACATCTATCTTTATTACATTGCATTTCCTTGGGTTAAACTTTAACAACCCTTTGTTCGACAATTCCTGCAGGTTGTCCAGGTCTTCTACAAGCCTCAAGCTGTCCTTCTCTGTCTTAATCTTTCGCATAATTTTGGCGTCGTCAGCAAACATTGAGATAAATGAGTCTATACCCTCTGTGAGATCATTTACGTACAGAACCCTGTGAGACTCCACTGGTGACTTCACGCCAATCTGAGGTCTCAATGTAACTCTCTGCTTCCTATTGCTTAGGTACTCCCTTATCCACCGGAGTGCCCTACCAGTTACTCCTGCCTGTTTTTCCAGCTTATGCATCAGCATTTTATGGGGTACTGTGTCAAAGGCTTTCCGACAATAAAAAAAAAATGTTGTCCGTACATCCTTCTCTTTCTTGCTTAATCTCTATCACCTGATCGTAGAATCCTATTAGGCCTGTAAAGCAAGATTTACCCTCCCTGAACCCATTATAATTTATTGTCACGAAGGCCCTTTCACTCCAGCTATGTTACTAGGATTTCCCACGATCTTCCCCATCACCTTGCATGGTATACAAGTTAAGGACATTGGCCTGTAGTTCAATGCCTCTTGTCTGTCACCCTTTTTGTATATTGGGACTGTATTAACCGTCTTCCATATTTCTGGTAGGTCTCCCGTTTCCAGTGACCTACTATACACTATGGAGAGTGGCAAGCGAAGCGCTCCTGCACTCTCTTTCAATACTCATGGTGAGATTCCGTCTGGGCCAATAGCCTTTCTCTCGTCCAGATCCAACAGGTTCCTTTTGACCTCATCTCTAATAATTTCGAACCCTTTCAAGGCCGCGTGGTTTATTGCCACCTCTCCTAGTGCAGTGACCTCTCCTAGTTCTATTATGAAGACCTCCTGGAACCACTTGTTGAGTTCCTCACACACCTCTTTTTGTCATTCTCTGTGTACCTGTCCTCACCCGTTCTAAGTTTCATCACCTGTTCCTTCACTGTTGTTTTTCCTCCTGATGTGGACTGTGGAGTAGCTTTGGTTCGGTCTTGGCTTTATTAGCTATATCCTTTTCATACTCTTTTTCAGCTTCTCTTCTCACACTAACATACTCGTTCCTGGTTCTCTGGTATCTCTCTCTACTGTCTGATGTTCTGTTATTTCGGAAGTTCCTCCACGCCCTTATGTTCAGTTCCATTGCTTTCATACATGCCCTATTAAACCATGGATTCTTCTTTTCCTTTTCAGTTTTGTCCTGTCGGGCCAGGATAAACCTGTTTACTGCCTCCGGACACTTTTGGGTGAGGTAGGCCATCATGTCTTGTATAGACTTAGTTGTGAGTTCTGTGTCCAATGGTATATCCCATAGGAATTTTCTCATTAACTCCACACATACACACACACACACCCATCTGTGTGTATGTGTGTGTGTGTGTGTGTACTCACCTAATTGTACTCACCTAATTGTGCTTGCGGGGGTTGAGCTCTGGCTCTTTGGTCCCGCCTCTCAACCGTCAATCAACTGGTGTACAGATTCCTGAGCCTATTGGGCTCTATCATATCTACATTTGAAACTGTGAATGGAGTCAGCCTCCACCACATCACTTCCTAATGCATTCCATTTGCTAACTACTCTGACACTGAAAAAGTTCTTTCTAACGTCTCTGTGGCTCATTTGGGTACTCAGCTTCCACCTGTGTCCCCTTGTTCGCGTCCCACCAGTGTTGAAAAGTTCGTCCTTGTTTACCCGGTCGATTCCCCTGAGGATTTTGTAGGTTGTGATCATGTCCCCCCTTACTCTTCTGTCTTCCAGTGTCGTGAGGTGCATTTCCCGCAGCCTTTCCTCATAACTCATGCCTCTTAGTTCTGGGACTAGTCTAGTAGCATACCTTTGGACTTTTTCCAGCTTCGTCTTGTGCTTGACAAGGTACGGGCTCCATGCTGGGGCCGCATACTCCAGGATTGGTCTTACATATGTGGTGTACAAGATTCTGAATGATTCCTTACACAGGTTCCTGAACGCCGTTCTGATGTTAGCCAGCCTCGTATATGCCGCAGACGTTATTCTCTTTATGTGGGCTTCAGGAGACAGGTTTGGTGTGATATCAACTCCTAGATCTTTCTCTCTGTCTGTTTCATTAAGTACTTCATCTCCTATTCTGTATCCTGTGCCTGGCCTCCTGTTTCCACTGCCTAGTTTCATTACTTTGCATTTACTCGGGTTGAACTTCAACAGCCATTTGTTGGACCATTCACTCAGTCTATCCAGGTCATCTTGTAGCCTCCTACTATCATCCTCTGTTTCAATCCTCCTCATAATTTTTGCATCGTCGGCAAACATTGAGAGGAACGAATCTATACCCTCTGGGAGATCATTTACATATACCAGAAACAGTATAGGTCCAAGGACTGACCCCTGCGGGACTCCACTTGTGACGTCTCGCCAATCTGAGACCTCACCCCTCACACAGACTCGTTGTCTCCTGTTGCTTAGGTATTCCTCTATCCACCGGAGTACCTTCCCTTTCACTCCAGCCTGCATCTCCAACTTTCGCACTAGCCTCTTGTGTGGCACTGTATCAAAGGCTTTCTGACAATCCAAAAATATGCAGTCTGCCCACCCTTCTCTTTCTTGCCTTATTTTTGTTGCCTGGTCGTAGAATTCAAGTAACCCTGTGAGGCAGGACCTGCCATCCCTGAACCCATGTTGATGCTGTGTTACAAAGTTCCTTCGCTCCAGATGCTCCACTAGTTTTTTTCGCACAATCTTCTCCATCAGCTTGCATGGTATGCAGGTTAGGGACACTGGCCTGTAGTTCAGTGCCTCCTGTCTATCCCCTTTCTTGTATATCGGGACTACGTTAGCTGCTTTCCAAGTATCTGGCAGTTCCCCTGTTGCCAGTGATTTGTTATACACTATGGAGAGTGGTAGGCTCAGTTCTCTTGCTCCTTCCTTTAGAACCCAAGGGGAGATTCCATCTGGGCCTATAGCCTTCGTCACGTCCAACTCTAGTAAACACTTCCTTACTTCCCCACTGGTAATCTCAAACTCTTCCAGTGGTTCCTGGTTAGCTATTCCCTCACTTACCTCTGGAATTTCTCCTTGTTCTAAGGTGAAGACCTCCTGGAATTTCTTATTCAATTCCTCACACACTTCCTTGTCATTTGTAGTGAATCCTTCCGCCCCTATCCTTAATCTCATAACCTGTTCCTTTACTGTTGTTTTTCTCCTAATGTGGCTATGCAACAATTTAGGCTGAGTCTTTGCCTTGCTTGCGATGTCATTTTCGTATTGTCTTTCTGCCTCTCTTCTCATCCTGACATATTCATTCCTGGCATTCTGGTATCTTTCTCTGCTCTCCAGTGTCCTGTTATTCCTATAGTTTCTCCATGCCCTTTTACTTTGCTGCTTAGCTAGCCTACATCTTTGATTAAACCATGGGTTTCTCATCTTCATTTCTCTGTTTTCCTTTTGGACTGGGACAAACTTGTTTGCTGCGTCCTTGCACTTCTGCGTGATGTAATCCATCATATCTTGGGCCGTCTTTCCCCTGAGCTCTGTTTCCCATGCTATATCTGTTAGGAATTTTCTTATCCCCTCATAGTTTCCCTTTCGGTATGCTAACCTTTTGGTTTCGGTATCCCTCCTCGAGTTCAATAACCCTTCTTCAATCAAGTACTCAAACACCAGTACACTGTGGTCGCTCATTCCTACTGGGTCCTCAAAACCGATTTCTCTTATGTCGGAGTCGTTCAGAGTGAAGACTAGGTCGAGTCTCGCTGGTTCGTCATTGCCTCTCATCCTTGTGGGTTCTCCGACATGCTGCGTTAAAAAGTTGCTTGTCACCACCTCCAATAGTTTGGCTCTCCACGTATCCTCGCCTCCATGCGGTTCCTTGTTCTCCCAGTCAATCTTTCCGTGATTGAAGTCGCCCATGATGAGCAGGTGGGATCTATTTCTACAGGCAGCAGAGGCTGCCCTCTCAATTATAGTGTTAACTGCCTTGTTGTTGTTTTCATACTCTTGACTGGGTCTCCTGTCATTTGGTGGAGGGTTGTATATTACTGCTACTACTATTCTTGGTCCTCCCATTGTTATGGTGCCTGCTATGTAGTCTCTGAACTCCTCACAGCCCGGGATGGCCATCTCCTTAAAACTCCATTCCCTTCTCATGAGTAGGGCCACTCCGCCTCCTCCTCTACCTTCCCTCTCTTTCCTTATTACTGTATACTCCTGGGGAAACACGGCATTCGTTATGATTCCAGAGAGTTTTGTTTCAGTGAGTCCGATTACATCTGGGTTAACTTCTTGTGCTCTTTCCCTTAGTTCACTTGTCTTGCTTGTGATCCCATCTATGTTCGAGTACATCACCCTGAAACTGACTCTCTTCTGCTTCTTTTCTGGGGGGGACCTTTGGGATCTGGGGTGAGTGGAGCTGGGGGGACCTGGCACGGGGGGATTGGTGGAGGAGGGAGGGCTTGGGGTGGTGGGGGAGAGGGGAGGGTACAGGGGGTGGATAAGAGGGGGAGGGTACAGGGGGTGGATAAGAGGGGGAGGGTACAGGGGGTGGATAAGAGGGGGAGGGTACAGGGGGTGGGTAAGAGAGGGAGGGTTGGGGAAGCATGGGAAGCAAGCATGTGTGTGTGTGTGTGTGTGTGTGTGTGTGTGTGTGTGTGTGTGTGTGTGTGTGTGTGTGTGTGTGTGTGTACTCACCTAGTTGTACTCACCTAGTTGTGCTTGCGGAGGTTGAGCTCTGGCTCTTTGGTCCCGCCTCTCAACCGCCAATCAACAGGTGTACAGGTTCCTGAGCCTATTGGGCTCTATCATATCTACACTTGAAACTGTGTATGGAGTCAGCCTCCACCACATCACTTCCTAATGCATTCCATTTGTCAACCACTCTGACACTAAAAAAGTTCTTTTTAATATCTCTGTAGCTCATTTGGGCACTCAGTTTCCATCTGTGTCCCCTAGTGCGTGTGCCTCTTGTGTTAAATAGCCTGTCTTTATCAACCCTGTCGATTCCCTTGAGAATCTTGAATGTGGTGATCATGTCCCCCCTAACTCTTCTGTCTTCCAACGAAGTGAGGTTCAATTCCCGTAGTCTCTCCTCGTAGCTCATATCTCTCAGCTCGGGTACTAGTCTGGTGGCAAACCTTTGAACCTTTTCCAGTTTAATCTTATGCTTGACTAGATATGGACTCCATGCTGGAGCCGCATACTCCAGGATTGGTCTGACATATGTGGTATATAATGTTCTGAAAGATTCCTTACACAAGTTTCTAAAGGCCGTTGTTATGTTAGCCAAACCTGGCATATGCTGCTGATATTATCCTCTTAATATGAGCTTCAGGGGACAGGTCTGGCGTGATATCAACCCCCAGGTCTTTCTCTCTCTCTCTGACTCTTGAAGTATTTCATCTTCCAAGTGATACCTTGTATCTGGTCTCCTGCTTCCTACCCCTATCTTCATTATATTACATTTGCTTGGAATAAACTCTAACATCCATTTGTTCGACCATTCCTGCAGCTTGTCCAGGTCTTCTTGAAGCTTCAAGCTGTCCTCCTCTGCCTTAATCCTTCTCATAATTTTGGCGTCGTCAGCAAACATTGAGAGGAATGAATCTATACCCTCTGGGAGATCATTTACGTATATCAGAAACAGGATAGGTCCAAGCACAGAGCCCTGTGGGACTCCACTGGTGACTTCACGCCATTCTGAGGTCTCACCTCTCACTATAACTCTCTGCTTCCTATTGCTTAGGTACTCCCTTATCCACTGGAGCGCCCTACCAGTTACTCCTGCCTGTTTCTCCAGCTTATGCATCAACCTTTTATGGGGTACTGTGTCAAAGGCTTTCCGACAGTCCAAAAAAATGCAGTCCGCCCATCCTTCTCTTTCTTGCTTAATCTTTGTCACCTGATCATAGAATTCTATCAAGCCTGTAATGGAAGATTTACCCTCCCTGAACCCATGTTGATGGGTTGTCACGAAGTCTCTTCTCTCCAGATGTGTTACTAGGTTTTTTCTCACAATCTTCTCCATCACCTTGCATGGTATACATGTTAAGGACACTGGCCTGTAGTTCAGTGCCTCTTGTCTGTCACCCTTTTTAAATATTGGTACTACATTAGCAGTCTTCCATACTTCTGGTAGGTCTCCCGTTTCCAGTGACCTACTATACACTATGGAGAGTGGCAAGCAAAGTGCTCCTGCACACTCTTTCAATACCCATGGCGAGATTCCATCCGGCCCAACAGCTTTTCTCACATCCAGCTCCAATAGGTGCTTCTTGACCTCATCTCTTGTAATTTCGAACCTTTCCAAGGTCACTTGGTTTGCTGCCACCTCTCCTAGCGCCGTGACTTCTCCCTGTTCTATTGAAAGACCTCCTGGAACCTTTTGTTGAGTTCTTCACACACCTCTTTGTCATTCTCTGTTTACCTGTCCTCGCCCACCCTAAGTTTCATCACCTGTTCCTTCACTGTTGTCTTCCTCCTGATGTGTCTGTGTAGTAGCTTTGGTTCGGTCTTGGCTTTATTAGCTATATCATTTTCATACCTTTTCTCAGCTGCTCTTCTCACACTAACATACTCGTTCCTGGTTCTCTGGTATCTCTTTCTACTTTCTGGTGTTCTGTTATTACGGAAGTTCCTCCATGCCCTTTTGTTCAGCTCCTTTGCTTTCATACATTCCCTATTAAACCACGGATTCTTCCTTTGCTTCTCTGTTTTTTCGTGTTGGGCTGGGACAAACCTGCTTACAGCCTCCTGACATTTTTGGGTGACATAGTCCATCATGTCTTGTACGGACTTGGTTCCGAGTTCTGTGTCCTAATGTATATCCCATAGGAATTTATTCATCTCCTCATAGTTTCCCTTTCGGTACGTCAGCCCTTTGTTTCCCAGTTCTTTTTTGGGGGTGATAATTCCTAGCTCATCCAGGTACTCAAAGCTCAATACACTATGATCACTCATTCCCAAGGGGGCTTCCAACTTAACTTCCCTTATATCCGACTCATTTAGGGTAAATATCAGATCAAGCAAGGCTGGTTCATCCCCTCCCCTCGTTCTTGTCGGTCCCTTGACGTGTTGACTTAGAAAGTTTCTTGTTGCCACATCCAGCAGCTTAGCTCTCCATGTGTCTGGGCCTCCATGTGGGTCTCTGATCCCCCAATCTATCTTTCCATGATTGAAGTCTCCCATGATTAGTAACCTGGATCCGTTCCTGCTAGCCACAGAAGCTGCTCTCTCTATTATATTGATGGTGGCCAAGTTGTTTCTATCATATTCTTGTCTGGGTCTTGTGACATTCGGTGGGGGGTTAAATATGACTACTACTATAATTTTCTGTCCTCCTGTTTTTTCTGTGTGTGTGTGTGTGTGTGTGTGTGTGTGTGTGTGTGTGTGTGTGTGTGTGTGTGTGTGTGTGTGTGTGTGTGTGTGTGTGTGTGTGTACTCACCTAGTTGTACTCACCTAGTTGTGCTTGCGGGGGTTGAGCTCTGGCTCTTTGGTCCCGCCTCTCAACCGTCAATCAACACGTGTACAGATTTCTGAGCCTATCGGGCTCTGTCATATCTACACTTGAAACTGTGTATGGAGTCAGCCTCCACCACATCACTTCCTAATGCATTCCATTTGTCAACCACTCTGACACTAAAAAAGTTCTTTCTAATATCTCTGTGGCTCATTTGGGCACTCGGTTTCCACCTGTGTCCCCTTGTGCGTGTTCCCCTTGTGTTAAATAGACTGTCTTTATCTACCCTATCAATCCCCTTCAGAATCTTGAATGTGGTGATCATGTCCCCCCTAACTCTTCTGTCTTCCAGCGAAGTGAGGTTTAATTCCCGTAGTCTCTCCTCGTAGCTCATACCTCTCAGCTCGGGTACTAGTCTGGTGGCAAACCTTTGAACCTTTTCCAGTTTAGTCTTATCCTTGACTAGATATGGACTCCATGCTGGGGCTGCATACTCCAGGATTGGCCTGACATATGTGGTATACAAAGTTCTGAATGATTCTTTACACAAGTTTCTGAATGCCGTTCGTATGTTGGCCAGCCTGGCATATGCCGCTGATGTTATCCGCTTGATATATGCTGCAGGAGACAGGTCTGGCGTGATATCAACCCCCAAGTCTTTTTCCTTCTCTGACTCCTGAAGAATTTCCTCACCCAGGTGATACCTTGTATCTGGCCTCCTGCTCCCTACACCTATCTTCATTACATTACATTTGGTTGGGTTAAACTCTAACAACCATTTGTTCGACCATTCCTTCAGCTTGTCTAGGTCTTCTTGAAGCCTCAAACAGTCCTCTTCTGTTGTAATCCTTCTCATAATTTTAGCATCGTCCGCAAACATTGAGAGAAATGAATCGATACCCTCCGGGAGATCATTTACATATATCAGAAACAAGATAGGACCGAGTACAGAGCCCTGTGGGACTCCACTGGTGACTTCACGCCAATCGGAGGTCTCACCCCTCAACGTAACTCTCTGCTTCCTATTGCTTAGATACTCCCTTATCCACTGGAGCACCTTACCAGCTACACCTGCCTGTCTCTCCAGCTTATGTACCAGCCTCTTATGCGGTACAGTGTCAAAGGCTTTCCGACAATCCAAGAAAATGCAGTCAGCCCAGCCCTCTCTTTCTTGCTTAATCTGTGTCACCTGATCGTAGAATTCTATCAAGCCTGTAAGGCAAGATTTACCCTCCCTGAATCCATGTTGGCGATTTGTCACGAAGTCCCTTCTCTCCAGATGTGTTACCAGGTTTCTTCTCACGATCTTCTCCATCACCTTGCATGGTATACAAGTCAAGGACACTGGCCTGTAGTTCAGTGCCTCTTGTCTGTCGCCCTTTTTGTATATTGGGACCACATTCGCCGTCTTCCATATTTCTGGTAGGTCTCCCGTCTCTAGTGACTTACTATACACTATGGAGAGTGACAAGCAAAGTGCCTCTGCACACTCTTTCAGTACCCATGGTGAGATCCCATCTGGACCAACAGCCTTTCTAACATCCAGATCCAGCAGGTGTCTCTTGACCTCCTCTCTCGTAATTTCGAACTCCTCCAAGGCCGCCTGGTTTACCTCCCTTTCTCCTAGCACAGTGACCTCACCCTGTTCTATTGTGAAGACCTCCTGGAACCTCTTGTTGCGATCCTCACACACCTCTCTGTCATTCTCTGTATACCTGTCCTCGCCTGTTCTAAGTTTCAATACCTGTTCTTTCACTGTTGTTTTCCTTCTGATGTGAATGTGGAGTAACTTTGGTTCGGTTTTGGCTTTGTTTGCTATATCATTTTCAAAATTTTTCTCTGCTTCTCTTCTCACCCTGACGTACTCATTCCTGGTTCTCTGGTATCTCTCTCTGCTTTCTGGTGTTCTGTTATTCCGGAAGTTCCTCCACGCCTTTTTGCTCAGTTTCTTCGCTTCCATACATGCCCTATTATACCATGGATTCTTCTCTTGCTTCTCGGATTTTTCCCTTTGGGCCGGGATGAACCTGTTTACTGCCTCCTGGAAAGTGTGTGTGTGTGTGTGTGTGTGTGTGTGTGTGTGTGTGTGTGTGTGTGTGTGTGTGTGTGTGTGTGTGTGTGTGTGTGAGTGTACACTCACCTATTTGTGCCTGCAGGCTCTTGGATCCCAGAAATATGCTGTCTGCCCATACCTCTCTGTCTTGCCTTATTCTTGTTATCTTTATCATAGGTGAGTGTGTGAGAGAGAGTGTGTATGTGTACTCACCTAATTGTACTCACCTAATTGTGCTTGCGTGGGTTGAGCTTTGGCTCTTTGGTCCCGCCTCTCAACTGTCAATCAACTGGTGTACAGATTCCTGAGCCTACTGGGCTCTATCATATCTACATTTGAAACTGTGTATGGAGTCAGCCTCCACCAAATCACTTCCTAGTGCATTCCATTTATTAACTACTCTGACACTGAAAAAATTCTTTCTAACGTCTCTGTGGCTCATCTGGGTACTAAGTTTCCACCTGTGTCCCCTTGTTCGTGTCCCACCCGTGCTGAAGAGTTGTCTTTGTCCACCCTGTCAATTCCCCTGAGAATTTTGTAGGTGGTTATCATGTCTCCCCTTACTCTTCTGTTTTCCAGGGATGTGAGGTTCAGCTCCTTTAGCCTTTCCTCGTAGCTCAATCCTCTCAGTTCCGGGACGAGCCTGGTGGCATACCGCTGAATCTTCTCTAACTTTGTCTTGTGTTTAACTAGGTATGGACTCCAGGCTGGAGCTGCATACTCCAGGATTGGTCTTACATAAGTGGTATACAGGGTTCTGAAAGATTCCTTACACAAGTTTTTGAAGGCAGTTCTTATGTTGGCCAGTCTAGCATATGCCGCTGATGATATTCGTTTGATGTGGGCATCTGGGGACAGGTTCGGTGTGATATCAACCCCCAGATCCTTCTCTCTATTTGACTCTTGCAGGATTTCCCCTCCCAGATGATACCTTGTGTTCAGCCTCCTGCTCCCTTCACCTAATTTCATCACCTTACACTTTCCCGAGTTGAACTTTAGCAGCCATTTTCTAGACCATTCCTCCAGTTTATCCAGGTCATCCTGTAGTCTCTGTCTATCTTCATCCGTCTTGATTCTTCTCATAATTTTTGCATCATCAGCAAACATTGAGAGGAATGAGTCTATACCCTCTGGAAGATCGTTCACATATATTAGAAACAGGATAGGTCCAAGTACTGAGCCCTGTGGGACTCCGCTGGTGACATCTCGCCACTCTGATGTCTCCCCCCTCACCGTTACTCGCTGTTTCCTGTTGCTTAAGTACTCCCTTATCCATTGGAGCACCTTCCCTTTTACTCCTGCCTGTTGCTCCAACTTTTTTAACAGCCTTTTATGGGGTACTGTGGCAAAGGCTTTTTGGCAATCCAGGAAAATGCAGTCGGCCCACCCTTCTCTTTCCTGCCTAATTTTCGTTGCCTGGTCATAAAATTCTATTAAACCTGTGAGGCACGATTTACCATCTCTGAACCCATGTTGGTGGTGCGTTACAAAGTTATTTCCCTCCAGATGCTCTACGAGCCTTTTCCTCACAATCTTCTCCATCACCTTGCATGATATACAAGTTAAGGAAACTGGCCTGTTATTCAGTGCCTCTTGCCTGTCACCCTTTTTGTATATTGGTACCACGTTAGCTGTCTTCCAACTTTTTGGTAAGTCTCCTGTTTCCAGTGACCTGTTATAGACCATAGAGAGTGGCACACTTAGTGCTTCTGCACCTTCCTTTAGTATCCATGGTGAGATTCTATCAGGCCCAACAGCCTTTGTCACATCCAGCTCCAGCAGACACCTTTTGACCTCATCACTGGTGAGGTCAAATTCCTCCAAGGTTGCTTGGTTTGCCGCCTCCTCATTTAGTGCAGGGGCTTCTCCTTGTTCTATTGTGAAGACCTCCTGGAATCTCTTGTTGAGTTCTTCACACACCTCCTTGTCATTCTCTGTGTATCTGTTCTCCCCTTTCCGCAGCTTCATCACTTGTTCCTTCACTGCTGTTTTTCCTGATGTGGCTGTGGAGCAGCTTTGGTTCGGTCTTGGCTTTACTCGCAATGTCATTTTCAAACTCTCTCTCTGCTTCCCTCCTCACTCTGATGTACTCATTTCTCGCCCTCTGGTATCTCTCCCTGCTCTCTGGTGTTCTGGTATTTCTGTAGTTTCTCCATGTTCTTTTACTCAGTTGTTTCGCTACCTTACATTCCTGGTTGAACCATGGATTTTTCTGTTGTTTTTCGTTTTTCTCCTTTTGGACGGGGATAAACCTGTCTGCAGCTTCCTGGCACTTTTTGGTGACAAACTCCATCATGACCTGCACATTCTTGTCTCTAAGTTCTGTTTCCCATGGTATTCCCCTGAGGAAGTTCCTCATCTCGTCATATTTTCCTCTTCGGTAATTCAGTCTTTTCCCCTCCACTCCCATCCTTGGATAGGTTATCCCTACCTCCACCAAGTACTCAAAGGTCAGTACACTGTGGTCACTCATTCCTATGGGGGCTTCAACTTTGACTTCCCTTATTTCTGACTCATTCAGGGTTAATATCATGTCGAGTCTAGCTGGTTCAACTTTGCCTCTCACTCTTGTGGGTTCCTTGACATGCTGGCTCAGAAAGTTCCTTGTTGCCACTTCCAAGAGTTTAGCTCGCCACGTATCTGCACCACCATGTGGGTCCCCATTCTCCCAGTCTATCTTTCCATGGTTGAAATCACCCATGATTAAGAGTCTTGAGCCATTCCTGCAGGCAACTGAAGCTGCTCTCTCTATTATATTAATGGTTGCCATGTTGTTCCTATCAAACTCCTGTCTAGGTCTTCTGTCATTTAGGGGAGGGTTGTAAATGACTGCCACTATTATCTTAGGTCCACCCATTGTTATAGTTCCTGTTATGAAATCTCTGAATCCGTCACAGCCCGGAATTTCCATCTCATCAAAACTCCAGTCCTTCCTTATCAGCAGGGCCACTCCTCCACCTCCTCTCCCTTCCCTCTCTTTCCTTACTATACAGTAGTCCTTTGGAAACACAGCATCTGTTATGACTCCTGACAATTTTGTTTCCGTTAGTCCTATGTGTGTGTTCCCGTTAGTCCTGTGTGTGTGTGTGCGCGTGTGTGTGTGTGCTCACCTATTTATACTCACCTATTTGTGTCTGCAGGATCGAGCCCTGACTCTTAGAAACTACAAGATCACCAAACTGCATGGTGACCTTGCAGTTGGACCTTGGTATCATGAGAATAACAAATGAACAGTGTTGTGCTGCTTTTATAATAGAAGTGATCTTGAAGTTTGGTGTTTTTAAGTTGATGGTTCTTTAAATCTGTAGATGCATTGACAATACCGATGTGGATGAGATTCCTACTTGTAGGGAAATCCGTATATCTCTGTTCTCTGTGGGGGATTTTGGGTCAGAATGCCTGTGTCATCCACAGGATGTTGTTGTTCATCCGAGCTGGGTGGGTGAGATCCTCTTTCTTAGTATTTTTTAAATTTTATTTTGTTTACTTTCTTCCTTAAAGTTATTAGGATTTAGATAAATAGTATTGAATTCAAGCAATCATTTTTAGCCTCCTTTACTTGGACAACGAATATTCAAAGATGCCATTAACACGATATTGTATTTGTGAATTTGTGAGTGTTTGTAGGTAACTCAAACAACTGTCTTTGTCTCTCTCTCTCTCTCTCTCTCTCTCTCTTCAACATCCTTCCTCTCGCCTCTGTCGTGCTTTAACATTTACCACTCCTGTGGTTCCTGTTCCTCTTCACCACCTCCCTCTTTCTGTCTGGTTATCTCGCTTACAGGATTATCTTTCCGTTCGTATTTCTAATATTTCTGCTCATGTTGTTCCTTCTTTGCCCCCATGGAGAGTCCCCCTTCCGCAGTTTTCTATATCCTTGACACACATCACTAAAGCTTTTACCTCTCCTACGGTTCTAAAACGCCTTTTCCTTGAGCACTTTTCTTCTCACTCCCGCTCTGTTTCCGTCTTCACCGATGGGTCTAAGTCTGCGGACGGTGTTGGCTACTCTGTTGTTTTTCCTGATTGCACTTATATGTGTCGCTTACCTCCGGAGACTAGCATCTTCACAGATGCTAGTCTCTTTACGTGCTATTCTCTATGCTTTTCGTCTCCTGCTTTCTCGTTGTCAATCTTCCTTTGTAGTTGTTGTTGACTCTCGTAGTGCCCTCATGGCTCTTGGGTCCTTTAATCCGGTTCATAAAGTGGTTGTTGAGATCCAGCATTGGCTCTTTCTCGTTCACAGTCAATTTAAGTCAGTTGAGTTTTGTTGGGTTCCCAGCCATATTGGTGTCTCTTTAAATGAGCGTGTGGATGCTGCTGCCAGGGAAGCTGTCCGCTCTTGTCCCATCTCTCGTATAGGTATTCCTTATTCCGACTTTTACCTGGTTATCCATTCCTCCATCCTTACCCGTTGGCAGGCTTGTTGGTCGTCTGTTACTGGTAACAAACTTCGTACTCCTAAAAGTTGTGTGACCTCGTGGCCGTCCTCCTACCACCGTAACCGGCGATGGGAAATGACTCTGGCGAGGTTGCGTATTGGCCATACTCGCTTAACTCATGATCACTTGATGAAGCGCCGCCCTGCTCCTTATTGTCCTAGTTGTATTGTCCCTCTTACGGTCGTAAATATCCTTGTTGAATGTCCTAACTTCCGGGACGAGTGTGTGTTTTGCTTTCCGACCGTCCCCCGCAGTCGCTTGTCTCTCGATCATATTCTTGGTGACTAGGATACTTTTGATATCGTTCGCCTTATGTGTTTCTGTTCTCGTATTGGCATCCTTGGTGATATTTAGCGCCCTCTGATTATCCCGCACATTTGATGGTGCTACATAGCCTTCTCGGTTTGGTGCCTTCTTTAGATAATTACTTATTTTTGTTTCATTTCTCTCCCCCATCTTCTCCTTTCTATTGTCATTTCCCACTGACCTTGTGTCTGTTTTGATCATTGTTTTGGCCTTTTTTGTTTCGATGCCCGGGTGTTTGAGGAGGCATACTCTTGCACCTGTAGAATTGTAGTACCCGTCGTCTCTAGCGAGGGGAAGCTTTTATTGTCAATCCTCCTTTCGTCACTGAACCCGATCGCGACATACTGACGGTTCATAAGGTGGCGTTGTGGTGCGTATACTCACGACACACCCCTAGGGAGCCCAGGCAAATTCAGCAATATGTCTCTTGTTGGGTGTCCTGCCTCTAATTGTGGCTCCGTGGTGGGTGTGGGGGGCACATTCGTGAATGAAAGTATTTCCTCTCGTCTGTTATGTCAATTAATGTTCCTCTTTTACCTTCTCGGGCTCATGAGGTGGGCAACCAACCCCCCGAGTTGGCCTGTGTTGGTAGACTGGGCTCTATAGCACCTGCTGCATTGGCCTCGACCTTGCTCTGACCCTCTTGACTACTTCCCTCGGCTCCCCTCCCTGCTCTGTGGTTGGGTCGAGCCCCAAGCCCCCAGTGGTGACCAGCTCGTCCCCTGGCACGGCTCCGTCTCTAGTTGGGACTATTGCGCCTTTTAACCCTTCTCTCTCTCTGGGGGTTCTCAACGCCGTCCTCGACACAGCTGCACTCACTCGATTCCTTCCCGTACTGATGCGTATCAAGCCTTGTTTGGTCCTGCTTCGTGGGCCAAATACTTTGATCTTCTCCCTCTTGATTCTATGCCTGACGGTTTCTCCCTCTGTAGGTACCTTGTTGATTTAGTAGATGCCTCTGATATCTCCACACCACCCGTCTTAGTACCTGGTTGATGGGGTTCTGGGAGTTCTTCTACTCACCAAGTCCGGCCCGAGGCCAGACTTTACTTGTGAGAGTTTGGTTCACCAGGCTGTTGCTTGGAGTGGCCCGCAGGCCCACATACCCACCACAGCCCGGTTGGTCCGGCACTCCTTGAAAGAAACAATCTAGTTTCCTTTTGAAGATGTCAACGGTTGTTCCTGTAATATTTCTGATGCTGGCTGGTAGGACGTTGAACAACCGTGGACCTCTGATGTTCATACAGTGTTCTCTAATTGTGCCCATGGCACCTCTGCTCTTCACTGGTTCTATTCTGCATTTTCTTCCATGTCGTCACTCCAGTACGTTGTTATTTTACTGTGCAGATTTGGGACCTGTCCCGCCAGTATTTTCTATGTGTAATATATTTGGTATCTCTCTCGTCTCCTTTCTAGTGAGTACATTTGGAGAGCTTTGAGACGATCCCAATAATTTAGGTGTTTTATCTCGACTATGTGTGAAGTATATGTTCTCTGTATTCCCTCAATTTCAGCATCTCTCCTGCTCTGAGAGGGAAGTGAGTACTGAGCAGTACTCAAAACGGGACAACACAAGTGATTTGAAGAGAACAACCATTGTGATGGGATATCTGGAGGTTCTCGTAATGCATCCTATCATTTTTCTGGCTGACGCAATACTTGCTTGTTATGCTCCTTAAACGTCAGGTCGGTCGGACATCATTATTCCCAAACCCTTGACATGCTGTTTTCCTACTATGGGCAGATTCGATTGTGTTTTGTACCCTGTATTATGTTATAAGATCCTCATTTTGCCGTATCTGAGTACGTGGAATTTATCACCGTTAAATATCATGTTATTCTCTGCTGCCCAATCGAAAACTTTGTTAATATCTGTTTGTAGTTTATCAATATCTTCAGCAGAGGTAATTTTCATGCTGATTTTTGTATCATCTTGCAAAGGATGACACTAAGCTGTGACTTGTGTTTTTGTCTATGTCTGATATGAGAATAAGGAACAGCAGTGGTGCAAGGACTGTACCTTGAGGTACAGAGCTTTTAACTGCGCTCGGACTCGATGTTTATTTGATTGACTGTTATTTTTTGTGTTTTGTTCGACAGGAAAATTGAGTATCCAGCGTGCTACTTTACCAGTTATACCTATTGAACCTCATTTTGAGCAATCACTCCATGGTCACATTTGTCGAATGCCTTTGCAAAATCTGTATATACGACATCTGCATTATGTTTTCCTCTAATGCCTCAGTGATTTTGTCATAGTGGTCAAGTAGCTTTGAGAGGCATGATCTTTCTGCTCTAAATCCATGTTGGCCAGGATTGTGGAGGTCATTGGTTTCCATGAATCTAGTGACCTGACTTCTGATCACTCTCTCAAATACTTTTATTATGTGGGACGTTAGTGCAACTGGTCTATAATTCTTTGCCAATGCTTTGCTACCACCCTTGTGTAGAGGGGCAATGTCTGCTGCTTTAAGCGCATCTGGTATCTCCCCTGTGTCCAAGCTCTCCTCCACACTATACTGAGTGCCTGTGCTACTGGCACTTTGCATTTCTTTATAAATATTGAATTCCATGAGTCTGGACCCGGGGCTGAGTGTATGGGTATATTGTCAATTTCTCTTTCAAAATCTACCACGCTCGTGCAGATATCAGTTATATTTACAGGTTTTTGAATATCATTCATAAAGAAATTATCCGAATCTTCCACTTTCATGCTGAGTATCGGAGTGCTAAACATGTCCTCATACTGCTTTTTTAGGATTTCACTAATTTGCTTTGTCATCCTCAGTGTATGAACCTTCACTAATACGAATAGGTCCAATTCTGGCAGTGGTTTTCGCTTTTGATTTAGCATATGTGAAGAAATATTTTGGGTTTTTCTTTATTTCTTGAATTGCTTTCTGTTCTAGTTGCCTTTCTTCAGTCTGATAAGAATGCTTCAGTCTCTGTTCGATTTCTTCAATCTCCCTGTTTAAATGATTTCTTCTTTGTTTGGAGAGTCGTGTCTGCTTAAGCACTTCCGTTAATTTCTTCCTCCTTTTGCAATGTCGTCTGCGTTCTCTTTCTACATTGGACCTCTTTCCGGCTTTCCTCAAAGGAACATGTTTCAGACAGACTTCATATGCTTCAGAAGTCAGTTTTTCTATTCCTTGTGTAGGATTTTTATTTCTTAGAACTTTTTCCCATTGAATGTTTGTAAGTTCCCTGTTTATTTTCTCCCAGTCTATCCTCTTATTATTAAAATTGAATTTATTGAATAGCTCTTCTCGCTTGTTTCTCTTGGGCCTACTACCGTTATTAATGTTATTTTGCACTTCAATGAGCTTGTAGTCCGAGTACGTAGTGTCTGAGACAGTAATGTCTCTAATTAGCTTCTCATTGTTCGTGAATATCAGGTCCAGCGTGTTTTCGTTCCTAGTTGGTTCTGTAATCTGCTGACTGAGCGAGAATTTTGTCACAGAATCTCAGTAGTTCTCTGACCTGTGGTTGGCTATTTCCAGGTTGACTTCCTGCTATAATGTTATTCTTTACTATTCTCCATTTTTAACTGGGTAGATTGAAGTCTCCAAGGAAGATGATGTCTGGTACTTGGTTTGCTAGGTTATCAAGGATATTCTCTATTTTGTGATTTCCAATTTATGATAATGGGAAAATCAATAACATATTACCGATATATAATAGAAAGGAAATTAAAACACATGAAAGAGTTTAAAAAATAATTAAAAAATAATTACAATTTTAATTTACAAATTAAAATTTTAATTTATAAATACCCAAATTTTTTTGGTAGCGACCCGTCACCAGCAAACCGAGAAAATACGTTATTTAGTTTTTTTAAGATTTTAAAGTTACAGAGAAAAAATGCAACATACTTTTGAACTCGGTTTATAATGAACGAAATTTTTCCGCAACAATTTCTATGTCTCTATGTTTCATAATATAGTGAACGGCGTCATTATGAAGCGTCGTTAGTGGCGTGAATTAAGCACACACACACACACACACTCACACACAC
Source organism: Procambarus clarkii (assembly GCF_040958095.1). Taxonomy (NCBI): domain Eukaryota; kingdom Metazoa; phylum Arthropoda; class Malacostraca; order Decapoda; family Cambaridae; genus Procambarus; species Procambarus clarkii. Next base: position 28,347,534 of record NC_091163.1, read on the forward strand.
ACACCACACACACAACACACACACACACACCACACACACATATATATATATATATATATATATATATATATATATATATATATATATATATATATTGTATGTAATTTTGTTTGCATATATTATTAAATATTTATTTTTTTGGCTCAATAATACAAATACTTGATGTATTTTTTACACGTATTTATTGGGTCGTCCCAGCTCCTGGGTCGTCCCAGCTCCTGGGTCGTCCCAGCTCCTGGGTCGTCCCAGCACATGGGTCGTCCCAGCACATGGGTCGTCCCAGCTCCTGGGTCGTCCTAGCCCCGGGGTCGTCCCAGCTCCTGGGTTGTCCCAGCTCCTGGGTCGTCCCAGTTCCTGGGTCATCCCAGCTTCTTGGTCGCCCTAGCTCCGGAGTCGTCCCAGCTTCTGGGTTGTCCGAGTTCCAGGGTCGTCCCAGCGCCTGGGTCGTCCCAGCTCCTGGGTCGTCCCAGCTCCTGGGTAGTCCCAGCTTCTGGGTCGTCCCAGCTCCTGGGCCGTCCCAGCTTCTTGGTCGTCTCAGCACATGGGTCGTCCCAGCTCCGGGGTTGTCTCAGCGCCTGGGTCGTTTCAGCACATGGGGTCGTCCCAGCTCCTGGTACGTTCCAGCGCCTGGGTCGTCCCAGCACATGGGTCGTCCCAGCACATGGGTCGTCCCAGCACATGGGTCGTCCCAGCTCCTATGTCGTCCTAGCTCCTGGGTCGTCCCAGCTCCGGGGTCGTCACAGTTACGGGGTCGTTACAGCTACGGGGTCGTCCCAGCTCCTGGGTCGTCCCAGTTCCTGGGTCGTCCCAGCTCCTTTGTCGTCCCAGCTCCTGGGTCGTCCCAGCTCCTGGGTCGTCCCAGCTCCTTTGTCGTCCCAGCTCCTGGGTCGTCCCAGCTCCTGGGTCGTCCCAGCTCCTGGGTCGTCCCAGCTCCTGGGTCATCCCAGCTCCTGGGTCGTCCCAGCACATGGTTTCGTCCCAGCTCCTGGGTCGACCCAGCGCCTGGGTCGTCTCAGCACATGGATCGTCCCAGTGCCTGGGTCGTCCCATCACATGGGTCGTCCCAGTGCCGGGGTCTTCCCAGTGACCAGGGTCGTCCCTGCTCCTGGGTCGACCCAGTGCCTGGGTCGTCTCAGCACATGGGTCGTCCCAGTGCCTGGGTCGTCCCACACATGGGTCGTCCCAGTGTCGGGGTCGTCCCAGCACTATGGGTCGTCCTGCTCCTGGGGTCGACCCAGCGCCTGGGTCGTCTCAGCACTTGGGTCGTCCCAGCACATGTGGTCGTCCCAGTGCTGGGTCATCCCAGCTCCTGGGTCGTCTCAGCTCCTGGGTGGTCCCAGAGCCTGGGTCGTCTCAGCTCATGGGTCGTCCCAGGCATAGTTATATCTAGAAAAAAAGCAGTTTTTTTGTGTGAATTAGTAAACCTGCTGCTCGTTTCTTTATTCATATGTTCTTATTCTTACATGGAGATTTTATTATGAATAAAATAATTATAAATTATGAATTTGACAATAACATGATATAGGACAAAATATCAGGAGCAGGACGCGAATCGAACTCGGATGAAGTGATTATGGTTGCGCGTCTGGAGATTCCCCAGAACGCTCGTTCGAATCCTCGCTCTTGTTCCGAAGATTTTGCTCACAGATTCTATCATATTATTGGGATTTCATTCAGTGTTTGAAGAGAGTTCCATTTCCTACAATTTCCTCTAACCCTCATCACGGATCCTGTGGATTTGTTCCAACAATTTCTCCATTTCCCCCATTTCCAGTTCTGGTGTAGGAAATAGAGGACCTCCACTTCCTTCACCAGAGTGGTTATGAGGTTGTGTGTGTGCAACTTGGAGTTGACGCCAGCTTTTAAGCCAGCTTGAGAGCCACCTTGAGAGCCAGCTTTAGAGCCAGCTTGGGAGCCAACTTGGAGCCAGCTTGGGTAGCCTAGCTTGGGAGCCAGCTTGGGAGCCAGCTTGGGAGCCAGCTTGGGAGTCAGCTTAGGAGCCAGCTTAGGAGCCAGCTTGGGAGTCAGCTTGGGAGCCAGCTTGGGAGCCAGCTTGGGAGCCAACTTGGGAGCCAGCTTGGTAGCCAGCTTGAGAGCCACCTTGAGAGCCAGCTTTAGAGCCAGCTTAGGAGCCAGCTTGGGAGCCAACTTGGGAGTCAGCTTGAGAGTCAGCTTGGGAGTCAGCTTGGGAGCCAGCTTGGGAGCCAACTTGGGAGTCAGCTTGAGAGTCAGCTTGGGAGTCAGCTTGGGAGCCAGCTTGGGAGCCAGCTTAGGAGCCAGCTTGGGAGTCAGCTTGGGAGTCAGCTTGGGCGCCAGCTTGGGAGCCAGCTTAGGAGTCAGCTTAGGAGTCAGCTTGGGAGCCAGCTTGGGAGCCAGCTTGGGAGTCAGCTTAGGAGTCAGCTTGAGAGTCAGCTTGGGAGTCAGCTTGGGAGTCAGCTTGGGAGCCAGCTTGGGAGTCAGCTTGGGAGTCAGCTTGGAAGTCAGCTTGGGAGTCAGCTTGGGAGTCGGCTTGGGAGCCAGCTTGGGAGCCAGCTTGGGAGTCAGCTTGGGAGTCAGCTTGGGAGTCAGCTTGGGAGTCAGCTTGGGAGTCAGCTTGGGAGTCAGCTTGGGAGTCAGCTTGGGAGCCAGCTTGGGAGTCAGCTTGGGAGCCAGCTTGGGAGTCAGCTTGGGAGCCAGCTTGGGAGTCAGCTTGGGAGTCAGCTTGGGAGCCAGCTTGGGAGCCAGCTTGGAGCAGCTTGGGAGTCAGCTTGGGAGTCAGCTTGGGAGCCAGCTTGGGAGCCAGCTTGGGAGTCAGCTTGGGAGTCAGCTTGGGAGTCAGCTTGGGAGCCAGCTTGGGAGCCAGCTTGGGAGCCAGCTTGGGAGCCAGCTTGGGGAGCCAGCTTGGGGAGCCAGCTTGGGGAGCCAGCTTGGTGCCTAGTCTGATGGCACATTCTGCCCAACAAAACACCGTGAGAATATTTCGTACAATAATACTCGGAGCTTAGCAAGGTTCAAAATATATATTAACATGTACATATTGTTTACATCTGAATACATATTTTGTTACATACGCGAGAGCCTTCATTATTTACCATGGGGGGGGGGGGAGATGTGGGAGTGGCGTTGGCGTGTGGGAGTGGAGAGACATGTAAATAATTGTATGTGTGTGTAAATAACATCAACACGTTATTATAGTAGTAAAAACTCCCCCAACAAAGCCAAAGAACTCCTTCCTATCATTCTCAAATGTTTAAAATAAATATTCTTCCAACTTCAAGTCTTTGGAGAGGCTTATAACTTTGTCCTTTTTACGCGATAACAAGATAACCCTGACGGTCGACATTTGTTTGCAGCGATGACTATTCCGGAGTTATGGTCACACAAGTTATGTCAACACAGGAGCTGTGATCATAGGATGCTCGCCTCGACCACTGCTATTAATAAGAACATCTTGATCAGTACAGCATCCTTCAGTTTCTGATTGGGAGAACATTTATTCACCTTCAATCCTTGAATGTTTAATTAATGGTCAATAAATATTTTCGTGTTTTTTATTATCCAATATTGATGTGAAATGAATGATACAATATTGTTGTGTGTGTGTGTGTGTTTATCAATATCATATCCTCCTGCAATCATTTTGATTACCATTCACAAATGCAATTAAAATGTTGGACCAGCATTGAAATTGCAAATAGGTATAATAGAATTTAGTGCACCAATCCATTACGGCTACACAGCACTGGAAAGTGATCAGGATAAGGATTTGGATGGGACGGGGGGAGGGGAAGGAATGGTGCCCAACTACTTGTGGATTGTCGGGGGGATTAAACAATGACCTGCATGAAGCGAGACCGTCGGTCAACTGTCCACCCCAAGTGGTTGGTATCCTTCGGAAATCACACCTGAGTTCTCTATGTCATCCCATAACAGGAAAAAGATGGGTTACCTGGTAAACAAGCATCGAATGATTCCGCGATTGAACGGTTGGGGTAAGTAAGTAAGTAATTATCAAAAGAAGGCACCAAACCGGGAAGGCTATGTAGCACCATCAAAGACGCAAAATAATCAGAGGGCGCTAAATATCACCAAGGATGCCAATACGAGAACAAAAACGCATAAGGCGAACGATATCAAAAGTATCCGAGTCACCAAGAATTCTATCGAGGGACAGGTGACCGCGAGGGGCGGTCGGAAAGCAAGACACACGCTCGTCCTGGAAGTCAGGACATTCAAGAAGGACATGCACGACCGTAAGAGGGACAATGCAACTAGGACAATAAGGAGCAGGGCGGCGCTCCATCAAGTGACCATGGGTTAAGCGAGTATGGCCAATACGCAACCTCGCCAGAGCTGTTTCCCACCGCCGGTTACGGTGGAAGGAGGACGGCCATGAGGAAACACAACATTTAAGAGTACGTAGCTTGTTACCAGTAACAGACAACCAAGAAGCCTGCCAACGGGTAAGAACTGAGGAATGGATAACTGGGTAAAAGTCGGAATACGGAATGCCTTTACGAGAGATGGGACAAGAGCGGACAGCTTCCTTAGCGGCAGCATCCGCACGCTCATTTAAAGACACACCAATATGGCTGGGAACCCAACAAAACTCAACCGACTTAAATTTACTGTGAACGAGAAACAGCCAATGCTGGATCTCGACAACTACTGGATGAACCGGATTAAAGGACCCGAGAGCCATGAGGGCACTACGAGAGTCAACAACAACCACAAAGGAAGACTGACAACGAGAAAGCAGGAGACGAAGAGCATAGAGAATAGCATAAAGTTCTGCTGTAAAGATGCTAGTCTCCGGAGGCAAGCGACACATATAAGTGCGATCAGGAAAAACAACAGAGTAGCCAACACCGTCCGCTGACTTAGACCCATCGGTGAAGACAGAAACGGAGCGGGAGTGAGAAAAAGTGCTCGAGGAAAAGGCGTTTTAGAACCGTAGGAGGGTAAAAGCTTTAGTGATACGGGTCAAGGAAGTACAAAACCGCGGAAGAGGGACCCTCCACGGGGGCAAAGAAGGAACAACACGAGGAGAAACATCAGAAATACGAACGGAGAGAGAATCCTGTAGGCGAGATAACCGGACAGAAAGAGGGAGGTGGAGAAGAGGAACAGGAACCGCAGGAGGGGTAAAAGTTAAAGCACGACAGAGGCGAGAGGAAGGATGTTGCAAGGACCGCGCAAGATAGCGAAGACAGTAGCGATCACGACGGTCCTGGAGAGACAGGAAGCCAGTGTCAACATACAAGCTAAGGATGGGAGTCGAACGAAAGGCACCAGAACTGAGGCGCAACCCAGTATGGTGCAAAGCATCAAGACGGCGAAGAGTAGAAGGAGAAGCAGACGAGTAAGCAGGGCAACCATAATCGAGCTTAGCCAGGACGAGAGAGGAATGTAAAGCAAGGAGAGTGCGCCTATCTGCCCCCAAGAAGTATGGGACAAGACCCGAAGGAGGGTAAGGGCCTTAGAGCACTCAACACGGAGGTAAGAGATATGGAGGACCAAGACAAACGAGTGTCAAGGAATAACCCCAAAAGCTTCGCGGAATCTTTGTATTCAAGGGGATGACCATAAAGCGACAAAGAGGGACGAAGAACAACCCGTTTCCGCGTAAAAGTCATGGCACAAGTCTTAGAAGTAGAGAACTTGAAGCCATGACCTGTGGCCCAAGACGACACGGCATCAATCGCAAGTTGAAGCCGGCGTTGAAGGAGAGGCGAATCATCACCCTGACAACAAAGGGTAAGATCATCGACATAGAGAGCGGAGAAGACACCAGAAGGAAGAGAGGAAAGAAGACATTGAGGGCAACAAGAAAAAGAGTAGTGCTCAGAACACTACCCTGGGGCACACCTTCGTATTGCTGAAAAGAGGGAGAGAGAGCGGTACCAAGGCGCACCCGAAAGGAACGACGAGAGAGGAAGCTGCGGAGAAAGAGAGGGAGAAGACCACGAAGGCCAAAAGAATGAAGTTGAGATAGGATATGATAACGCCAAGTGGTGTCGTAAGCCTTTTCTAGGTCAAAAGGGACGGCAACAACGGAGGTCTTCGCAGCAAAAGCAGTACGAATATAGACCTCCAAGTTCACCAGGACATCTGTCGTGCTGCGGCACTTGCGGAAACCAAATTGAGAAGGGGAGAGGAGGTGATGGTGTTCCAGGAACCACATCAGACGAACGTTAACCATACGTTCAAAGAGTTTGCAGACACAACTTGTGAGAGCAATAGGGCGAAAGTCCTTAGGGGAAGTACCCAGAGACCCCGGTTTGCGAACAGGGAGGACAACGGCATCGAGCCAGTCCGCAGGGACTGACGACGACTCCCAGATCCGATTATACAGACTCAGTAAATACTGAGACGTGCTCGGAGGGAGATGGCGAAGCATCTCATAATGAATACCATCGGAGCCCGCCGCCGTAGAACCGCAGAGGGCCAGGGCAGAACGAAGTTCAGAGAGAGAGAAGGGATCATTATAGGGAAGCTGAAGATGAGTGCAGAAATCTAAAGGACGAGACTCAAGGACAGGTTTACGAAGAAGGAAAGATTGGGGAAGATGAAGACCAGAGCTAACAGAAGAAAAATGGGAACCCAGTTCGGAAGCGACCTGCAATGGGTCCGCCACAAGAGTATCATGGAGGTGAAGGACCGGTGAAACATCGGAACGAACTTACCCGCTATCTTGCGGATACGCTTCCAGATCTGGGCCAGAGGGGTCTCGGACGTAATTGTCGAGACATAAGATGCCCAACATTCACGTTTAGCCGTACGGATGGCCCTACGGGCCACCACACTCGCTTTCCGAAAGAAAAAAAAGAATCGGACGTCTGCCTACGGCGGTGCCTCTTCCAGGCTGCACGCTTACAGCGGACAGCCCGAGCACAGTCCGCATTCCACCAGGGAACGCACTTCCGTGGACCCCGAGAGGAAGAGCGAGGAATAGAGCGGAGGGCAGCGTTGAAGACAGTGTCATGAAAAAGGAGGAGAGCGCGAGAGAGAGGCAGAAGGGAGAGGTCAGGGAGAGCAGCACTGAGGGTAAATAGGGTCCAGTCTGCCTTAGCAAACTGCCACCTAGGGAAAGAGAGGGAAGGGCGAAAAGAGAAAAAGGAAACAAGGATGGGGAAATGATCACTTCCATGGAGGTCATCAAGAACCTGCCACGTGAAATCTAAGTAAAGAGAAGAAGAGCAGAGAGAAAGATCAAGACAAGAAAGGGTGCGAGTCCGAGAGTCCAAATGAGTGGGCTCACCAGAATTCAGAAGAGACAGGGAAGAAGAGAGGAGAAACGGCTCAAGGAGGCGACCCCGGGTATTCGTCAGAACGTCACCCCAAAGAGAATGACGACAATTGAAGTCACCCAGCAGGAGCACAGGCTCCGGCAAGGAGTCCAGGAGGTGTTTCAAATCAGGAAGAGAGAGCGGGACACTCGGGGGAGATAAATGGAACAAACTGTGTACCATTTCCCCACAAAGATACGAGCAGCAGAACAATGGAGAGGCGAAGGAAAAAGTAAAGGAACAAAGGGAACATCAGCCCGAATCAAAAGAGCAGAAGAATTAGAAGCCCCAGCAATGGCTGGGGGGGGGGGAGAGAAAGGAATAGCCACGAAAACGACCAGGACGAGCACCAAGCATTGGCTCCTGGAGACAGACACAAAGGGGCGAAAACCGCGAAAGCAGAAGTTGGAGTTCGAGGAAATTGGCGTAATAACCTCGAACGTTCCATTGAAGAATGGACAACGACGAGAAGAGAAAGGACAAAAACAGAGAACAAGGAAGAAACAAAGGCGAAAGAGCAACAGAGCACGTTAAAGAATATCAGGGTCGGGATCAGGGTCAGCAAAGTTAGGGTTAAGGGGCATGGGTAAACTGAGCAAAGACGGAGGGAAGGAAACGGGAGAACAGAGCAGAGATGGGCGGGCAGGGTCTGGAGGAGGAGGAGGAAGAGGAGGAGACAACGGAGAGGAGCCGTCAAGGACAGCAGCAGGAGGAGGAGGGGGAGTAGAAAGAGGGGAGCGCACCCCAGCAAGAGCAGCAACCGAAAGGGAAGCAGGGGCCAAAGAAACCTCCATAGCAGGAACAGGGGGCGCAAGCACTGAAACGGGAGGGGAAGGAGCAACAGAGCCAGAAGGAGGAGCTGAGGAAGAAAGCGAAGCCTTCTTACCCGCCGGGGAAGAGGAAGGAGAGGAGCCAGGCTTACGCTTCTGACTTAAAGAGACCGGTGTCCCAGCAACTACGTACCGGGCAACGGATTCCAGTGTCTCAACAGGAGAAGCCGAACGAGAGCACACACGACGACCGTTAGGAGAGCGATGGACATCCGCCCGCACCGACAGGCGGTGGGGAGAGCCAATAGATGGAGGAAGAGGATGGGAAGGAGGATCGGAGGGGGACGAGGAAGAAGACACAGAAGACACGACAGACCGGGTAGAAGGAAGGGGAACCCCAGACAGAGGACCAGGAGGAGGATCCTTCGGGGGAGAACCCAAAGGAACAGAGGAGGGGGCAGTGGGCGCATCAGGGTCCAAGGCCCGGAAACGGTTGTGAGTCTGAGGAAGGCGGGAAGGACGAGGAGAGGAAGAGCGCAACACGCGAGCATAAGAGATATTAGCATAAGGCGGGAGCCGGCGAACCTGGCGCCTCGCCTCAGGAAAAGATAAACGCTCCCGGTGCTTCAGGTTGAGGACGGCTGCCTCAAGCTTGTAATGGACACACGCACGGGAGAAGGTAGGATGGGCCTCACCGCAGTTGAGGCAACGAGCCTGGGGAGAAGTGCACTCCGACTTAGAGTGACCTTCGCCTCCACACAAAGGACAGAGAGAGACAGTCCCGGAGCAGCGGAGGGCACCATGCCCAAACCTCCAGCACTTGTTGCAGAGCCGAGGAGAAGGAATGTACTCCTGGACAGAGCACCTGGCACCAGCAAGAATGACAGAGGGTGGAAGGGTCCTACCATCAAAGGTAATCTTCACAACCCGGAGGGGTTGACGGCGACTACCACGAGGGGGACGAGTAAACGTGTCCACCTGGAGAATAGAATGGCCCTGGGCAGCGAGGATATGGCGAATATCGTCGTGGCAGTCGCGCAGGTCCCGAACACCGGTTGCAACATGGGGCGGGAGCAAAATAGTGCCAACACTGGCATTCAATTGAGCGTTCTTCGAGACCCGAACGGGGTCTCGCCAAGGCAGGATAAGGCAGCCAAGCGGGAAGCAGCATCCTGAGAAGGAGCAGTAACGACACGCGTACCGAGACGAGTGGGGTTAAAAGTAATGGAGGCATCCACGGAATCAATGAGATGTCGATGAAGGGAGAAATCGTCAGGAGGCGCAGAATCAAGAGGGGAGGAGATCAAAATATTTGGCCCACGAAGCGGGACCAAACAAGGCTTGATAGGTAGCAGAACTGGAAGGAATCGAGCGAGGCCGGCCGTGACGAGGACGGCGGTGAGAACCCCCAGAGAGAGAGGGGGGTTAAAAGGCGCAGTAGTTACAACTAGAGAAGGAGCCGCGCCAGGGGACGAGGTAGTCACCACTGGGGGCTTGGGGCTCGACCCAACCACAGAGGAGGGAGGGGAGCCAGGGGAAGGAGTCAGAGAGGCCAAAGGAGGAGCAAGGTCGGGGCCCAATGCAGCGGAGGCTACAGAGCCCGGTCTTCCAATACGGACCGACTCGGGGCTTGGTCGCCCACCCCACGAGCCTGAAAAGGTAAGCCAGAAGCAGCCGAAACAGGGGTTATCATCTTGACGAAATTAAGAATTCACTCACGAATGTGCCCCCACACCCACCATGGAGCCACAATTAGAGGCAGGACACCCAACAAGAAGCTATCGCCGATCTTGTCGGGGCCTCCTAGGGGTGCGTCGTGAGTATACGCCCCACAAACGCCACCTTAAGAAACCGACAGTCCGTCGAGATCGGGTTCAGTGACGAAGTGGGGATTGACAATAAAAGGTTCCCCTCGCTCTCGACGTCGGGTACTGCAGTTCTACGGGTGCATGAGTATGCCTCCTCAAGCACCCGGGCGTCAAAATAGAAGAAGTCCATGGAAGAACCAGAACGAGCAAAAGGTCGGCAGGAAACGGCAAGCAGATAGGAGAAGAGGGGGGAGAAAAACGAAACAGAAGGAAAAGGAAAAGGTGCCCAGCAGAATTGGAGAGGACGGCAGCAGGAGCACAAGGCTAGAAAAGGACAGAGGACTGTCCAAAGGAGCATCACACTCCAGCAGCCGCCCACGAAGCCCCCACACGGCGACAACGAGCTGAGCGGGGAGGGGGAACGGTTGGGGTAATCACATCTCTTTTTTTTTTTTTTTTTTTTGCTAATATTTTAAACCTATTCTCAAATTCTTTCATACAGGTTTTAAATCAGTTCGCAGACTTCCTGGCCCTCCCTCATTGAGCTCCAGGAAGATGTTGAGATTCCTTACCATATCGTTGAATAATGTTTCCAAGCACTGTTTTAACCAGGGGCTCCATACCAAGGGTTTAAACGACGAACATTGCATAGAATTAAGCTCTCGTCAGGAAACTTTAGTAAAATAGCTTTTGCTTCTGGGTATATTATTTGAGACATGTATAA
>NC_091163.1:28358603-28383603 GCF_040958095.1 Procambarus clarkii
TGTTCTGTTTTCTATTTGTGAGTCCTCGGTTAGATTAGGTTCCGGGAATTTAGTACACCAGTTTAGTGACGTTGGGAACGCTCGAGAAGACTTGTGGATAGCCTACTCTAGAACTGGTCTGCATAGCCTAGTATTCTGAATGACGTCTGTTGTTCAAAAGGCCTCAGCATTCAACTATGGGTAATGTCCACCCCTTGAGCATGTGTGCTGTGTGGGGGGGGGGCATTTCTGTTGGACCTCTTCCCCCCCCCCCAACCTTACACTTAAACCCATTAATATTTCCCCTCCACTCATCCCCACTCCAATTCTACACCACGCTTCCTACCCCATATCATTTTACCTTCTCCTCCACTTCCCGGCACCCTCTCTCACTCACTCCTCGGCACCCTCTCTCTCTCTCACTCCCCGGCACCCTCTCTCTCTCCTCCTCGCACTCCCTCTCTCTCTCTCTCACTCCCCCGGCACCCCCTCTCTCTCTCACTCCCCCGGCACACCCCCTCTCTCTCTCACTCCCCCGGCACCCCCTCTCTCTCTCCCACTCCCCGGCACCCCCTCTCTCTCTCACTCCCGGCACCCCCTCTCTCTCTCTCTCACTCCCCGGCACCCCTCTCTCTCTCCTCCCCGGCACCCCCTCTCTCTCTCTCTCACTCCCCGGCACCTCTCTCTCTCTCGCTTCCCGGCATCCTCTCTCTCTCTCTCTCGCTTCCCGGCATCCTCTCTCTCTCTCTCTCTCGCTTCCCGGCATCCTCTCTCTCTCTCTCTCGCTTCCCGGCATCCTCTCTCTCTCTCTCTCTCGCTTCCCGGCATCCTCTCTCTCTCTCTCTCGCTTCCCGGCATCCTCTCTCTCTCTCGCTTCCCGGCATCCTCTCTCTCTCTCTCGCTTCCCGGCATCCTCTCTCTCTCTCTCGCTTCCCGGCATCCTCTCTCTCTCTCTCTCTCCTCGCTTCCCGGCATCCTCTCTCTCTCTCTCTCTCTCGCTTCCCGGCATCCTCTCTCTCTCTCTCTCTCTCGCTTCCCGGCATCCTCTCTCTCTCTCCTCTCTCTCCCGCTTCTCCTCGCTTCCCGCATCCTCTCTCTCTCTCTCTCTCTCGCTTCCCGGCATCCTCTCTCTCTCTCTCTCTCTCGCTTCCCGGCATCCTCTCTCTCTCTCGCTTCCCGGCATCCTCTCTCTCTCTCTCGCTTCCCGGCATCCTCTCTCTCTCTCTCGCTTCCCGGCATCCTCTCTCTCTCTCTCTCTCTCTCGCTTCCCGGCATCCTCTCTCTCTCTCTCTCTCTCTCGCTCCCGGCACCTCTCTCTCTCGCTTCCCGCATCCTCTCTCTCTCTCTCTCTCGCTTCCCGGCACCCTCCCTCTCCCTCTCTCGCTTCCCGGCACCCTCTCTCACTTCCCGGCACCCTCCCTCACTCACTCCTCGGCACCCTTTCTTCACACTCCAATGCTAGGCTGCCCACTTCCCCTCTACTCTTCACGACGTACGGCTTATTTTTTTTAAATTCGTCCCCGTTGCTTTTCCTCTTATTCCCCACTCCCAAGTTTCTCATTCCCCTCTCCCCTACCCTCCTCCATTCCCTTAGAGCCCTCCATTCAGTCATCCATCTTTCCTTTATCCTCGTGCGTTCTCCCTATTGTGCTAAATTCATTTTGTGTGTTTCTCCGTTCCTGCTACCTTCCCCTAATTTTTCCGTTCTTTTCTTCTGCCCCTATTTTTTCATTATTTATATTCATTTCTCCAGGAATGTGGCATCTTATGTTCTATCTAGCGATCAAAATCTAGCACGCGTATTTGAATTGCCATCTCGTATATTTTCTTTTGAGGAAATGGTGCTTTTCTTCTGACCTTTCGTCAAACGCTTTTTCGTAATGAAAAGGATTTTAATTATACAACGGGTTGCATGTACAAGATAGTGAGGATTCTCATCTTGCATCTAACATGCAGCGAAGTACTGGACTTTCATACCTGTTTTAATCTTGGATATATGCAGTCCTACATACTTTAGGGCTCAAGCCCTTCGTATGTTAATAATTTGTTTTCCTAATGAACAAATTAGGACTAATAGAAAGCTTAGGCTTTCTATTAGTCTGAGGTAGAATCTTAGACAAATTCTTAGACGCGTACTAATAAATTTGGACTGGTTAAGTACTGATGTGGGATCGATAGTTCTTCGGACAGGGAGCAAGCCAAGGCGCTCCGGAGGCCTCTTGCAGGTTGTAAACTCGTTGACTAGTTGTGGCGACAGATTCTGGTCACGTTCGTATGACGTTTTGCTAATGCCTTGTAGCGAAAGTTTCGAACGGAATGCCAGAACAGTTTTGTTGTACCGCCTTCAATTCTTTATTTTGTTATTGTCGAATTGTCGTTTTTACTTTTATTAGCATAACTTACATTCGTAGTGGATTCCTAAATTTATTTAATGTTGACTTTGCAATCGTTTTCAACTCGTGTGCTATAACTGTACACAACTTTCAGTTTGGTTTTCACATTTACACCCGTCCCGAAGCGTCACATTAGTTACTTAAGATTTTTTGACTACTGCCACTGAGCCCAAGACTTCCATTTGGGTGTGGGCCACAAGACACTGTGGTTGTTCCTAGTTAATTCAGTAGACTTTTATTACCACTGCTACCTTATTCAATCTTGTGTTGATGATATCCTCAAAATGCATCCGGAGTCTGCCAGTGCAGACTGCTTATCACATGCCTCTGTATGACTAACCATCCTGTGTGATGGGGATTTTTTAGCATCACCTAGTTAGCTTTTTTTTTTTTTTTGACACACTGCATTCCACTTCATATAGTCTAGGGTAGCTGCACTAATGCAGATGTACCTCATATTTTAATAAAAAAAAAATGTAATATTTTTTTAGATTGAGATAGGTGGATGTTGAGGAAGATGAGGGGGGACAGGCGAGAGACTGGGGAAGAATAGGCGAGAGAGAGAGAGAGAGGGGGGGGGGTGAAGGACAGGTTGAAAGAGCCGGAAGGATAAGGTGAGAGAGCGATAAGGATGGGTGAGAGGGTGGATGATGGGAAGAGATGGGGAGAGGGGTTAGATGGGGGGAACGGGGATGGGAGAGGGGAAAGAGAGACCCGGGTACAGCCGGGTGCTCCATCTATTACTTAATGAAAGTAACTGAAAACACAAGCACAACAAAGCATTTAATTTTGACATGACATGACAAAAAAATCATTTTAATGTGGCTTCACCGTCACACCTCGTCAATCTCACTCATTAAAAACTGAATAGTTGAATCAAATGAATAAACCCTGAATAAATCCAACTAGGCAATTACTCTCAACCGGTATTAATTATTGCAATGCATACAAACATTACTCAAAATTGATGAATATAATATTGATACATATAGTGACTTTTTGTTCCGGGATACATATTTATATTTTGGTCCCAGTATGAAGGAATAGTCGCTGTATGACGTGTATGGGTGATGATGTGGAGATGTAGGTTGATGAGTGGGAAGGGTAGCCTAGCAGGTTGGGTGGTGGATTCGTGTAGGACTGGAGGGGATGGCTGAAATGAGGTAGTGTGGGGGGGGGGTGGTTATGAGGGAGATGAGGTGGATAGGCTAGTGTTGGGATGGGGAAAGTTGGGCGCGGAAGAGGCGTGTGCAGTAGCCTATATCTCAAAAGTTTTAATATGCAGCTCTATGCACAATAATCGAGGAGCTATTTTATTTTCCCAGTTGAAGGCTACGTATTCTTGCTGTGAAGATTTCGTGTGTGGGAAGGGGGGTGTAAATGTAAACTGATTGTGGATAAGATTTGCCATGAAACTTGGCAAGTCTTAATAAAATGAATGACAAAATCGTGAATAAGCACTTTTCCATGTGTTTCAAGAGAACTTGAGAGAGAAGGGTTCACTCTTGCTGCAGGAAGGTGGTGCCACATGGCTTGCTTCCAGAATCGGTTATGGAATGGGCTGCAGATTCGTTCCTTGGCGCCACGAAGTCCTCTGGCGCCAAGGAACGAATCGTGAGGGAACAAGGATTACGATATTTATCAGAATTTACTCGTGATTCTCGGAAGAAACTTCACATTTGACAACATATGCGAGACTGCAATAATTGCTTAGTAGTTCAAGCGATTTTAGGTACGAGAGATCGTTACTTGACTTCATCCACATTTCTTGTCAGTTTGATTATGGTTGATTTACAGATTTCTCTTAGCCTAGTAGTTGCATCATTTGCATTTTTACCACCTCCCTCTGTTACTACCTTACCCTTTACTTTACCTTGTTGACACTCCCTTTTCTGCCTTGGTTCTCTAATTTCACATCTGCTAATCTAACAGACATTTGGGGGTGGTGGTGGGGAGTGGTGTGGAGGTGTTATTCAGTTGTACCAGCCACATTGTATACCTACTTTATCCAGTGTTGGTGTCGGAGGTTACTACTCCCTTGACCGGTCTCTTGACAAAGCCTGGTTGACGGCCTGAGCAGTCACACTATTGGTACTTGCAACTCGCGATCCAGTGAAGTTGAATCGGACATCCAACTTCTTGCTACCTTAACCTTAAAGAAGACAGTCTCACCTCTGTGGCCGTACTCTCGGCAACTGGACCTACATTTACAGTGGTAAATGTGTCATAGCTCGGTTGTCAGGTACCCAGCGTAGGTGTTTGTCAACTTTTTTTTCTTCTGACAGCTAGGGGTCAATTAGTAATTTCCTTTATATCTAGAGACAGGCTTAGTGTATCGATAAGTCATGATTATGGAGCCATCTCCTACACTTAACTTTTAAGGGACAGTTTTACACATTCTAACATGCTTCCTGGTCCCTCAAGGATGTCTTCCAACGACATCCTTGTACCCGTTGGTGTGACCGTCAAATTTAATGAATTTTTTAAACAGTAATAATAAGTGTCTCAGCCTGGCAGTGTCTTGCATAAACAACCCTGGACCAACATCTTAACAGACACAAGAATATTCCGTCAGAGTGCCTCGATGGCGTGAGTAAAGCGGCTGGTGGCGACCTATCAATAATTATTTTTGTGCTTATTTTTGAGTGCTTAGCATGTCTCAGATGATGATGGACCAGGACTTCGCCGCAACACAGTGCTCTTCTATGTTAGTGAAGGGTTTTGTTGGAAACGGTTTTGTATATGTGAACAGTAGATTATCATATGGGATAGCGATGCAGGCAGCAATTTTTTGAGGTAAATGTATTTTCATAAAGGCGTTGGCTGATAGGAATTTATGGATACATTGTGTTGCTCTTACTAGTGATGAAAGTGGTGGGATGATGATAAATGGTGGTAGTGGTGAGTAGTGGCAGTGGGTGGTATTTTTATTACATTATTTTCTACCACAGTCGTGGTTACACATTTACATTGGTAACCAGCATATATATTTTTTTATTGTCCACCATAGATAGGGTTAGATATCTGTTAGACATATAATTCATTGATTTATTGAACAATCGACAACAGAAACTTATTATAGTGCTTTTAAGGTTCTAACCTACATACATTTATGTCTGTCCTACATTAACAGTGTTCGAGGTCTGTTTGTATACACATAATGTGATTAAAATTCGTTTACAAAAGTGAAATGCAATTCTGACAAGCATACACATATAAGAAAAACATACACAAATATATATGTCTCCTAATTTGACAGGATAAAATAGCTGCTATAGAAGCTAGTGTGTTATATGTAAGTCTTGTACATATTCCTGTATAGACATTCAGGGCTGAAGTATATATATGTGTGTGTGAGTATGAATACTCCCTATGTGTACTTACCTATTTCGTGCCTCAGGGATAGAATTTTAGTTCTTGAGCATTTAACCACAGAGGGTGGTTAAGATGCTTTTACAAGATCAAGTTTTAGCTACATCACACACATTACATGACTGATACATTACACAGTCGAAAGAAGACACTCACCTCTGTGGCCGTACTCTCGTCACAATTATCGCCTGTTGGGTTTAGCAGCGTAACGTTGTCTGGTGGCTTGTAGGACGTTAGGATAGTATTAAACTGCCATACTGTTTCCTACGAGATAATCCTCATTTCCAAAGAACAACGAAAGTTATCACTAAATTTCCACACTGTTCCCCTTCCTATGTTTGTGGACCTGGTAGAGAACTCGTTGTTTGTTTTAGGCTTCGTGCGTTTGTGAATATCCACATAAGGATCTCGGTGGTTATATATTTATTTAATTGCCTCTTAAACTTCTCGGCACTTCACTCCCAAGGATACGGATACCTCTGGCATTCAGAATACCTTCCTTGAAGCCTCTAATAATAATAGTGTCAAGTATCTACCAAAGGCAACGTAAATATTTACTTGATGGGACATTCCATGGACCTTCAGCACCAGTATAACACAACAGCACCACTAAGAAAACGCACATGGATCAAATTTTGCGTCTTGGTGCGTAAAGGCTTAAGGAATGAAAATTCTTAAATCGTTTTTAGCTTCTGGTCCTTAATAAGATTTGACTTTTCAGTGATTTGTAATTATTTAAAGTCGACGACGAAATTGCCAAGTTAGCCTACGTAATATCTAATTTGGCGCACTAGTTAATTAGTACTTCATTATATCAATATTCTAAAGTTTTACAAATGTTTGCTAATGTCGGCTAGGTCAAGAGGCTCAATAACCATACCGGTTCAACTAAACTATAGAGCGAATAGTATCGTCATCAAATTATCAAAACCAATGTTTGTAACTTAACTGTGTGAGAATACCAACCTTCATTATTAGATAAATTATTTAAGGTATAAGCTGTAGTGGATGGCTATGGCTGTCTTAGGTTTAAATGTATTCTCTCAGTACAAATTATTCAAGCGTAAAGATGTACTCCAATAGACTGCTAGCTATAATGCTAATAACTTGCAAACTGGCAGAAATGAGAATACATAGTTCGCTGAAATAAATAATAGAGCCAACACTAAAGGAAATTAAAATCCATTCACACCCCATAACTGTCGGTTACAAGACTCGCGAAGGGGTTATTAAAGAGCTGGCGGTAGCAACTTCGCTCCGGCAGTAAACAGGAGCGATAATACCCAGAGTTGCGTCGGGAGAAGGGAGCTGTTACAGGGACCTCGCGCCACGCTGAAGGCCGCTGCTGCTCTACTAACTTAGCGAAACCAAATACTTGAGTTTGAGGACATTAGGCTTTTTCCTTCCTTTCCGTGAACTGCTGGACGCTTTTCGTCCTCGTGTGTTACTGGGCCTTGTCTCTCGTCGTGGGCTACTGGGCCTTGTCTCTCATCGTGGGCTACTGGGCCTTGTCTCTCATCGTGGGCTACTGGACCTTGTCTCTCGTCGTGGGCTACTGGACCTTGTCTCTCGTCGTGGGCTACTGGACCTTGTCTCTCGTCGTGGGCTACTGGACCTTGTCCCTCGTCGTGGGCTACTGGACCTTGTCCCTCGTCGTGGGCTACTGGACCTTGTCCCTCGTCGTGGGACTTCAGCCGATGAACCGACTCATCTTCCCTAAAATCTTAACTAGTTCCTTTTTCACCCTGGAGCACCATCGCTAGCCTCTTGAACCACCTCCTCGTTTATCCTCTTTGACTTCCGCACTGTCCTCAGAACACCATCTTCTTGGACTTCCTCTTTTGTCTTCAGGCTCCCAACTCTTTCATCCCAGCTCATCCTTTCTCCTGGACCCACAAGGCCTCACTAGAGCCCATTTGTTCTGCTTTTGACAGTGTTATGACAGATGAATGTCAACACTTTGCCCGCCTGAGGTCACTTATAAAAAATTACTATAATATATATATATATATATATATATATATATATATATATATATATATATATATATATATATATATATATATATATATATATATATATATATATATATATATATATAAAATATTTATTATGTAGCTGTGTGTGTGTGCACTTTAAATTTTTTGAACTATGCAAAAGCAATATTTGCGGTGGGTAACATTGCCAAAAATGTTCAACAATTGGTATTGCGTGCAGCCGGTTCATTAAACAGATGCTGAAAATTCAAATGTTTATTATAGTAAAATGCTGACCACTTGATATTGAGCGTTGTAAGGGGGAGAGAGAGTAGAGGTATTAATACTGAAAGTGGGGAAGTGTGTGTGTGTGTGTACGTATCTCAATTGACTTTTCAGACCAGAGTTTATTCCTCTATAACTCTTGACAATGTGTGTTTAATATCGGTATGAGTGACTTGGATACTTTGGTTCCATACGATTTTCCTCGTTCGTGTTTATCCATTTTCAAGTAGCTTATATTTGGCTGCCGTGTTGTTTCCCCCGAGACTTATGCCTGGCGTGATTGTGTTCCCTGTTTTTTTTTTTGTCATCCCGTGATGAGAGACGTAGGCCTAGATCTTTATTCTGATTTTGTAACTTTCTAGGTTCATTTCTATCCTACCTTCTATATAATTTTATACCCGCAATTCTATACCTACCTAAGGTACCTTCTCCATCTATTATATATGACTTTGTAATTTATCGTTCACCTTGAGAATGTCTCATCTTCTCGCTAACACCAGCTCTACCTTTAACTCAAGGCAAAGTTTCTCAAGGTTTGCTTAGCAAGGCATTGTTACAGTTAAGCTAATTTCATCTAGCCCACACAGCTCTCGGTGGGCGAGACCACTCGTGAATTCTCATTAACAGTTTTTTGTAAACATAGTACACGCGTAGGAAATGTTATGTTACGTTTTTATGTTACATCACTATGCAATGTTTCAACTCTGTGATATCTAGAGATGCAGTTGTCTACCCACTAGGTAAACAATCAGTTAATCTAGAAAAAGGTACCTAGGTTCAAGCGTCTGTTTGTGTGTGTGTGTGTGTGTTTGTATTAAACGTCTGGGACTGATTAGCCTATTATCATTAACTCGCTTTTATTTATTTATTATCTCTCTCCAGCCACTTGGGCTGTGCGGTAGAGTCACGGTCTCGCTTCATGCAGGTCGACGTTCAATCCCCGACTGTTCAAATGGTTGGGCACTATTCCTCACCTGCGTCCCATTCCAAATTCTTATCCTGATCCTTTCCCATTGCTATCATTAAAACATTGATTGTAACCATGATATATATGTACTTCCGCCTACAGTTTAGATCTATTGTCTTATGTATGACCCTCTGTCCTGCGTGACAGTGAATACCAGCATTATCCTCCTTAAGACTTAATAGAAATCCTCAGATTAGTCAAAATTGTAATTAATTTTGTCAATAAAGATGTTGATAATAAATGCTATGTAGTCGTAATGGCTTGGCCCCTTCCCCCGATAGTTCTCTTTCTGTCTGTCTGTCTGTCTGTCTGTCTGTCTGTCTGTCTGTCTGTCTGTCTGTCTTTTTTTTTCCCCGACCCCCTCTCCCCCCCCTCCCACCGGCGTCTGGCTGGTCCCTCACCAGCTGTACGTATAGCCCAAGTCTTCACACTCACACGTTTCCTTGGATAAAAATTGCTACCGGCACTGAAATTCCTCTGACATTGTCAAGGTTCCAACAGGAATTTCTCCCTTCATCACAGTTGGACGCGCAACACGGAAATGTATCAATCATTCCATCTTGGTGGGGGGGGGGGGATGGAGGGAGGGAGGGGGGGGGAAATCTTGAATTTGAGCGTACAGTATTTCAGATATTCCGGCAATGCAAAAATAATTCGACATGGTGCATTGTTTTATATTTTGGTGTGGCGGATCGGCTAATTCAATTCGCCCATCACAGTGGTTGGTGTTGAGCTCGGCTTGTTGTGTAGTTCCTGGCTCAACTAGGGACCGGGCCCAGGATTCAACAAGTATTTAAAGTATCCATTTACGAACCCCCGTACATCTTTCCTCAATCATGGTGGCTTCGTTTACAGTTGTTAAACAATTTAAGATTTAAAGCACTTCGAGTCTGTTAATACAACCTGTCCTCAGGCCAGACTTTAAAGTCTTGGGGTGACTTTAGAAAGTCCCCCAAGACACATTAATAAATTTTAACATACTGTGGATTAAAAATAGGTTCTCATATATAAGTTAATATAATTACATATTAAAGTTCTATGTATTGTTAGACGTAGGTGTTTAGGTTCTGTTGGCGATTATTTGTATTTGTAGTACGTGGGTGAAGCATTTACTGCGTTGTGGTTCGAACAAAATTCGTCAGTGCAGCATTTGTTCCGGAAGTGTTCGAACGTCATCGGTTGAGTCGTGTGTAACAGCCCCAGCCCGTCCTCCAAACAAAGATCCAAAAGTGATTCCATGCATCCGCCAAACCCCCTGTTTATGAATGAAAAGCGGTTTACACACGACTCACAACTGCTGACGTTCGAACATATCCGGAACAAGTGCTTCACTGACGAATTTTGTTCGAACCACAACGCTATAAATGCTTCACCCACGTACTACAAATACAAATAATCGTCAACAGAACCTAAACACCTAACCTAACCTATCCTATGCCTATATATACACAATATGCTAATATATTATAATATTAAATTATACTTGAGAAAATTCCCGTTTTGAATGAACAGCATGTTAAAATTTATGAATGCGTCTGTGGGGTCGACCGCTGAATGTAATGGACTTGAGTCGAGAACGGGTTGGTGAATGGTGTGTACCTCGTTTATCATTTATAAACAGGGGGGTTGGCGGTTGGATTAACGAGCATTTGGCCTTTGTTGTTGCATAAACAGCATGTTAAAATTAATTAATGCATTTTTGGGTACGGCCGCTGCATGGAATGAACATAACCTTAAGGACTGGTTTCAGTTTTGCATATCGAGCGTAAGCCTGTCATGTCTGCTAACGTTGTATCTATATTTCCAGGTAAGCATGCGTGCTTGACAGCAAGCAGGGAGGAAAATGTTGGCTGGAAGTAGGTTGTCTGGGTACCTGGAGTATACCTAGAGAGGATTCCGGGAGTTGTTCTACTCCCCGAGCCTGGCCTGGGGCCAGGCTCGACTTGTGATAGGTAAGTAGTTTCGTTAATTGTGTTGGGTGATATTGTTTTGTGGTAATGCGCCAGATGGCCTCATAACACCCCACCTGTCTAGTGTGAGAGTTATTCCGCCTGTCGACCCGTGTTGGACTACGGCAAATATGAGAAGACAAGGCAGTAGAAGTGTAAGCACGACCATGGCCTCTCTAAGTCTGCCCGTCCTCAGGAGTTGCCACAACGGACAGAAAATGGTGCGGTAAAACACTCGAATTTTCTCTTAACCTACTCGAGCGACAAACGCATAAACACGTGAATGTTTTGTGAGCCGCTATGGTTTATAGTACTCCATTATTTGTCCGTTGGAGATATTGACGTCAAAATGCGGTGTACACGAGAGAACTACCTGCTCCAGTACCCTAATGCATCGATGCAGCTGTCACGTTTGACAATGCAGCTGCAGTCTCGGACCCAGTGACACGTCGTCGTCCCATTACATATTTTGTGGGTGTTTGCCTGCAAGAGGGCCCATACCAGCGTAGCCTAAACGTCAAGTGAAGCTGTTCGTAATAACAGGAAGAATTGTGGGCGTATCTTCCAGGGAGAGACTGGAGAGGAAGCCTCATATCCACACTAATTTGACCGAGATAGGGTCTGTTGAAGTACTTTATTTGGCTCAGTGCAAGTGAGCAGTGACATTGTCATGTGTAGTGACTAGTGACTTTGATGTATTCACAACTAATCCTTCCTCACCTCCAGACATCGTTGCCGATAGAGAGTAAAGTGTGCGTATTCCCCTGTCAGAATTCATGAGATAATGACTCCACGCCAGCGTTCAGGGGCTATATATAGACTTCGATGGAATTGCCGGACACCACCAGTGAGACAGACGTGTAGCACCGGGAATAATAAATTAGCTATGCGAGTAAATGTACAGAGATATATATAGATATATTGTGAGAGCTTATTATGTTCCTAATTACAAGACTATTTTCACTTTATAGATGCGTTTGGATTGTCGAGAACTAGGTCTGATAAAGACCTTTTGTGCTCTCTGTAATACTTTTGCGCTACCGCTCACAGGATGAGTATGGGGTGCACAATAAACTAGCCGCCTCCGGCGGCAACAAATAAAAAAAATATTGCCATATAGCTGAATTTATTTGTGATAATACTTGGTAAAGAGATTGAGGTTACTGATCATTTTATGTTGAATGTGTATTAAAGGGGCCTCGTAGCCTGGTGGATAGCGCGCAGGACTCGTAATTCTGTGGCGCGGGTTCGATTCCCGCACGAGGCAGAAACAAATGGGCAAAGTTTCTTTCACCCTGAATGCCCCTGTTACCTAGCAGTAAGTAGGTACCTGGGAGTTAGTTAGCTGTCACGGGCTGTTTCCTGGTGGTGGAGGCCTGGTCGAGGACCGGGCCGCGGGGACACTAAAAGCCCCGAAATCATCTCAAGATAACCTCAAGAAGGAAGGACTTGGATTAGCTGTAAAGTCCAAAATTATAAACGGTCAGAGACTATCTATATATTTTTGTGAAAGACTTTACAAAGTGGTATGCCTAAACAAGCAGAAAAATTGCAGCTACTTCACAGGCCGAAGAGACGCAAGAAATATATTAGGCTACTTCACCATATTGTGATTATCACTGTTTTGTTAATAAATATTCTTGATTTGTTTTTCTTACCTTTGTGGATCTAGTAGTAGAGAGCTCCAAGTGACCTGGATATTCATAACACAATATATAATACATAGCTGAACAAAATTCACAGGTGTTTGCTTTTGTATACCGGAGAAACTTGGAGGAATTTCAGGTAATGTGTTTTTCTTTGTTATTGAGGGAGAGGCAGGGGTGGCCCAAGGCCTCACAAGGTTACAGATGTACCAGTCTGGACCCCAGAAAGGAAGCAAGTTGGAGCTTCTATTAAACATAACGTTAAGTGCCATTACAACCTCTACAACAGTGGCGTCGTCGTGTTAAGTGTGGCGTCGCGTTGTGTGCGTGTCGTGAAGGGTATTAGTTTTCCAAGTGTCGTCGTCTTATGCCGTGTATTTGCTTGTATAAATGCATCCGGATTTTCATATGTAAATGCAGGTATTCATATACTGTATATGCATATATATACATGTAGATACACATTGATGCATACACTTCCTCTCTCGAGATAATTCGTCCTGTTTGATTATACATTGTGTGGCTGGAATAAAAAAAAAATAGGCCAAATGAATTCAGGAAACCCATAAGATAAATGTATGCAAATTGCTCTCATTATTTTATGAAGCGGGCGAGTTCGTTGGCATCCCCTCTCCCAGCTGTCATAATATTTATGAAGTTGGGAAAACTGGAAGGGGGAAGAGAATGAAAGTGTTCCACGTTGGTGATGGTGGCGGCTTATTCAGGAAGGCTTGTGTTGTCCAGCACCGTTGTTCCAGGCTCGACCTGACCTCACCTGTCTGCTCCCCTGCTCAGTATATACCAACCAATCCCATCCTTATCCTCACACCTGGTTCCTGTGCCATTACGGTAAGTTTACAGTTACAGCCCCGCTTCTGTGCCAGGTAAGTCCACTACAGGCTCACCATAGCTCGTGCTACTTGGAACTTTTTGTTCCCAGTAGCTGAATCCATAACATCATCATCATCATCCTTATCCTTTCTGGCCTGGCTAAATTTTTCTAAGTACATCCTTACCAATCCAAGCCTGGATTTTGTTTGCTAATGAAACCAGGTCTTGTATGATATATCCAAACATAATACTAACTTTAATGGTCTCCCTCTGCTCTAGCCTCGTGTAGCTCATCAAAATTTTAAGCAAACATGCCCAACCAAGCCAGTCAACTCAAAACTGATCAGTCGGGTGTTCGATTCCCGGGCAGGGCGAAACGTTTGGGCACGCTTTCTTACACCCGATTCCTATGTTCATCCAAAGGAAAATATATACCTGTGTGTGTCAACTGTTGAGAGTTACATTCTGAAGAATAGGCAGTCGTTGGCTATATGGGCATGTCGATAAGCCTAACAGGTTTCCTGTCCCTAACAAAGAGGATACTGTAATAAAACTTAATTTTCCTATCTTGAGATGATTTCAGGGCTTAGTGTCCCCGCGGCCCGGTCCTCGACCAGGCCTCCTAACCCAACAATTTGTAGCTTACCCTAATATGGATTGAAATGTAGGTTTACGGTTTTTGTAGGTTAAGATGGATTAGGCCACTCATCACTCAATGCATACTCGATTAATAATGATAAAGATCTCCCACTTAAGAAAATGGTTATTCAGGTTATTCACATTATTTTCAGAGTTTAGTCCACAGTGTTTAGTCTGCTGATGCAACATCCAGGACTCTGCAGGTTTCTCTCGCGATCTCGACGTTGGCCTTGAAAACTGTGTTCTATAACGGACATATTTCTTAGGAACAAAACTTCCATTTGTTAGGAATTTTCCTCCAAGAAACATCATTGTGCAGTTTTTCGACATAAAGTTTACGACAGCGTGGAAACACGAGGTTCTAAGATTTGAGACGTTTTGGGTTTCAGTGAAAGGATGAATATTGTTTTTGGTTCCCCTCCAGTGGCAGGTTCCAAGACCGAGTGGGGTGTACCTCTGGTACCCTGTTACTGCTAGGAGGAAGGTCTTGTATGGGGAAGCGTCCACCTTGTTAATTTGTACCGTTACACATGTGCTCCCTGCTCGTACTACAAACACCCTACATGTCGAACACCTGTCGATTTTTGTAGTAACTTCATTCATGCCAATGCGTGAACGAAGCTTATAACCACCGAGTATCAAATGGGCTAGAGAGTGTGGTTTTGGGGTTTACACCCGGGAGGGCAGAAAGGTAGATCTCGATGTCATATCTCCGGATATGATATGACTCTGGTAGGGGGATTGTGCTTGCTTGTATTCCACCGGCCTCCCCTCCCTTGCCGTTTTTATCGAACTTATTTTGTTTGTGAAATATAACATTTTTGGTAGCCGTCTCCTCTCCAGCTTAATAAAGAAAATGTGCAATGTATTTATATTTATGTTAAATCCTGGCCTTTGTATTTGCTTGAAGATAAATGTATTTTGTAAGCGTAGCTTTCCCCCTCTCCGCTTTCTTCTCCCACGCTGCTCTTCATTTCTTCCCTCGGGTCATTGTGTAATATGCTCATTTTGTGCGGCATTTCCTTGCTTCAGGTGCAAATTACAGGAAACATATTACTTAGCGCACAGTTGAGAGGCTTACTGTAGATCCGAGTTGCAGTTTTAGAATTTGAAGTGCGAGAACATGAATAAGAAAAGCAGGAAGTGGACTTGAAAATTCTCATTGACTAAAGGTCCTATAGGGATAGTGCCATTGTGAGGCACTGGAGGTAGATGTATAGGTGGTGAATGTGTAGGTGGGTATGTAGATGGTGGTGGTGGTGATTGGAAGGCCTCCTCATGTGGGCCAATTGCTGAATCCCTCCCTCCCTCCCCCCTGCCTATGTTGGCACTGTTGGTATGAGGTCATGTGTGAGTGCCATCAGCCTTATGGCCCATCCACCGGCTACGACCTGCCTCCCAATATCTCTCTCCCGCCGTTGTCATTTTTGCTCCAGCAGGAGTTACCAGGCGGACTGCCGGAGGTTGAAGTCTCTAACAACTTTAAACATTAATCCATTTTTTGGGGGTACCTAAAAAGAAAATTTGCGAGCGCAACTTGTTCTGATTGCGCTCCGGACATAAATTTCGCTATAATTTGACAGGAAGAAAAAACAACAATGAACCACTAGTAGGTTAATATTTGTCTTTTGTCAAGCACAATTTATTACAAAAAAAATAAAAAATAATCTCTATCCTTAAATTATGGACGTCGTATGTGTGTGTCCTTCATTAAAAATTATCCCAAAACAAATAATTGTTTTCGTTGGTTTCGCTGTGATAGTTCCATTGTTGTTTTTACCATCCGATAAAAACGTTCTCTTTGACAGCCTCCGAATTTACTACCTATTGCTCAGCGCGTGATTGCGGTTTTCTATTCCCTCGAGACTTTTAAAGTCTCTACCTTTGTCTAGTAGGCTATATAGCCAGGAGTACGGTTTACTAAAGTCCTCCTGAATCGCACAACGGACAAAGCGTGTTGTTGGTTGTCACTGCCGGGCCCGTGTTCAGAGAGTGGGCTCCCAGGACCTACGAGTCTGCATGGCAGCAATAATTTCCCCCTGTTCTTACATCTTGCCTGGTGGCAGCATGCATTATTGGTTCAACCTATTCCAAGAAAGAGAAAGACCACTCGCACCCCCATCATGACCCATTCCTCTTACCTCCTGCATGACTTACAGCTCGGCAAAGATTCAAAAGGTGTTTCTGTATCTCCCCATTAACCCCTCCCCACCACATGTATCCTCCCAGATCAACCTTCTCCATTACATGAATCTCCCTAGCCCAACCCTCCTCACATGTCTCATCAGTTTATCTCGCCTCGGGTCTATGTTCCCGCAATCCTTTCCCAACTAATTTCTCTTTGTCAGGCCCCACCCACTGACGAGGAGTTGAATGGCTCCTTTCTCAGTCAACTACTCGTCATGTACCGGTCGTGAGGCTGCAGCAGTTTGTCAGGTGTCCGGCTGTCTCGGTGGTTAGTCAGTGCGTTCTTCTACAGTAACTCTTGCACGGTTTCCTCGGCTGTTTAGTGCGAGCCTCGTCCCCAAGCAGCGTCATCATATTTATTTATTTATTTCTATACAAGAAGGTACATTGGGTTTGTGAGAATACATAACATGGTATTTACAATCTTGTAAAGTCACTAGTACGCGCAGCGTTTCGGGCTGTAGAGTTTCATTTATTCAGTGAAGTTAAACTGGAGCCGAATTTATTTTAAGAGCGTGGATATTGATTTAACGAACAATTTCATGTGCTAAATATTACTGGGCATTGTTGCGTATCTTAATCGTGTTTGATTCGCGTCTAGGGGCACAAGTTCATTGTAAATGTGCGCAGTTTTCGCATTGCTTGTAGGTGAAAGCAACAGTCGGCTCGCTAGGCTACGATAGATAGTATACACCTTGGGTGGAGATTGATTGTCTCGCTCGCCTCCCCCCCCCCCCTTCTTCCTGTCCCTCTGACCCTAATAGTCCTCAGGGGGTTGAGGGAAATAGAAAGTAAAGTTAATGAAAAGGTCATTTAAATGCAGAAAAGGAGAGAACGAAGGGGTCAGAATGAAACCAAATTAGCAAATATTGTATAATTATCGGAGAAAATAAAATATTGGATGGTTAATTATGTGGGGAGAGAGTGAGAGAGGGAGGAGTAAAGTGAGGAGGGTTGATATATATATATATATATATATATATATATATATATATATATATATATATATATATATATATATATATATATATATATATATATATATATATATATATATATATATATATATAATATATATATATGACAGTCAGACCACGGAGGAAAATGAAACAGGAAATTTCCTTAAGTACTTTCGTATATTAAATACATCTTCAGAAGGAATGTATATATATATATATATATATATATATATATATATATATAATATATATATATATATATATATATATAAATATATATATATATAATATATAATATAGATATTAAAAAGGGGGAGGGGGGATAGGCTGAGAGAGGAGAGGAAGAGAGTAGGTCTGTAAGGTTACAGACAGACAGACACCGAGACTGCAAGGAGAAGTCGGAGTGAGTGGGGGGGGGGGGGGGGGGAAAGAGGCTTCCCCGACTCTTTACAGAGTGGCTTAACATACATACATACATACATACATACATACATACATACATACATACATACATACATACATACATACATACCCCACACATACACAAATAGTCCTGCGGTGCCAGCATTCCCTGCATGTTGTTTCCTCTAACCTGAACCTTAGTTTTCTCCTGGAAACCCAACAGCTTCTGCCTCTTCAGAGTCATCACGCCGATTTCCATCTAAATAAGCATCGGGATAAGTTCAGATGAGCTTGTTTCAGTTGGCAGGACGGGGGAAGGTTGGGGGGGGGGGGAGTGCGACAAGTCCAAGGGGATCGTAAGGACGGAGGTCCTGTAGTTTTGGTGGTGAGTTTCCGTGCTTGTTGAGGCTCTGGAGGATGCCTCCATTGGCTCAAAATCCTCCTCGTCTTAGGATATTATCACTGTTGTCTTTGGCTCTCTATTTGTAATCCGTTTCCAGCTATCTTCTTTATTGCATTTCCAGTATTCTTGGTCGTTCTTTATTGAATTTGCAGTATTCTTGGTCGTTCTTCTTTATTGCATTTCCAGTATTCTTGGCCGTTCTTCTTTATTGCATTTTCAGTATTCTTGGCCGTTCTTCTTAATTGCATTTCCAGTATTCTTGGCCGTTCTTCTTTATTGAGCCTGCAAGAACTTTTCCCAAAAAATTCAGCAAATTGCATGTTATCACCCTGTGTCCTTTCTCCTCCGTTATTATTATCCATTTGCTTTTGTTGACGTCGTTATGCATGTTCCCTGTTCCTTGTTTACTGCAGCTCACGGAGCAACACAGACCCATGCCACGCTGGACAAGGGGTTAACGCCTTTACACGCCCCTGCTTCAAGACCCTTGCCTACGCAGTTCTTATTTTTGTGCCTTTCCTCTCTTAGCGGTTTTCTCTGGCAGCCTCTTCGTTTTTTTTATTTCTTTTACTCGGTACTGCGTTTGTTTTTAGACGGTTTCTTTCATTCATGTTTTGTCTGCGGCGCAGGACTAAAGTTCACTGTTTATCTTTTGTAATGGTTTGTAATGACTATATTTACCTCGAGAATTAAATTAAGTACGAAAAAAACATAATTAGTTTCATTATAAAGACTTGGGTTTCTTTCAGCTGCGGGTTGAACGGTATTAAACGAGCAGTTTATTGTCTAGTTACTGGGTACTGCAGCAATGTAGGCTGATGAAGCTGCAACACAAAGAAATCACAATAACGTGATGCATCAAATGAACAAATCCACAAGGGCTGTGATGAGGGTTCGAACCTACGTCCGAAAGGATCCCTGACACGCCTTAATCGACTGTGCCATACGAAGTTATGTTCCAGCGTTACTTGCAGCGGTAAGTTGAAACGTTAGGTTTAAGTGGTACGTCCTGAGTTGCTCTTACAAATCTAGTTGATTAGCTCGTTAAAATTATCAATCTTCGTGATTTCCTTGCTAATTGTTTGTCGATAGTGCCTTCGACTTGACTCACTCGAGTTGAAATTGTTGTTGTTATAGATTCAGCTACTCGGAACAAGTTCCAAGTAGCACGGACTATGGTGAGCCCGTAGTGAACTTACCTGGCACAGGAGCGGTGCTGTCGCGAGTTGAAATTGCGCGCGGTCTTTACTAGTATCAGCTGGGCCCTGCTGACTGGTAACGAGGCCCAGCTGTTCTTTACTAGGGACGGTGGGGTGGTTGGCCCAGTTAGCGGGGCCGACTGATGTGATGGTGGGTCGCCCACTGCACAGTGTGGGATTGGACACTTGACGCAATCACTGTGCCAAGCTGTCACTACCTCTTTAGAACATGTAGAATACTCCCACTTGGAGGGTTGTGGATACCATTTCACCTACCTCGGGAGGCTGTTCTTTATTAGGATATTCCTTTAGGTGAGCCTCCGCACAGAGTGCATGGATTGTTTCATTACTGTGTTTAGCTACATGACCAAAACCTTGTTATTTAAACACATTACTGGTGAGGATACCCGTTCTCGCACTTGTTATTAGTCAATATTGGCTTATTTAATAAGTGCATATGTGATATACTAATTGATTGTGAATATTTTAGTTTACCTTGAAAAGCTTCATAGAAAACACCGACCTCACCTAACCTTCTTAGTATGTTAAGATAAGCATCTTATTGCTTCTTATTTACAATTATTACTTAACCTATCAACGGTATAGGTTAAGTAATAATTGTAATTAAGAAGCAATAAGATGCTTTTCTTAACATACTAAGAAGGTTAGGTGAGGTCGGTGTTTTCTATGAAGCTTTTCAAGGTAAACTAAAATATTCACAATCAATTAGTATATCACATATGCACTTATTAAATAAGCCAATATTGACTATAAGCAAGTGCGAGAACGGGTTGGGTGAGGATACCCAAGTTCGTATGGGATAAGCCAGTAGTATGTGGGCCAGGGAAGTTGTACTGTACTGGGGCAGTTTCGCCATCCCAAACGATAATGATCCTGTTCAGTGGCTTGAGTTCCTACATGATATTTCTGTTATTGGACACATTCTGCAAATCTTTCGTTTAAGAGATGTCAAGATTATGGGGTTAGGGTGTAACTTTATATCCCCTGGAGTCTGCGAGAGTATCAGCGCCGTGATGTGATGCCATCCACTACGAGAAAAGCGAAAGCAACGTCTTGGTGGTTCTTGAATGCATATAGAAAGGGGGTTCCCAAGGCTATATAAGATTTATAGCAGTTGTGTATGTACTAGGAACATACCATATAATCGACTTGAGAATGGTCCAGGACGGACCGAAACGTCGTCGTCCCTTCACTTTCTAGTATGTAGTTTGGTCAACATATTTCTACCACGTTATTGTGACTCCTCGTCTGCATACCATATCACCCAGTTGTATCTCCTGTCAGTGACAGCTTTCAAGTTACCAGGTTCTTGTTGCAGTTACCTGCAGTCGTCTTCTGTTCTTAATTTTACTGGTTCGGTTAATTTGAACTAATTAACTAATTTTTTAATTGACCGGTTAATTTTTTATTCGTCTGCAAACACTGACACGAAATCATTTGTCCGCCCTCTAATAGGTCGTTCATGTGTATATCAGATATAGGACGAGTGCCTCTATCAACTCTTGGGGCATTTGTCGCCATCCACAAGTTTCGCCCGTCACTGTCACTCGCTGCTTTCTGTTACGGTAGTTTATCAATTAGAGCCTCTTCCCAGACACCCTTGCTTGGTGTTAATGTATAGGAGTAGGGTGAATATGTTGTTGTTGTGTGAGGGGGGGGGTAGCGTGTGTATGAAGGATAGGTTTGCGTGTGTATGAAGGATAGGTTTGCGTGTGTATGAAGGATAGGTTTGCGTGTGTATGAAGGATAGGTTTGCGTGTGTATGAAGGATAGGTTTGCGTGTGTATGAAGGATAGGTTTGCGTGTGTATGAAGGATAGGTTTGCGTGTGTATGAAGGATAGGTTTGCGTGTGTATGAAGGATTGGTTTGCGTGTGTATGAAGGATTGGTTTGCGTGTGTATGAAGGATAGGTTTGCGTGTGTATGAAGGATAGGTTTGCGTGTGTATGAAGGATTGGTTTGCGTGTGTATGAAGGATTGGTTTGCGTGTGTATGAAGGATTGGTTTGCGTGTGTATGAAGGATTGGTTTGCGTGTGTATGAAGGATAGGTTTGCGTGTGTATGAAGGATAGGTTTGAGTGTGTATGAAGGATAGGTTTGCGTGTGTATGAAGGATAGGTTTGCGTGTGTATGAAGGATAGGTTTGCGTGTGTATGAAGGATAGGTTTGCGTGTGTATGAAGGATAGGTTTGCGTGTGTATGAAGGATAGGTTTGCGTGTGTATGAAGGATTGGTTTGCGTGTGTATGAAGGATAAGTTTGCGTGTGCACGCTTGTGTGTTTGCGTGTAAACCTTCACTGTTGTCTTACATCCGGAGTAATTTTTTAACTGGTACATATTTCAATATGTTCATGACTATACGCTGTGGTAAAGAATGAATTAATTTACAAAACACACATGCAATTAGGAATTGATCACGTAAAAGTTCATTTATTCTTAATTGTTGGATCCCTGATTTAAAATCTTGCGATAATCGTATTCATCACCTAATATAAGCTTACCTAGGCAGAGCCTATGAATACAAACACGTATTCATTTTCCCAAAGAGAGTGACGAAACTACATGACGAACTACATGACGAACTAATTAACCGAACACTCCACACATTCAGAAACATAGTGACGTTTCAGCTGTCTTGGGCCGTTATAATTATTAAATATGAAACATCATCGCTTCGTATATTGAGATGTGTGGGTTTGGTGTCGAATTATTCAGCGGCTTTATTATGACTTTCAATACAACTGTTAAATAAAAGGTCCCTCTCCCCCACCACCACTCTCACCCACCCCTATTTCCTGTATTTTATTTGTCAATGGATAAACACCTCTATTAATAACGCGCTCTCGAAAAATAATATCCACCCATTCATTTGGCTGAGCGGCATCAGGAACGGGTCAACAACTGCCATGAATTCGGGTCGGTAAGGACGTCGATCCCTAAAAAGGTCAGTAGGAGCTCCCGACCTACCTGTCTCGCACTCCCATGAGCGGTTCACCTTTAAATCGCAAGGTAGATTCTGTTTTAGTGTGGTGGGTGTGGGAAGAGTAGAGGGGGGGGGGTGCAGGGGGGTGGGGGGCAGCTCTGCTGATTTGTAGCCAGCTCCGTCTTTTGTTGCCCAACTCTGGTAGTTCCGGAGGTGTAGGACATTGTACATTACGTACATCACGTACGTAACTGTACGTAACTGTTCGTACATAACTGTACGAGGGCCAGGTGGCCAGGAGAGTTTCCAGTCGGGCAGAGGCTCGGCTTCGGTAATGTTTAGGCTACCGATGGAATAATCCTGCCTAAAAACTAGGGGCCAGATTCACGAAGCAGTTACGTAAGTACTTACGAACCTGTACATCTTTTCTCAATCTTTGACGGCTTTGGTTACATTTATAAAAGTTTACAAGCATGAAAACTTGCCAATCAACTGTTGTTATTGTTATAAACAGCCTCTTGGTGCTTCGTAGCTCATTAACTGTTTAATAATTGTAAACAAAGCCGCCAAAGATAGAGAAAAGATGTACAGGTTCGTAAGTGCTTCCGTAACTGCTAAGTGAATCTGGCCCTAGGTCAGACACGGTCTCTTCTCTTCTCTAGTGTCATTTGCATTCTTTGCATTTCTAGCTATGTTCATCACATAGATTAGATCCTAAATTATTCGGGTAACTCTCCCGCGTTATTGGAATTAAATCCAAAATTAGCTCCTTAATGCCTCCGTATTTCTTCCCATTATCACCACCAGTTCTCTGGAATGATATCCTAAATTTAGGTCTTTCTTTGTTCTCAATTTCCTTGAAATGAGATTGCAAATTCCAGAACTTAAAAATAATTATAAATTATTAATATTAGGACTAGGAGTTGTTGGAGAAAACGTGTCAATAGCCTTTCAGTGTGGACAAAATATACTTCATTAGACAGGCTATTGAGACAAAATGCTGCCGTCATATTTTGGGTTGGTCAATATTTCCCTCAGTTTTCGTAATGATTTTCCAGCCAGCAAATATAAGAAATATTGCAGAAACAAATATTGACGTCTTAAAGGTAATTGAACCAGTTTCTGCACGAACTGGCATATATTAGATATGTGGGCTGCCAGCAACGGTCTTATACCGATCACGTTATTACCAGGAAAAGCTGCTTGGTTTGGACCCGAATTAGTCTGGATCCTCCAGAGGCACGTCTGGGATGCTCTCGGACGCAGGTTCGAATCCTCGTCACGGCCCTTGTGGATTTGTTTACGGCTTCCCCATGCAGTATTTCTATATTAAATGTAAGTTCATTTTATCTTGAGCTTCTCCTGGCGTGTCGTTGGTGCTGGCCCAGCCAGTTGTCTAGGCAAGACGGTTCAGTACACGAGTTATGTGAGCATAAATAACTTGAACGGTAATAATTCCTCGCCCGTCATAAATCCTTTTTGAGGCGAACATGGAGAGGACGGGAAAGATGTTGAAGAGTTTTCCCGATACACAATTAGTAGAGAACCTTGCCGTATGTGGAGAGCGCTCCAGTGGTGCAGAAATAAATTTGTTGGTGTTGATGAGGAAGCTGTGAACACTGGCCTGTGTGGAGGTGTTTGTTTATGAGTTGTTGTTGTTGTTTTAGATTCAGCCACTCGGAAGAAGTTCCAAGTAGCACGGGCTATGGTGAGCCCGTAGTGGACTTACCCGGCACAGGAGCGGGGCTGTGTGTTGTTTGAGGTTCCATTTTAGGCAGTGTGGATGCCTGGTGGGTGATGCATAAGGATGTGTGTCAGGAGGTATCGGTGAAGGGGGCGGGGTTGTCAGTGGCAGACAGTGGGTCTCAATAGTTACAGTGATGACTGGCAAATGGGAACTATTTACAGTGTGGCAGATATGGTGCTCTTGTTAGCTGATTGACTTGTTCCACGTGACATTGCTCATTAACACACTCACATTGACACTGATGTACCAAGGGTGTAATTCACGTTGAGTAACGAAGAAAGATGTAAATGGTAAATTATTTATTTGTTGAATTAAATATTTAATATCCGTTTCGGTGACAGGAAGCCTGTAATTTGATCACCCTCCACCCCCCCCCTAGGCCAACTACCGGCCTCGCCCAGGACACTACCCACAATAGTTGCCTATTTAGGGTACCCATTTACTGCTAGATGAACAAAGGCTTCAGGTTAAAACTAACGTGCAGGACCATTTCTCTCCCGCCAGGGGATCGAACCCGGGATCCTCGATCAGAGGGAAATAAATGCGTTACTGTAGCACGAAGACATATATTAATAGCTAATTTGTAAATGATTACCAGTGTGCTGGAGCAATAAATCACTTTCGTGTTTCTTGAAATACCTGCCATTAATTCATGGGGCATTTAGTGTCTGGTTAATGTGAGCCATGAATATTGATGAGGCAGTTAACAGAATGTGGGATAATGCTAGGATTACTTGCTGTAATGACGAAGATCCTCCTAATGTACACCAAACAAAATTGATGACGAGATTAACAACAAAAATGTTGGTCTTACAATAGACACAAGAGTTGTGGCAAACGATAAAAGGGTAAGGCGGTAATTCGATGATTTTTAGAATAGTTCTCGGTTTAGCTGACGGGCTGAACCAACACAGGGCCGCTAGGTGCGCTTACAAGAGCACCTAGACTTCCCAGGGCGAGGACTATGTCCAGCTTTGTTTACTAAAATGATATCCAATTGTGTGGTAGCGTTCCACTTTTTTCGTAGTAACTACCCTGCTCTATGGACATCTTTAACATAATCCATTTCTCTCCATAGTTCAAGGAACAGTCAGTAGGGCTTTCAATGCATTTCCCTTGTAT
>NC_091163.1:28388603-28436103 GCF_040958095.1 Procambarus clarkii
CCTTAGGATGTTTGTGGGTCACTGAATTCACTTTGATGATGTCTCTGGGTAACTGAATTAACCCTGAGGACGTCTCTGGGTTACTGATGTGAGATTTTTTTCTACGCCTACCTCCCTTAGGAGGTGGACTACAAGTTTAAAGTCTGATCACGGCAGTTAAGCATGAGTCCAATAGAAAAAGGAAAAGCGGGAGCAAACCGCCAGGCCTCCACCACCAGGGGTGAAAACCTGTCCACAATAGGCCGCTGGCTCCTATTAGTTAAACAGGACGTTAAAACTAATAAAGGGTAACCGACGGGTTCTCACAATCAAATATTTATATTTGATGTGGCACTATGAATTGGAATTCGAATTCCCAAGAACAGCCGTCATATCAAGATCACATCAACATTTAATAATAATATGCAGAAATATGGTGGAATAATATGGTTGAAGGGTTGACATCAAAGACCGTTTTCTATAACATAACAATTTATTAATAACAAGAGACTAACTACTACATTACCGAGTTTACGTTACGTTAATGTCCATCCAGTGGCATGATAACAAACAGCTAAATAGCAACCCTTGCTGTGAGGCTGCATACTGAACTAACCTGAACACAGGTGTGCCCACTGATGACGCAATATTGCAAATCAAAGAAAAATATCACAGACTAAGTTACACCACAGCGAATGGTTACGTTATTGTACATCAAGTGGCATTTGGAACACAGCTATTCAACAGCCCCTCGTGAAGTGACAGCAGGCTCCATCCTGCTGACACTTCGGGCTGACAAGTGAACTAACTGAACAAATGAAGGATATCCACTGAAGACACAAGCATGCAATCAATAGTGTCTCGGTTTCCCTGACAGCTACTATAATCACAAACTTAGGGGTCCTCCCGCCCCCCAGGAGAGACCCACGTAACTAGGCGGGTAGTCCAACAGTGACTCCCCCCTATCATAACTTAGTGTGAACACTCTATGCAACTCCCTACAAGAAGTTGCACTGTTGTAAACAGTAACAAAGACAGGCAAGGCGGGATTCTGGGACACAGCTCCACAAATCCCTAGATGACTCTACTCTCGTCACCAGACGACAACTAAAAGAAATTGCCTTAAGTGATTAATTATGTTAATTGACTGATCGCAGCAGTCAGCAACAAAGTACTACGGTAATGACAAACAATTGTCTCCCACTAGACAACAACATGATGATACTCTACGTTAATCATTAACCCTTGTCTCTCTCTTGTTAACAATAACTCAAACTTATATTACATCACACTTGACTCCTTGCTAGTATTCAGTGAGTAATTCTCAATTAAGGTCAAACGGACCACTAATTACATCCCCATTGAGTTACGTTAACTAAGCCTACCCTAACTTGGTAGCTTCTCAACAGTCTGTGTCAAAAAAAATTACTAGTGAGTGTTAATTTCCCTAATTAATTCCCTAATTAATTCTGAGCAATTAATTAATTGTCACCAGGACCGATAATTAATCATCCATAAATACGTCTCTCTCCGCACTGCCTAAGCAGGTCTCATCAAACACTGTGAATTCACGGGAAAGGAGTTAATTACCCCTAATTAACAAGATGTGCCACTAATCCACTGTCCTCAGACAGGATATGATTAATACAACGATTTATGCTAGCTCCATGACCTCGCTTTACCGAGTCATTGGAGCTCTCCAATGTTAATTACTCCACTAATTAACCTGAGCCACTAATTGCTATCCCCTGAAAGGTAATTAGTCTCGAGCAAATTACGTTAACACAAATACTGACAGCCTCTGACAGATCCTCTCCCACTACGTGAATTCATGATGAGAAGGCTAATTACATAATTAGCTAGAGTGGTCAATTAGTTGTCACACGGACAATTAATTGCTCCCGAGACGTATCTCACTCAAGCTCAACACTGTTTTCTCTCATAACAGCCCTCACTCACTCCACAATACTAAGTGTGCACCCCTTATCCAGTTAATTACCCCTTACTTAACTCACTGAATCCTTAAGTCCTCAACACAACTTAAAGGAACAAAGTAACCCCAGCATTACATAGGTCACACTACAATGGCATGCAACATCATAAATGCACTGCCCACATATGGTTGCGGCTACTGCAACTCGCTAATTACTGTGCCCACACAATAATGACACACGGTTGTGCAACACACAAGAGTATACCAATATTACTGCCCCCTTATCTTGCACCCATTGCAAAGGACTACTGTGAACACACACACTTACCTCAGCAAGGCAATTAACCCATCAATTGCCTGCTCTCATTAAGTACTGTGAATTCCCCTGAATAATCCTAGAGGTCCCTTAACCCTCAACACAGTTCCTGGGGCAATAATATCGTATAAACTGATAACAATACTGCACAAACCTGCAACATAATGATGCCATCAGCATACCCCACATGCTAATGACATCATTAGGCAATCAGTCAGCAATCACATCTACTGACTCACCACACAACACAGTACATAAACATGCAAATGAACACATAGAAATGGCATTCACATAATCAATGAAAATTATATCATCAGGTAAATCTAACTAACTACACAGACCTCAGGGCCCCCACTGACATCCCTGCAACCTGGCCTGCCTACCTCTAATGATTGTAATTTTCTACGGTACTCTATGGCATTAATCCAGTCTGAACGATTATATAGAATCGACAGGCTGGATCACTTATATGGTAAATCTCTACACTGACCGGTTACATACTCTAGTCAGTCTACTATATATACATTATGATACTACAGTGTGGTCCCATGTATATCATCTATCTCCAGGTACCGCCCTATCAATCACCTGGACCCTACTGATAGCTGTCACTCAGCTGCTTCTCTAGCCTGGCGAGGCTCTGAGACAACTCTTACCGGGAATTTCCACCGGTACTCTCACACTGTGCACAATGATAATAGTACTCACGTCTTTCCTTATTTTTTCTCCATTTCCCAGGTCACTACCACTCTAGCTGTCAACACTTAGCTTGCTTGCTCCTCATGCGTCGACAAGATGTGGCCCTAGGCTGTCCCGGGAAAGTGGCCAAGGCATGTGGCCACTGCGTGGCCCTAAGGGGGAGGCCACGGGTAGCGCATGACGTCATAGCACCCCACCCGGCTGAGCTGGTGCGCGGGGTGGGGTGGGGTTTGGCCGCGCGGGTGGCCTGGGTTGGCCCCCTCCCCCCCTGGGCAGCTGGCCAAGGTGGGCGGCGCGGGTGGCCGCGGGCGGCCTGGGTGCCTCGGGCTGGCAGGCTGCCGCCCACAGGCGTACACACGCGGATGGGGAATCACTAACAACCCCATCAAACCAGAGCCTGCCTTGCTCTACACTGGGGTGACAATGGCCGGCGGCGTCCCCACACTGACGCAGCCTGGCGGAATTCAAAGTCCAACATGGGCCTGTAATCACACCACAATTACACTAGAAGGCCCTGCTCGATTCCATTAATTGCCCAACAACACTAGACAGGTTATCCAAACCACCTGTTACACCATGAGGCTCTGCCAGCTGCCTCATGGGTGAACACTGTCAACTGTCTCTTTAGCTTTTTACTCTTCCTTCCGTAAATCCTTGGCCCCAATTCACCCAATTGGGCCCTGACACAACCCCTGATGGCAGGAGTGCCATATTCGATGAGTAATTTGGACGACAGAAGCGATTAACGTTAGGTGGAGGTGGCCGGCCTGCAACCTCCACCAGACACTTCTTCCTCCGCTTGCCGCCCAATTCAAACTGCCTCCCTGGCGGGCAGGGAAACTCAAATGCTCATACCTCCTCCCTACTTTGTCTTGACTAATCAGCCTGGAGCCGGCACGGCTCCCTCGTGCCGCTCCCAATCCCACCCTCGCTCGCCCTTAAACGTCCTGTTGTAACACTGTAAAAGTGTTTGGTTTAGTTTATTTAAAATATATATAGAATACGAGTCAGAGACAAGAATTTGAGAAGGCGCCAGTTTGTCCACCGGAAAGTCACACCTCTAAGAGTTAATGACCCCAAGTGACCTGAGGTCAGATCATGTGAATTTCACCTTACTTCTACTAATCTTATAATTGGAGCCTGGTAGCCTTCAAACATGCCGACGTTTAAGGAGTGGCTTGGTAGAGTGCCTAAGGCTATCTACTTGTGGGCGGAGTTAGCTACAAGGTTCCCCAATATATACTCAGAGAGCTATCGATTCGAGAGGATTGAGCATTAACAAGACAGAAGACCAGGCAGCAGAGCAGGACGACAACAGCCGAGACAGGCTGTCGGTCGGCCGGGGGGTGAAGCTGCCTGACAGCTGCAGACTCCCCCCCCCGCCTCTATCCAGCTATATATATATATTTTTTTTTTTGAGATATATACAAGAGTTGTTACATTCTTGTACAGCCACTAGTACGCGTAGCGTTTCGGGCAAATCCTTAATCCTATGGTTCCTGGAATACGATCCCCAGCCGCGAAGAATCGTTTTTTCATCCAAGTACACATTTTACTGTTGCGTTAAACAGAGGCTACAGTTATGGAATTGCGCCCAGTAAATCCTCCCCGGCCAGGATACGAACCCATGACATAGCGCTCGCGGAACGCCAGGCGAGTGTCTTACCACTACACCACGGAGACTGCTTAATAGACTATAGGCAGACACTTGGTGAGTTGAACATTTAGGTGACTTGGTCGTGTTTTACAAGTGTTGTGTGATGATCAGGGGCAGTCAGTCGTAGTGTTCTCAGATTCTTGGAGAATGACTTACTTTACATATATTGATCTTGAACATTGCTTAAATTATGATACTTAGTATGTGAAATATAATTGAATTTATTATTTAAATTGCCTTTGTGTCCCCTAGAGTTGAGTTGAGGTGAGAAAGCCTCTGGCATTATTGGTTCCCTGATTTTACTGAGTACATGAAAGATGGGACATACTAATAATGACCTTGATAACATCTTTTGAGAATTTTGTGATACAGACAAGTTCCATTCCTTGTCTTGTATGTAATGATCATGAATGGATGGTGGCAGCATTTCGTCTTCTACTATCTACTCTTCTACTTCTTCCTATCTACACCTCTCCCTCCACCCCTCTCTAAACTCTCACTTTCAACTAAGGACCCTCCTCGCTCCCCCCCACCTCCCTTACCTCTCACCCCAAACCCTCACTAAATACTTCACTATTCATTTCTTTCCTTTCGTTTCCTCTTATACGTTTGTGGCAGTGAAATGTATTCTAGAGTTCTCTCTAGAGTTTCGGGTAGCTGATCCAGTTACGGCGCCTTGTAGTCTTAGCACCTAGGTAGTCAAATACCTAGGTTACAAGGTATTGAACGAGAGAGGTTGCCTTAGGAACTCTGGGAGTGCTCTAGAATAGTTAGCTAACTGGGGACGGGATAACGGACTAGAGAGAGCTGTTTCCCCCGGCCTCGTTAGTTAACTGGGGGGTGGAATAATGGACAAGATAGAGCTATTTCCCCCAGCACCCACCGTTACAATGTTGGCAGCGGTGTTGAACAATGTTGTGGGTAGATGGTGTTCTTTTAACATTGTTCAGTCCCACGTGTCTTTTTGCCGCTCAGGCGCTATCAGGGAGATCATGCCAGATGTTTAATATTCGCGATTTAGCAAGTTTTTCAGGTTAGGAGATAGTGATTCTTTGGTGTTGTGGTTTAGTGATTTTGTGAGTTTTGTGAAGTTCAGGGAATGTTCACCAGAACTTGTGTGGGTAGTTTTTATGTTAGTGATAATATTTGGTGATTTGGGAACTTAGCGGTTGTTGGTAGTGGAGCTCACCTGAGCGTGACAGGTGACCTCGCATGTCCCACGGGGCCACCCAGCCACCGCTGGTTGCCAAGTCAGTTGGGGAGTGGCAGGTGTAGTTCTTAAGTAGTTTTAAGTGGTGGTTCTGCTCAGATTATTGCGATCGACTGTTTTACTCCATTTGAACGCAATAACCTGAGGTGTACTGGTATTGTACAGCATGCTAGGGGGAGGCTTAGTATGTCAGTAGACTTCACGTTGGGGACGCTCGACGTTAGATAGTCTGGTCACAGGGGTGGCAACAGTTTTGAGTTGTTGACCGGCGGCGAAGCTAGGGAAACACTCTGGGTCATGTAGGTGGATGTAGGTTAAGGGTGGGAGTAACGGTTAATTAAGTACTTAAGATTAAGAACGGTACAGTTAAGTTAGGCTAGTGTTTTGTCTATTAGCTTTGATATTTATTGTGGAGATTGGTTTAGGTGACAAGTTAAAAGTAGTGAAGACCTTATTCTCTCTTCTCTAAACTTTACTCTGTTACTGTTTTATGTTCCACCAAGTCAGTATCATTCAGAGTTAGTTAGATTCTTAAAAATTAAGTGTAGTCGTTGCCAGGAGGAGAGTGTTATGACCGGACTGTGTAACCCTATACAAACTACAGGGTCACACAACAGGATGGAACACGGGTACTGTTGCCTTTCTGTTCATTCACAGGTCGGAGCCAGAGGAGAGACGCATATACAGAAGAGAGAGACGGCTGCTGTGTACCACACTCAGGGGCGTTCCTCACCACCACCACGACCAGCCCCTACCTGGAGGTCATGGCTCCAGCACCGCCACCACCACCCCAGGGGACCCCAAGATGCAGCCCTCTCGGTCGGTCAACATGGGTCTACCCAGTGGACCCCAGGACGGACGGACCCCAAGACGGACGGACCCCAGTGGACCCCAGGTCGTTCTGCAGACGACCCCAGACGACCCAGTAAAGACGGAAGACGAACAACAACGACTCCATTCTGTCCCACCAACATCGGTCTACCCAGGATGGACCCCAGGACGGACGGACCCCAATGGACCCCAGGTCGCTTATCAAAGACCCATGGGAGGAGGAAGAGAGAAGAAGGAAGAGAGAAGAAGGAAGAGAGAAGAAGGAAGAGAGAAGAAGGAAGAGAGAAGAAAGAAGAGAAAAGAAAGAAGATGATAAGACAAGCTGAGTGAGACACGATGCCTAGTGTCCCTTGCTGGTGTCAGCATCATTGCGTGGAGCGTAATTGCAAGACAGGATCGTTTGCCTTAACTGGCCGCCCCTCCTGCAAGCATGTTGCTCTGTTGAGTGATTCTTCCTGTGTCGTGGACCCCAGGATGGACCCCAGGACGGACGGACCCCAATGGACCCCAGGTCGCTTATCAAAGACCCATGGGAGGAGGAAGAGAGAAGAAAGAAGAGAGAAGAAGGAAGAGAGAAGAAGGAAGAGAGAAGAAGGAAGAG
This sequence comes from Procambarus clarkii, assembly GCF_040958095.1. NCBI lineage: Eukaryota > Metazoa > Arthropoda > Malacostraca > Decapoda > Cambaridae > Procambarus > Procambarus clarkii. The sequence continues at coordinate 28,395,830 of NC_091163.1, forward strand.
AGAAGAAGGAAGAGAGAAGAAAGAAGAGAAAAGAAAGAAGAGAAAAGAAAGAAGAAGATGATAAGACAAGCTGAGTGAGACACGATGCCTAGTGTCCCTTGCTGGTGTCAGCATCATTGCGTGGAGCGTAATTGCAAGACAGGATCGTTTGCCTTAACTGGCCGCCCCTCCTGCAAGCATGTTGCTCTGTTGAGTGATTCTTCCTGTGTCGTGCGGACTTGATGTGGCTTTCAGAAGTGGCTCTCTGAAGGAGGCGTGCTGGAGCAACAGGGAGGAGAAGAGTAGGATGGGATTTCTACTGTGCCAAATATATGAGGTCTCGAAACTTGTAGTCCCCATAGCTGTGAAGAACCCCAATATACGTCTCTCATGGTGACTGACGTAGGGCCAATTACAGATCAGCTGGGACAACCGAATTCCACGGTCCTGTGCGCAGTTCAAGTAGTAACGGCTTCCTGGTTGGCCAAGGGTTGTTGCGCGTTAACGACGGAGAAGTGACGGAGGCAGTTGTGTTGAAGAAATGTGGTACAGGATTATCTACAAGACCAAGCAGAGACGTCGCCCAGCCAGAGACAATGGACGTCTGTCTATATATTTCATTTTTTAGAGTAGGATGATGTATATTTGTTTAGCTAGGATGTATTTTTTTTTCGTTAATAAAGTTGTTGCACACAGCTAGCTTGCTTTAGCAGTGTTGCAAAAACTTTATTTCGGGGAGAAGGGGAGATGTAACACTGTAAAAGCGTTTGGTTTAGTTATATAGAATATGAGTCAGAGACAAGAATTTGAGAAAGCGCCAGTTTGTCCACCGGAAAGTCACACCTCTAAGAGTTAATGACCCCAAGTGACCTGAGGTCAGATCATGCGAATTTCACCTTCTACTAATCTTATAATTGGAGCCTGGTAGCCTTCAAACATGCCGACGTTTAAGGAGTGGCTTGGTAGAGTGCCTAAGGCTATCTACTTGTGGGCGGAGTTAGCTACTAGGTTCCCCAATATATACTCGGAGAGCTATCGATTCGAGAGGATTGAGCATTAACAAGGCAGAAGACCAGGGAGCAGAGCAGGACGACAACAGCCGAGACAGGCTGTCGGTCGGACGGGGGGTGAAGCTGCCTGACAGCTGCAGACTCCCCCCCCCCCTCTATCCACCTATAGGCAGACACTTGGTGAGTTGAACATTAAGGTGACTTGGTCGTGTTTTACAAGTGTTGTGTGATGATCAGGGGCAGTCAGTCGTAGTGTTCTCAGATTCTTGGAGGATGACTCACTTTACATATATAGATCTTGAACATTGCTTAAATTATGATACTTAGTATGTGAAATATAATTGAATTTATTATTTAAATTGCCTTTGTGTCCCCTAGAGTTGAGTTGAGGTGAGAAAGCCTCTGGCATTATTGGTTCCCTGATTTTACTGAGTACATGAAAGATGGGACATACTAATAATGACCTTGATAACATCTTTTGAGAATTTTGTGATACAGACAAGTTCCATTCCTTGTCTTGTATGTAATGATCATGAATGGATGGTGGCAGCATTTCGTCTTCTACTATCTACTCTTCTACTATCTACTCTTCTACTATCTACTCTTCTACTTCTACCTATCTACACCTCTCCCTCCACCCCTCTCTAAACTCTCACTTTCAACTAATGACCCTCCTCGCACCCCCCCACCTCCCTTACCTCTCACCCCAAACCCTCACTAATTACTTCACTATTCATTTCTTTCCTTTCGTTTCCTCTTATACGTTTGTGGCAGTGAAATATATTCTAGAGTTCTCTCTAGAGTTTCAGGTAACTGATCAAGTTACGGCGCCTTGTAGTCTTAGCACCTAGATAGTCAAGTACCTAGGTTACAAGGTGTTGAACGAGAGAGGTTGCCTTAGGAACTCTGGGAGTGCTCTAGAATAGTTAGCTAACTGAGGACAGGATAACGGATTAGAGAGAGCTGTTTCCCCCGGCCTCGTTAGTTAACTGGGGGGTGGAATAATGGACAAGATAGAGCTATTTCCCCCACCCCCCGTTACACTGTGACGTCACAAGGAGGGGGAGGCGTAAAAGACAGTGGCGTACTGTCTCCCATGTTGGGGGGGGGGGGCAACGTTCACTCCACTCTCCCCCCCACCTCTAACGGTTTTAGTCAAGTACCTCTCATACCACTTCACTCCTATTTCACAGAAACATGCAAATCTCTGTAATTCTCTCTACAGAGCAATCACAGACCTCTAACTCCTCACAATTGATAGTCCATAACATAAGCTTTCATTCAACACCCAACAAGCATATGTTAGTTTGAAAGCTTCAGTTTCTAGAGTGACTAGCCTAATCTAGAAACTAGGAAAACTAGCTGAGGGAATCTAGATTCCCTCACAACTGAATTCACCCTTAGGACGTTTATACATGTCTCAAATAATATACCCAGAAGCAAAAGCTATTTTACTAAAGTTTCCTGACGAGAGCTTAATTCTATGCAATGTTCGTCGTTTAAACCCTTGGTATGGAGCCCCTGGTTAAAACAGTGCTTGGAAACATTATTCAACGATATGGTAAGGAATCTCAACATCTTCCTGGAGCTCAATGAGGGAGGGCCAGGAAGTCTGCGAACTGATTTAAAACCTGTATGAAAGAATTTGAGAATAGGTTTAAAATATTAGCAAAAAAAAAAAAAAAAAAAAAGAGATGTGATTACCCCAACCGTTCCCCCCTCCCCGCTCAGCTCGTTGTCGCCGTGTGGGGGCTTCGTGGGCGGCTGCTGGAGTGTGATGCTCCTTTGGACAGTCCTCTGTCCTTTTCTAGCCTTGTGCTCCTGCTGCCGTCCTCTCCAATTCTGCTGGGCACCTTTTCCTTTTCCTTCTGTTTCGTTTTTCTCCCCCCTCTTCTCCTATCTGCTTGCCGTTTCCTGCCGACCTTTTGCTCGTTCTGGTTCTTCCATGGACTTCTTCTATTTTGACGCCCGGGTGCTTGAGGAGGCATACTCATGCACCCGTAGAACTGCAGTACCCGACGTCGAGAGCGAGGGGAACCTTTTATTGTCAATCCCCACTTCGTCACTGAACCCGATCTCGACGGACTGTCGGTTTCTTAAGGTGGCGTTTGTGGGGCGTATACTCACGACGCACCCCTAGGAGGCCCCGACAAGATCGGCGATAGCTTCTTGTTGGGTGTCCTGCCTCTAATTGTGGCTCCATGGTGGGTGTGGGGGCACATTCGTGAGTGAATTCTTAATTTCGTCAAGATGATAACCCCTGTTTCGGCTGCTTCTGGCTTACCTTTTCAGGCTCGTGGGGTGGGCGACCAAGCCCCCGAGTCGGTCCGTATTGGAAGACCGGGCTCTGTAGCCTCCGCTGCATTGGGCCCCGACCTTGCTCCTCCTTTGGCCTCTCTGACTCCTTCCCCTGGCTCCCCTCCCTCCTCTGTGGTTGGGTCGAGCCCCAAGCCCCCAGTGGTGACTACCTCGTCCCCTGGCGCGGCTCCTTCTCTAGTTGTAACTACTGCGCCTTTTAACCCCCCTCTCTCTCTGGGGGTTCTCACCGCCGTCCTCGTCACGGCCGGCCTCGCTCGATTCCTTCCAGTTCTGCTACCTATCAAGCCTTGTTTGGTCCCGCTTCGTGGGCCAAATATTTTGATCTCCTCCCCTCTTGATTCTGCGCCTCCTGACGATTTCTCCCTTCATCGACATCTCATTGATTCCGTGGATGCCTCCATTACTTTTAACCCCACTCGTCTCGGTACGCGTGTCGTTACTGCTCCTTCTCAGGATGCTGCTTCCCGCTTGGCTGCCTTATCCTGCCTTGGCGAGACCCCCGTTCGGGTCTCGAAGAACGCTCAATTGAATGCCAGTGTTGGCACTATTTTGCTCCCGCCCCATGTTGCAACCGGTGTTCGGGACCTGCGCGACTGCCACGACGATATTCGCCATATCCTCGCTGCCCAGGGCCATTCTATTCTCCAGGTGGACACGTTTACTCGTCCCCCTCGTGGTAGTCGCCGTCAACCCCTCCGGGTTGTGAAGATTACCTTTGATGGTAGGACCCTTCCACCCTCTGTCATTCTTGCTGGTGCCAGGTGCTCTGTCCAGGAGTACATTCCTTCTCCTCGGCTCTGCAACAAGTGCTGGAGGTTTGGGCATGGTGCCCTCCGCTGCTCCGGGACTGTCTCTCTCTGTCCTTTGTGTGGAGGCGAAGGTCACTCTAAGTCGGAGTGCACTTCTCCCCAGGCTCGTTGCCTCAACTGCGGTGAGGCCCATCCTACCTTCTCCCGTGCGTGTGTCCATTACAAGCTTGAGGCAGCCGTCCTCAACCTGAAGCACCGGGAGCGTTTATCTTTTCCTGAGGCGAGGCGCCAGGTTCGCCGGCTCCCGCCTTATGCTAATATCTCTTATGCTCGCGTGTTGCGCTCTTCCTCTCCTCGTCCTTCCCGCCTTCCTCAGACTCACAACCGTTTCCGGGCCTTGGACCCTGATGCGCCCACTGCCCCCTCCTCTGTTCCTTTGGGTTCTCCCCCGAAGGATCCTCCTCCTGGTCCTCTGTCTGGGGTTCCCCTTCCTTCTACCCGGTCTGTCGTGTCTTCTGTGTCTTCTTCCTCGTCCCCCTCCGATCCTCCTTCCCATCCTCTTCCTCCATCTATTGGCTCTCCCCACCGCCTGTCGGTGCGGGCGGATGTCCATCGCTCTCCTAACGGTCGTCGTGTGTGCTCTCGTTCGGCTTCTCCTGTTGAGACACTGGAATCCGTTGCCCGGTACGTAGTTGCTGGGACACCGGTCTCTTTAAGTCAGAAGCGTAAGCCTGGCTCCTCTCCTTCCTCTTCCCCGGCGGGTAAGAAGGCTTCGCTTTCTTCCTCAGCTCCTCCTTCTGGCTCTGTTGCTCCTTCCCCTCCCGTTTCAGTGCTTGCGCCCCCTGTTCCTGCTATGGAGGTTTCTTTGGCCCCTGCTTCCCTTTCGGTTGCTGCTCTTGCTGGGGTGCGCTCCCCTCTTTCTACTCCCCCTCCTCCTCCTGCTGCTGTCCTTGACGGCTCCTCTCCGTTGTCTCCTCCTCTTCCTCCTCCTCCTCCAGACCCTGCCCGCCCATCTCTGCTCTGTTCTCCCGTTTCCTTCCCTCCGTCTTTGCTCAGTTTACCCATGCCCCTTAACCCTAACTTTGCTGACCCTGATCCCGACCCTGATATTCTTTAACGTGCTCTGTTGCTCTTTCGCCTTTGTTTCTTCCTTGTTCTCTGTTTTTGTCCTTTCTCTTCTCGTCGTTGTCCATTCTTCAATGGAACGTTCGAGGTTATTACGCCAATTTCCTCGAACTCCAACTTCTGCTTTCGCGGTTTTCGCCCCTTTGTGTCTGTCTCCAGGAGCCAATGCTTGGTGCTCGTCCTGGTCGTTTTCGTGGCTATTCCTTTCTCTCCCCCCCCCCCCAGCCATTGCTGGGGCTTCTAATTCTTCTGCTCTTTTGATTCGGGCTGATGTTCCCTTTGTTCCTTTACTTTTTCCTTCGCCTCTCCATTGTTCTGCTGCTCGTATCTTTGTGGGGAAATGGTACACAGTTTGTTCCATTTATCTCCCCCCGAGTGTCCCGCTCTCTCTTCCTGATTTGAAACACCTCCTGGACTCCTTGCCGGAGCCTGTGCTCCTGCTGGGTGACTTCAATTGTCGTCATTCTCTTTGGGGTGACGTTCTGACGAATACCCGGGGTCGCCTCCTTGAGCCGTTTCTCCTCTCTTCTTCCCTGTCTCTTCTGAATTCTGGTGAGCCCACTCATTTGGACTCTCGGACTCGCACCCTTTCTTGTCTTGATCTTTCTCTCTGCTCTTCTTCTCTTTACTTAGATTTCACGTGGCAGGTTCTTGATGACCTCCATGGAAGTGATCATTTCCCCATCCTTGTTTCCTTTTTCTCTTTTCGCCCTTCCCTCTCTTTCCCTAGGTGGCAGTTTGCTAAGGCAGACTGGACCCTATTTACCCTCAGTGCTGCTCTCCCTGACCTCTCCCTTCTGCCTCTCTCTCGCGCTCTCCTCCTTTTTCATGACACTGTCTTCAACGCTGCCCTCCGCTCTATTCCTCGCTCTTCCTCTCGGGGTCCACGGAAGTGCGTTCCCTGGTGGAATGCGGACTGTGCTCGGGCTGTCCGCTGTAAGCGTGCAGCCTGGAAGAGGCACCGCCGTAGGCAGACGTCCGATTCTTTTATTTTCTTTCGGAAAGCGAGTGTGGTGGCCCGTAGGGCCATCCGTACGGCTAAACGTGAATGTTGGGCATCTTATGTCTCGACAATTACGTCCGAGACCCCTCTGGCCCAGATCTGGAAGCGTATCCGCAAGATAGCGGGTAAGTTCGTTCCCGATGTTTCACCGGTCCTTCACCTCCATGATACTCTTGTGGCGGACCCATTGCAGGTCGCTTCCGAACTGGGTTCCCATTTTTCTTCTGTTAGCTCTGGTCTTCATCTTCCCCAATCTTTCCTTCTTCGTAAACCTGTCCTTGAGTCTCGTCCTTTAGATTTCTGCACTCATCTTCAGCTTCCCTATAATGATCCCTTCTCTCTCTCTGAACTTCGTTCTGCCCTGGCCCTCTGCGGTTCTACGGCGGCGGGCTCCGATGGTATTCATTATGAGATGCTTCGCCATCTCCCTCCGAGCACGTCTCAGTATTTACTGAGTCTGTATAATCGGATCTGGGAGTCGTCGTCAGTCCCTGCGGACTGGCTCGATGCCGTTGTCCTCCCTGTTCGCAAACCGGGGTCTCTGGGTACTTCCCCTAAGGACTTTCGCCCTATTGCTCTCACAAGTTGTGTCTGCAAACTCTTTGAACGTATGGTTAACGTTCGTCTGATGTGGTTCCTGGAACACCATCACCTCCTCTCCCCTTCTCAATTTGGTTTCCGCAAGTGCCGCAGCACGACAGATGTCCTGGTGAACTTGGAGGTCTATATTCGTACTGCTTTTGCTGCGAAGACCTCCGTTGTTGCCGTCCCTTTTGACCTAGAAAAGGCTTACGACACCACTTGGCGTTATCATATCCTATCTCAACTTCATTCTTTTGGCCTTCGTGGTCTTCTCCCTCTCTTTCTCCGCAGCTTCCTCTCTCGTCGTTCCTTTCGGGTGCGCCTTGGTACCGCTCTCTCTCCCTCTTTTCAGCAATACGAAGGTGTGCCCCAGGGTAGTGTTCTGAGCACTACTCTTTTTCTTGTTGCCCTCAATGGTCTTCTTTCCTCTCTTCCTTCTGGTGTCTTCTCCGCTCTCTATGTCGATGATCTTACCCTTTGTTGTCAGGGTGATGATTCGCCTCTCCTTCAACGCCGGCTTCAACTTGCGATTGATGCCGTGTCGTCTTGGGCCACAGGTCATGGCTTCAAGTTCTCTACTTCTAAGACTTGTGCCATGACTTTTACGCGGAAACGGGTTGTTCTTCGTCCCTCTTTGTCGCTTTATGGTCATCCCCTTGAATACAAAGATTCCGCGAAGCTTTTGGGGTTATTCCTTGACACTCGTTTGTCTTGGTCTCCCCATATCTCTTACCTCCGTGTTGAGTGCTCTAAGGCCCTTACCCTCCTTCGGGTCTTGTCCCATACTTCTTGGGGGGCAGATAGGCGCACTCTCCTTGCTTTACATTCCTCTCTCGTCCTGGCTAAGCTCGATTATGGTTGCCCTGCTTACTCGTCTGCTTCTCCTTCTACTCTTCGCCGTCTTGATGCTTTGCACCATACTGGGTTGCGCCTCAGTTCTGGTGCCTTTCGTTCGACTCCCATCCTTAGCTTGTATGTTGACACTGGCTTCCTGTCTCTCCAGGACCGTCGTGATCGCTACTGTCTTCGCTATCTTGCGCGGTCCTTGCAACATCCTTCCTCTCGCCTCTGTCGTGCTTTAACTTTTACCCCTCCTGCGGTTCCTGTTCCTCTTCTCCACCTCCCTCTTTCTGTCCGGTTATCTCGCCTACAGGATTCTCTCTCCGTTCGTATTTCTGATGTTTCTCCTCGTGTTGTTCCTTCTTTGCCCCCGTGGAGGGTCCCTCTTCCGCGGTTTTGTACTTCCTTGACCCGTATCACTAAAGCTTTTACCCCTCCTACGGTTCTAAAACGCCTTTTCCTCGAGCACTTTTCTTCTCACTCCCGCTCCGTTTCTGTCTTCACCGATGGGTCTAAGTCAGCGGACGGTGTTGGCTACTCTGTTGTTTTTCCTGATCGCACTTATATGTGTCGCTTGCCTCCGGAGACTAGCATCTTTACAGCAGAACTTTATGCTATTCTCTATGCTCTTCGTCTCCTGCTTTCTCGTTGTCAGTCTTCCTTTGTGGTTGTTGTTGACTCTCGTAGTGCCCTCATGGCTCTCGGGTCCTTTAATCCGGTTCATCCAGTAGTTGTCGAGATCCAGCATTGGCTGTTTCTCGTTCACAGTAAATTTAAGTCGGTTGAGTTTTGTTGGGTTCCCAGCCATATTGGTGTGTCTTTAAATGAGCGTGCGGATGCTGCCGCTAAGGAAGCTGTCCGCTCTTGTCCCATCTCTCGTAAAGGCATTCCGTATTCCGACTTTTACCCAGTTATCCATTCCTCAGTTCTTACCCGTTGGCAGGCTTCTTGGTTGTCTGTTACTGGTAACAAGCTACGTACTCTTAAATGTTGTGTTTCCTCATGGCCGTCCTCCTTCCACCGTAACCGGCGGTGGGAAACAGCTCTGGCGAGGTTGCGTATTGGCCATACTCGCTTAACCCATGGTCACTTGATGGAGCGCCGCCCTGCTCCTTATTGTCCTAGTTGCATTGTCCCTCTTACGGTCGTGCATGTCCTTCTTGAATGTCCTGACTTCCAGGACGAGCGTGTGTCTTGCTTTCCGACCGCCCCTCGCGGTCACCTGTCCCTCGATAGAATTCTTGGTGACTCGGATACTTTTGATATCGTTCGCCTTATGCGTTTTTGTTCTCGTATTGGCATCCTTGGTGATATTTAGCGCCCTCTGATTATTTTGCGTCTTTGATGGTGCTACATAGCCTTCCCGGTTTGGTGCCTTCTTTTGATAATTACTTACTTACTTACCCCAACCGTTCAATCGCGGAATCATTCGATGCTTGTTTACCAGGTAACCCATCTTTTTCCTGTTATGGGATGACATAGAGAACTCAGGTGTGATTTCCGAAGGATACCAACCACTTGGGGTGGACAGTTGACCGACGGTCTCGCTTCATGCAGGTCATTGTTTAATCCCCCCGACAATCCACAAGTAGTTGGGCACCATTCCTTCCCCTCCCCCCGTCCCATCCAAATCCTTATCCTGATCACTTTCCAGTGCTGTGTAGCCGTAATGGATTGGTGCACTAAATTCTATTATACCTATTTGCAATTTCAATGCTGGTCCAACATTTTAATTGCATTTGTGAATGGTAATCAAAATGATTGCAGGAGGATATGATATTGATAAACACACACACACACACAACAATATTGTATCATTCATTTCACATCAATATTGGATAATAAAAAACACGAAAATATTTATTGACCATTAATTAAACATTCAAGGATTGAAGGTGAATAAATGTTCTCCCAATCAGAAACTGAAGGATGCTGTACTGATCAAGATGTTCTTATTAATAGCAGTGGTCGAGGCGAGCATCCTATGATCACAGCTCCTGTGTTGACATAACTTGTGTGACCATAACTCCGGAATAGTCATCGCTGCAAACAAATGTCGACCGTCAGGGTTATCTTGTTATCGCGTAAAAAGGACAAAGTTATAAGCCTCTCCAAAGACTTGAAGTTGGAAGAATATTTATTTTAAACATTTGAGAATGATAGGAAGGAGTTCTTTGGCTTTGTTGGGGGAGTTTTTACTACTATAATAACGTGTTGATGTTATTTACACACACATACAATTATTTACATGTCTCTCCACTCCCACACGCCAACGCCACTCCCACATCTCCCCCCCCCCCCCATGGTAAATAATGAAGGCTCTCGCGTATGTAACAAAATATGTATTCAGATGTAAACAATATGTACATGTTAATATATATTTTGAACCTTGCTAAGCTCCGAGTATTATTGTACGAAATATTCTCACGGTGTTTTGTTGGGCAGAATGTGCCATCAGACTAGGCACCAAGCTGGCTCCCAAGCTGGCTCCCAAGCTGGCTCCCAAGCTGGCTCCCAAGCTGGCTCCCAAGCTGGCTCCCAAGCTGGCTCCCAAGCTGACTCCCAAGCTGACTCCCAAGCTGACTCCCAAGCTGGCTCCCAAGCTGGCTCCCAAGCTGACTCCCAAGCTGACTCCCAAGCTGGCTCCCAAGCTGGCTCCCAAGCTGGCTCCCAAGCTGACTCCCAAGCTGACTCCCAAGCTGGCTCCCAAGCTGACTCCCAAGCTGGCTCCCAAGCTGACTCCCAAGCTGGCTCCCAAGCTGACTCCCAAGCTGACTCCCAAGCTGACTCCCAAGCTGACTCCCAAGCTGACTCCCAAGCTGACTCCCAAGCTGACTCCCAAGCTGGCTCCCAAGCTGGCTCCCAAGCCGACTCCCAAGCTGACTCCCAAGCTGACTTCCAAGCTGACTCCCAAGCTGACTCCCAAGCTGGCTCCCAAGCTGACTCCCAAGCTGACTCCCAAGCTGACTCTCAAGCTGACTCCTAAGCTGACTCCCAAGCTGGCTCCCAAGCTGGCTCCCAAGCTGACTCCTAAGCTGACTCCTAAGCTGGCTCCCAAGCTGGCGCCCAAGCTGACTCCCAAGCTGACTCCCAAGCTGGCTCCTAAGCTGGCTCCCAAGCTGGCTCCCAAGCTGACTCCCAAGCTGACTCTCAAGCTGACTCCCAAGTTGGCTCCCAAGCTGGCTCCCAAGCTGACTCCCAAGCTGACTCTCAAGCTGACTCCCAAGTTGGCTCCCAAGCTGGCTCCTAAGCTGGCTCTAAAGCTGGCTCTCAAGGTGGCTCTCAAGCTGGCTACCAAGCTGGCTCCCAAGTTGGCTCCCAAGCTGGCTCCCAAGCTGGCTCCCAAGCTGACTCCCAAGCTGGCTCCTAAGCTGGCTCCTAAGCTGACTCCCAAGCTGGCTCCCAAGCTGGCTCCCAAGCTGGCTCCCAAGCTGGCTACCAAGCTGGCTCCCAAGTTGGCTCCCAAGCTGGCTCTAAAGCTGGCTCTCAAGGTGGCTCTCAAGCTGGCTTAAAAGCTGGCGTCAACTCCAAGTTGCACACACACAACCTCATAACCACTCTGGTGAAGGAAGTGGAGTCCTCTATTTCCTACACCAGAACTGGAAATGGGGGAAATGGAGAAATTGTTGGAACAAATCCACAGGATCCGTGATGAGGGTTAGAGGAAATTGTAGGAAATGGAACTCTCTTCAAACACTGAATGAAATCCCAATAATATGATAGATCTGTGAGCAAAATCTTCGGAACAGAGCGAGGATTCGAACGAGCGTTCTGGGGGAATCTCCAGACGCGCAACATAATCACTTCATCCGAGTTCGATTCGCGTCCTGCTCCTGATATTTTGTCCTATATCATGTTATTGTCAAATTCATAATTTATAATTATTTTATTCATAATAAAATCTCCATGTAAGAATAAGAACATATGAATAAAGAAACGAGCAGCAGGTTTACTAATTCACACAAAAAAACTGCTTTTTCTAGATATAACTATGCCTGGGACGACCCATGAGCTGAGACGACCCAGGCTCTGGGACCACCCAGGAGCTGAGACGACCCAGGAGCTGGGATGACCCAGCACTGGGACGACCCATGTGCTGGGACGACCCAAGTGCTGAGACGACCCAGGCGCTGGGTCGACCCAGGAGCAGGGACGACCCAAGTGCTGGGACGACCCCGACACTGGGACGACCCATGTGATGGGACGACCCAGGCACTGGGACGACCCATGTGCTGAGACGACCCAGGCACTGGGTCGACCCAGGAGCAGGGACGACCCTGGTCACTGGGAAGACCCCGGCACTGGGACGACCCATGTGATGGGACGACCCAGGCACTGGGACGATCCATGTGCTGAGACGACCCAGGCGCTGGGTCGACCCAGGAGCTGGGACGAACCATGTGCTGGGACGACCCAGGAGCTGGGATGACCCAGGAGCTGGGACGACCCAGGAGCTGGGACGACCCAGGAGCTGGGACGACCCAGGAGCTGGGACGACAAAGGAGCTGGGACGACCCAGGAGCTGGGACGACCCAGGAGCTGGGACGACAAAGGAGCTGGGACGACCCAGGAACTGGGACGACCCAGGAGCTGGGACGACCCCGTAGCTGTAACGACCCCGTAACTGTGACGACCCCGGAGCTGGGACGACCCAGGAGCTAGGACGACATAGGAGCTGGGACGACCCATGTGCTGGGACGACCCATGTGCTGGGACGACCCATGTGCTGGGACGACCCAGGCGCTGGAACGTACCAGGAGCTGGGACGACCCATGTGCTGAAACGACCCAGGCGCTGAGACAACCCCGGAGCTGGGACGACCCATGTGCTGAGACGACCAAGAAGCTGGGACGGCCCAGGAGCTGGGACGACCCAGAAGCTGGGACTACCCAGGAGCTGGGACGACCCAGGAGCTGGGACGACCCAGGCGCTGGGACGACCCTGGAACTCGGACAACCCAGAAGCTGGGACGACTCCGGAGCTAGGGCGACCAAGAAGCTGGGATGACCCAGGAACTGGGACGACCCAGGAGCTGGGACAACCCAGGAGCTGGGACGACCCCGGGGCTAGGACGACCCAGGAGCTGGGACGACCCATGTGCTGGGACGACCCATGTGCTGGGACGACCCAGGAGCTGGGACGACCCAGGAGCTGGGACGACCCAGGAGCTGGGACGACCCAATAAATACGTGTAAAAATACATCAAGTATTTGTATTATTGAGCCAAAAAAATAAATATTTAATAATATATGCAAACAAAATTACATACAATATATATATATATATATATATATATATATATATATATATATATATATATATATGTGTGTGTGTGTGTGTGTGTGTGTGTGTGTGTGTGTGTGTGTGTGTGTGAGTGTGTGTGTGTGTGTGTGCTTAATTCACGCCACTAACGACGCTTCATAATGACGCCGTTCACTATATTATGAAACATAGAGACATAGAAATTGTTGCGGAAAAATTTCGTTCATTATAAACCGAGTTCAAAAGTATGTTGCATTTTTTCTCTGTAACTTTAAAATCTTAAAAAAACTAAATAACGTATTTTCTCGGTTTGCTGGTGACGGGTCGCTACCAAAAAAATTTGGGTATTTATAAATTAAAATTTTAATTTGTAAATTAAAATTGTAATTATTTTTTAATTATTTTTTAAACTCTTTCATGTGTTTAATTTCCTTTCTATTATATATCGGTAATATGTTATTGATTTTCCCATTATCATAAATTGGAAATCACAAAATAGAGAATATCCTTGATAACCTAGCAAACCAAGTACCAGACATCATCTTCCTTGGAGACTTCAATCTACCCAGTTAAAAATGGAGAATAGTAAAGAATAACATTATAGCAGGAAGTCAACCTGGAAATAGCCAACCACAGGTCAGAGAACTACTGAGATTCTGTGACAAATTCTCGCTCAGTCAGCAGATTACAGAACCAACTAGGAACGAAAACACGCTGGACCTGATATTCACGAACAATGAGAAGCTAATTAGAGACATTACTGTCTCAGACACTACGTACTCGGACTACAAGCTCATTGAAGTGCAAAATAACATTAATAACGGTAGTAGGCCCAAGAGAAACAAGCGAGAAGAGCTATTCAATAAATTCAATTTTAATAATAAGAGGATAGACTGGGAGAAAATAAACAGGGAACTTACAAACATTCAATGGGAAAAAGTTCTAAGAAATAAAAATCCTACACAAGGAATAGAAAAACTGACTTCTGAAGCATATGAAGTCTGTCTGAAACATGTTCCTTTGAGGAAAGCCGGAAAGAGGTCCAATGTAGAAAGAGAACGCAGACGACATTGCAAAAGGAGGAAGAAATTAACGGAAGTGCTTAAGCAGACACGACTCTCCAAACAAAGAAGAAATCATTTAAACAGGGAGATTGAAGAAATCGAACAGAGACTGAAGCATTCTTATCAGACTGAAGAAAGGCAACTAGAACAGAAAGCAATTCAAGAAATAAAGAAAAACCCAAAATATTTCTTCACATATGCTAAATCAAAAGCGAAAACCACTGCCAGAATTGGACCTATTCGTATTAGTGAAGGTTCATACACTGAGGATGACAAAGAAATTAGTGAAATCCTAAAAAAGCAGTATGAGGACATGTTTAGCACTCCGATACTCAGCATGAAAGTGGAAGATTCGGATAATTTCTTTATGAATGATATTCAAAAACCTGTAAATATAACTGATATCTGCACGAGCGTGGTAGATTTTGAAAGAGAAATTGACAATATACCCATACACTCAGCCCCGGGTCCAGACTCATGGAATTCAATATTTATAAAGAAATGCAAAGTGCCAGTAGCACAGGCACTCAGTATAGTGTGGAGGAGAGCTTGGACACAGGGGAGATACCAGATGCGCTTAAAGCAGCAGACATTGCCCCTCTACACAAGGGTGGTAGCAAAGCATTGGCAAAGAATTATAGACCAGTTGCACTAACGTCCCACATAATAAAAGTATTTGAGAGAGTGATCAGAAGTCAGGTCACTAGATTCATGGAAACCAATGACCTCCACAATCCTGGCCAACATGGATTTAGAGCAGAAAGATCATGCCTCTCAAAGCTACTTGACCACTATGACAAAATCACTGAGGCATTAGAGGAAAACATAATGCAGATGTCGTATATACAGATTTTGCAAAGGCATTCGACAAATGTGACCATGGAGTGATTGCTCAAAATGAGGTCAATAGGTATAACTGGTAAAGTAGCACGCTGGATACTCAATTTCCTGTCGAACAAAACACAAAAAATAACAGTCAATCAAATAAAATCGAGTCCGAGCGCAGTTAAAAGCTCTGTACCTCAAGGTACAGTCCTTGCACCACTGCTGTTCCTTATTCTCATATCAGACATAGACAAAAACACAAGTCACAGCTTCGTGTCATCCTTTGCAGATGATACAAAAATCAGCATGAAAATTACCTCTGCTGAAGATATTGATAAACTACAAACAGATATTAACAAAGTTTTCGATTGGGCAGCAGAGAATAACATGATATTTAACGGTGATAAATTCCACGTACTCAGATACGGCAAAAATGAGGATCTTAAACATAATACAGGGTACAAAACACAATCGAATCTGCCCATAGTAGGAAAACAGCATGTCAAGGGTTTGGGAATAATGATGTCCGACGACCTGACGTTTAAGGAGCATAACCAAGCAAGTATTGCGTCAGCCAGAAAAATGATAGGATGCATTACGAGAACCTCCAGATATCCCATCACAATGGTTGTTCTCTTCAAATCACTTGTGTTGTCCCGTTTTGAGTACTGCTCAGTACTCACTTCCCTCTTCAGAGCAGGAGAGATTGCTGAAATTGAGGGAATACAGAGAACATATACTTCACACATAGTCGAGATAAAACACCTAAATTATTGGGATCGTCTCAAAGCTCTCCAAATGTACTCACTAGAAAGGAGACGAGAGAGATACCAAATAATATACACATAGAAAATACTGGCGGGACAGGTCCCAAATCTGCACAGTAAAATAACAACGTACTGGAGTGACGACATGGAAGAAAATGCAGAATAGAACCAGTGAAGAGCAGAGGTGCCATGGGCACAATTAGAGAACACTGTATGAACATCAGAGGTCCACGGTTGTTCAACGTCCTACCAGCCAGCATCAGAAATATTACAGGAACAACCGTTGACATCTTCAAAAGGAAACTAGATTGTTTCTTTCAAGGAGTGCCGGACCAACCGGGCTGTGGTGGGTATGTGGGCCTGCGGGCCACTCCAAGCAACAGCCTGGTGAACCAAACTCTCACAAGTAAAGTCTGGCCTCGGGCCGGACTTGGTGAGTAGAAGAACTCCCAGAACCCCATCAACCAGGTACTAAGACGGGTGGTGTGGAGATATCAGAGGCATCTACTAAATCAACAAGGTACCTACAGAGGGAGAAACCGTCAGGCATAGAATCAAGAGGGAGAAGATCAAAGTATTTGGCCCACGAAGCAGGACCAAACAAGGCTTGATACGCATCAGTACGGGAAGGAATCGAGTGAGTGCAGCTGTGTCGAGGACGGCGTTGAGAACCCCCAGAGAGAGAGAAGGGTTAAAAGGCGCAATAGTCCCAACTAGAGACGGAGCCGTGCCAGGGGACGAGCTGGTCACCACTGGGGGCTTGGGGCTCGACCCAACCACAGAGCAGGGAGGGGAGCCGAGGGAAGTAGTCAAGAGGGTCAGAGCAAGGTCGAGGCCAATGCAGCAGGTGCTATAGAGCCCAGTCTACCAACACAGGCCAACTCGGGGGGTTGGTTGCCCACCTCATGAGCCCGAGAAGGTAAAAGAGGAACATTAATTGACATAACAGACGAGAGGAAATACTTTCATTCACGAATGTGCCCCCCACACCCACCACGGAGCCACAATTAGAGGCAGGACACCCAACAAGAGACATATTGCTGAATTTGCCTGGGCTCCCTAGGGGTGTGTCGTGAGTATACGCACCACAACGCCACCTTATGAACCGTCAGTATGTCGCGATCGGGTTCAGTGACGAAAGGAGGATTGACAATAAAAGCTTCCCCTCGCTAGAGACGTTGGGTACTACAATTCTACAGGTGCAAGAGTATGCCTCCTCAAACACCCGGGCATCGAAACAAAAAAGGCCAAAACAATGATCAAAACAGACACAAGGTCAGTGGGAAATGACAATAGAAAGGAGAAGATGGGGGAGAGAAATGAAACAAAAATAAGTAATTATCTAAAGAAGGCACCAAACCGAGAAGGCTATGTAGCACCATCAAATGTGCGGGATAATCAGAGGGCGCTAAATATCACCAAGGATGCCAATACGAGAACAGAAACACATAAGGCGAACGATATCAAAAGTATCCTAGTCACCAAGAATATGATCGAGAGACAAGCGACTGCGGGGGACGGTCGGAAAGCAAAACACACACTCGTCCCGGAAGTTAGGACATTCAACAAGGATATTTACGACCGTAAGAGGGACAATACAACTAGGACAATAAGGAGCAGGGCGGCGCTTCATCAAGTGATCATGAGTTAAGCGAGTATGGCCAATACGCAACCTCGCCAGAGTCATTTCCCATCGCCGGTTACGGTGGTAGGAGGACGGCCACGAGGTCACACAACTTTTAGGAGTACGAAGTTTGTTACCAGTAACAGACGACCAACAAGCCTGCCAACGGGTAAGGATGGAGGAATGGATAACCAGGTAAAAGTCGGAATAAGGAATACCTATACGAGAGATGGGACAAGAGCGGACAGCTTCCCTGGCAGCAGCATCCACACGCTCATTTAAAGAGACACCAATATGGCTGGGAACCCAACAAAACTCAACTGACTTAAATTGACTGTGAACGAGAAAGAGCCAATGCTGGATCTCAACAACCACTTTATGAACCGGATTAAAGGACCCAAGAGCCATGAGGGCACTACGAGAGTCAACAACAACTACAAAGGAAGATTGACAACGAGAAAGCAGGAGACGAAAAGCATAGAGAATAGCACGTAAAGAGACTAGCATCTGTGAAGATGCTAGTCTCCGGAGGTAAGCGACACATATAAGTGCAATCAGGAAAAACAACAGAGTAGCCAACACCGTCCGCAGACTTAGACCCATCGGTGAAGACGGAAACAGAGCGGGAGTGAGAAGAAAAGTGCTCAAGGAAAAGGCGTTTTAGAACCGTAGGAGAGGTAAAAGCTTTAGTGATGTGTGTCAAGGATATAGAAAACTGCGGAAGGGGGACTCTCCATGGGGGCAAAGAAGGAACAACATGAGCAGAAATATTAGAAATACGAACGGAAAGATAATCCTGTAAGCGAGATAACCAGACAGAAAGAGGGAGGTGGTGAAGAGGAACAGGAACCACAGGAGTGGTAAATGTTAAAGCACGACAGAGGCGAGAGGAAGGATGTTGAAGAGAGAGAGAGAGAGAGAGAGAGAGAGACAAAGACAGTTGTTTGAGTTACCTACAAACACTCACAAATTCACAAATACAATATCGTGTTAATGGCATCTTTGAATATTCGTTGTCCAAGTAAAGGAGGCTAAAAATGATTGCTTGAATTCAATACTATTTATCTAAATCCTAATAACTTTAAGGAAGAAAGTAAACAAAATAAAATTTAAAAAATACTAAGAAAGAGGATCTCACCCACCCAGCTCGGATGAACAACAACATCCTGTGGATGACACAGGCATTCTGACCCAAAATCCCCCACAGAGAACAGAGATATACGGATTTCCCTACAAGTAGGAATCTCATCCACATCGGTATTGTCAATGCATCTACAGATTTAAAGAACCATCAACTTAAAAACACCAAACTTCAAGATCACTTCTATTATAAAAGCAGCACAACACTGTTCATTTGTTATTCTCATGATACCAAGGTCCAACTGCAAGGTCACCATGCAGTTTGGTGATCTTGTAGTTTCTAAGAGTCAGGGCTCGATCCTGCAGACACAAATAGGTGAGTATAAATAGGTGAGCACACACACACACGCGCACACACACACACAGGACTAACGGGAACACACACATAGGACTAACGGAAACAAAATTGTCAGGAGTCATAACAGATGCTGTGTTTCCAAAGGACTACTGTATAGTAAGGAAAGAGAGGGAAGGGAGAGGAGGTGGAGGAGTGGCCCTGCTGATAAGGAAGGACTGGAGTTTTGATGAGATGGAAATTCCGGGCTGTGACGGATTCAGAGATTTCATAACAGGAACTATAACAATGGGTGGACCTAAGATAATAGTGGCAGTCATTTACAACCCTCCCCTAAATGACAGAAGACCTAGACAGGAGTTTGATAGGAACAACATGGCAACCATTAATATAATAGAGAGAGCAGCTTCAGTTGCCTGCAGGAATGGCTCAAGACTCTTAATCATGGGTGATTTCAACCATGGAAAGATAGACTGGGAGAATGGGGACCCACATGGTGGTGCAGATACGTGGCGAGCTAAACTCTTGGAAGTGGCAACAAGGAACTTTCTGAGCCAGCATGTCAAGGAACCCACAAGAGTGAGAGGCAAAGTTGAACCAGCTAGACTCGACATGATATTAACCCTGAATGAGTCAGAAATAAGGGAAGTCAAAGTTGAAGCCCCCATAGGAATGAGTGACCACAGTGTACTGACCTTTGAGTACTTGGTGGAGGTAGGGATAACCTATCCAAGGATGGAGTGGAGGGAAAAGACTGAATTACCGAAGAGGAAAATATGACGAGATGAGGAACTTCCTCAGGGGAATACCATGGGAAACAGAACTTAGAGACAAGAATGTGCAGGTCATGATGGAGTTTGTCACCAAAAAGTGCCAGGAAGCTGCAGACAGGTTTATCCCCGTCCAAAAGGAGAAAAACGAAAAACAACAGAAAAATCCATGGTTCAACCAGGAATGTAAGGTAGCGAAACAACTGAGTAAAAGAACATGGAGAAACTACAGAAATACCAGAACACCAGAGAGCAGGGAGAGATACCAGAGGGCGAGAAATGAGTACATCAGAGTGAGGAGGGAAGCAGAGAGAGAGTTTGAAAATGACATTGCGAGTAAAGCCAAGACCGAACCAAAGCTGCTCCACAGCCACATCAGGAGGAAAACAGCAGTGAAGGAACAAGTGATGAAGCTGCGGAAAGGGGAGAACAGATACACAGAGAATGACAAGGAGGTGTGTGAAGAACTCAACAAGAGATTCCAGGAGGTCTTCACAATAGAACAAGGAGAAGCCCCTGCACTAAATGAGGAGGCGGCAAACCAAGCAACCTTGGAGGAATTTGACCTCACCAGTGATGAGGTCAAAAGGTGTCTGCTGGAGCTGGATGTGACAAAGGCTGTTGGGCCTGATAGAATCTCACCATGGATACTAAAGGAAGGTGCAGAAGCACTAAGTGTGCCACTCTCTATGGTCTATAACAGGTCACTGGAAACAGGAGACTTACCAAAAAGTTGGAAGACAGCTAACGTGGTACCAATATACAAAAAGGGTGACAGGCAAGAGGCACTGAATAACAGGCCAGTTTCCTTAACTTGTATATCATGCAAGGTGATGGAGAAGATTGTGAGGAAAAGGCTCGTAGAGCATCTGGAGGGAAATAACTTTGTAACGCACCACCAACATGGGTTCAGAGATGGTAAATCGTGCCTCACAGGTTTAATAGAATTTTATGACCAGGCAACGAAAATTAGGCAGGAAAGAGAAGGGTGGGCCGACTGCATTTTCCTGGATTGCCAAAAAGCCTTTGCCACAGTACCCCATAAAGGCTGTTAAAAAAGTTGGAGCAACAGGCAGGAGTAAAAGGGAAGGTGCTCCAATGGATAAGGGAGTACTTAAGCAACAGGAAACAGCGAGTAACGGTGAGGGGGGAGACATCAGAGTGGCGAGATGTCACCAGCGGAGTCCCACAGGGCTCAGTACTTGGACCTATCCTGTTTCTAATATATGTGAACGATCTTCCAGAGGGTATAGACTCATTCCTCTCAATGTTTGCTGATGATGCAAAAATTATGAGAAGAATCAAGACGGATGAAGATAGACAGAGACTACAGGATGACCTGGATAAACTGGAGGAATGGTCTAGAAAATGGCTGCTAAAGTTCAACTCGGGAAAGTGTAAGGTGATGAAATTAGGTGAAGGGAGCAGGAGGCTGAACACAAGGTATCATCTGGGAGGGGAAATCCTGCAAGAGTCAAATAGAGAGAAGGATCTGGGGGTTGATATCACACCGAACCTGTCCCCAGATGCCCACATCAAACGAATATCATCAGCGGCATATGCTAGACTGGCCAACATAAGAACTGCCTTCAAAAACTTGTGTAAGGAATCTTTCAGAACCCTGTATACCACTTATGTAAGACCAATCCTGGAGTATGCAGCTCCAGCCTGGAGTCCATACCTAGTTAAACACAAGACAAAGTTAGAGAAGATTCAGCGGTATGCCACCAGGCTCGTCCCGGAACTGAGAGGATTGAGCTACGAGGAAAGGCTAAAGGAGCTGAACCTCACATCCCTGGAAAACAGAAGAGTAAGGGGAGACATGATAACCACCTACAAAATTCTCAGGGGAATTGACAGGGTGGACAAAGACAACTCTTCAGCACGGGTGGGACACGAACAAGGGGACACAGGTGGAAACTTAGTACCCAGATGAGCCACAGAGACGTTAGAAAGAATTTTTTCAGTGTCAGAGTAGTTAATAAATGGAATGCACTAGGAAGTGATTTGGTGGAGGCTGACTCCATACACAGTTTCAAATGTAGATATGATAGAGCCCAGTAGGCTCAGGAATCTGTACACCAGTTGATTGACAGTTGAGAGGCGGGACCAAAGAGCCAAAGCTCAACCCACGCAAGCACAATTAGGTGAGTACAATTAGGTGAGTACACATACACACTCTCTCTCACACACTCACCTATGATAAAGATAACAAGAATAAGGCAAGACAGAGAGGTATGGGCAGACAGCATATTTCTGGGATCCAAGAGCCTGCAGGCACAAATAGGTGAGTGTACACTCACACACACACACACACACACACACACACACACACACACACACACACACACACACACACACACACACACACACACACACACACACTTTCCAGGAGGCAGTAAACAGGTTCATCCCGGCCCAAAGGGAAAAATCCGAGAAGCAAGAGAAGAATCCATGGTATAATAGGGCATGTATGGAAGCGAAGAAACTGAGCAAAAAGGCGTGGAGGAACTTCCGGAATAACAGAACACCAGAAAGCAGAGAGAGATACCAGAGAACCAGGAATGAGTACGTCAGGGTGAGAAGAGAAGCAGAGAAAAATTTTGAAAATGATATAGCAAACAAAGCCAAAACCGAACCAAAGTTACTCCACATTCACATCAGAAGGAAAACAACAGTGAAAGAACAGGTATTGAAACTTAGAACAGGCGAGGACAGGTATACAGAGAATGACAGAGAGGTGTGTGAGGATCGCAACAAGAGGTTCCAGGAGGTCTTCACAATAGAACAGGGTGAGGTCACTGTGCTAGGAGAAAGGGAGGTAAACCAGGCGGCCTTGGAGGAGTTCGAAATTACGAGAGAGGAGGTCAAGAGACACCTGCTGGATCTGGATGTTAGAAAGGCTGTTGGTCCAGATGGGATCTCACCATGGGTACTGAAAGAGTGTGCAGAGGCACTTTGCTTGTCACTCTCCATAGTGTATAGTAAGTCACTAGAGACGGGAGACCTACCAGAAATATGGAAGACGGCGAATGTGGTCCCAATATACAAAAAGGGCGACAGACAAGAGGCACTGAACTACAGGCCAGTGTCCTTGACTTGTATACCATGCAAGGTGATGGAGAAGATCGTGAGAAGAAACCTGGTAACACATCTGGAGAGAAGGGACTTCGTGACAAATCGCCAACATGGATTCAGGGAGGGTAAATCTTGCCTTACAGGCTTGATAGAATTCTACGATCAGGTGACACAGATTAAGCAAGAAAGAGAGGGCTGGGCTGACTGCATTTTCTTGGATTGTCGGAAAGCCTTTGACACTGTACCGCATAAGAGGCTGGTACATAAGCTGGAGAGACAGGCAGGTGTAGCTGGTAAGGTGCTCCAGTGGATAAGGGAGTATCTAAGCAATAGGAAGCAGAGAGTTACGTTGAGGGGTGAGACCTCCGATTGGCGTGAAGTCACCAGTGGAGTCCCACAGGGCTCTGTACTCGGTCCTATCTTGTTTCTGATATATGTAAATGATCTCCCGGAGGGTATCGATTCATTTCTCTCAATGTTTGCGGACGATGCTAAAATTATGAGAAGGATTACAACAGAAGAGGACTGTTTGAGGCTTCAAGAAGACCTAGACAAGCTGAAGGAATGGTCGAACAAATGGTTGTTAGAGTTTAACCCAACCAAATGTAATGTAATGAAGATAGGTGTAGGGAGCAGGAGGCCAGATACAAGGTATCACCTGGGTGAGGAAATTCTTCAGGAGTCAGAGAAGGAAAAAGACTTGGGGGTTGATATCACGCCAGACCTGTCTCCTGCAGCATATATCAAGCGGATAACATCAGCGGCATATGCCAGGCTGGCCAACATACGAACGGCATTCAGAAACTTGTGTAAAGAATCATTCAGAACTTTGTATACCACATATGTCAGGCCAATCCTGGAGTATGCAGCCCCAGCATGGAGTCCATATCTAGTCAAGGATAAGACTAAACTGGAAAAGGTTCAAAGGTTTGCCACCAGACTAGTACCCGAGCTGAGAGGTATGAGCTACGAGGAGAGACTACGGGAATTAAACCTCACTTCGCTGGAAGACAGAAGAGTTAGGGGGGACATGATCACCACATTCAAGATTCTGAAGGGGATTGATAGGGTAGATAAAGACAGTCTATTTAACACAAGGGGAACACGCACAAGGGGACACAGGTGGAAAACCGAGTGCCCAAATGAGCCACAGAGATATTAGAAGAACTTTTTTAGTGTCAGAGTGGTTGACAAATGGAATGCATTAGGAAGTGATGTGGTGGAGGCTGACTCCATACACAGTTTCAAGTGTAGATATGACAGAGCCCGATAGGCTCAGAAATCTGTACACGTGTTGATTGACGGTTGAGAGGCGGGACCAAAGAGCCAGAGCTCAACCCCCGCAAGCACAACTAGGTGAGTACAACTAGGTGAGTACACACACACACACACACACACACACACACACACACACACACACACACACACACACACACACACACACACACACACACACACACACACACACACACACACAGAAAAAACAGGAGGACAGAAAATTATAGTAGTAGTCATATTTAACCCCCCACCGAATGTCACAAGACCCAGACAAGAATATGATAGAAACAACTTGGCCACCATCAATATAATAGAGAGAGCAGCTTCTGTGGCTAGCAGGAACGGATCCAGGTTACTAATCATGGGAGACTTCAATCATGGAAAGATAGATTGGGGGATCAGAGACCCACATGGAGGCCCAGACACATGGAGAGCTAAGCTGCTGGATGTGGCAACAAGAAACTTTCTAAGTCAACACGTCAAGGGACCGACAAGAACGAGGGGAGGGGATGAACCAGCCTTGCTTGATCTGATATTTACCCTAAATGAGTCGGATATAAGGGAAGTTAAGTTGGAAGCCCCCTTGGGAATGAGTGATCATAGTGTATTGAGCTTTGAGTACCTGGATGAGCTAGGAATTATCACCCCCAAAAAAGAACTGGGAAACAAAGGGCTGACGTACCGAAAGGGAAACTATGAGGAGATGAATAAATTCCTATGGGATATACATTAGGACACAGAACTCGGAACCAAGTCCGTACAAGACATGATGGACTATGTCACCCAAAAATGTCAGGAGGCTGTAAGCAGGTTTGTCCCAGCCCAACACGAAAAAACAGAGAAGCAAAGGAAGAATCCGTGGTTTAATAGGGAATGTATGAAAGCAAAGGAGCTGAACAAAAGGGCATGGAGGAACTTCCGTAATAACAGAACACCAGAAAGTAGAAAGAGATACCAGAGAACCAGGAACGAGTATGTTAGTGTGAGAAGAGCAGCTGAGAAAAGGTATGAAAATGATATAGCTAATAAAGCCAAGACCGAACCAAAGCTACTACACAGACACATCAGGAGGAAGACAACAGTGAAGGAACAGGTGATGAAACTTAGGGTGGGCGAGGACAGGTAAACAGAGAATGACAAAGAGGTGTGTGAAGAACTCAACAAAAGGTTCCAGGAGGTCTTTCAATAGAACAGGGAGAAGTCACGGCGCTAGGAGAGGTGGCAGCAAACCAAGTGACCTTGGAAAGGTTCGAAATTACAAGAGATGAGGTCAAGAAGCACCTATTGGAGCTGGATGTGAGAAAAGCTGTTGGGCCGGATGGAATCTCGCCATGGGTATTGAAAGAGTGTGCAGGAGCACTTTGCTTGCCACTCTCCATAGTGTATAGTAGGTCACTGGAAACGGGAGACCTACCAGAAGTATGGAAGACTGCTAATGTAGTACCAATATTTAAAAAGGGTGACAGACAAGAGGCACTGAACTACAGGCCAGTGTCCTTAACATGTATACCATGCAAGGTGATGGAGAAGATTGTGAGAAAAAACCTAGTAACACATCTGGAGAGAAGAGACTTCGTGACAACCATCAACATGGGTTCAGGGAGGGTAAACTCTTCCATTACAGGCTTGATAGAATTCTATGATCAGGTGACAAAGATTAAGCAAGAAAGAGAAGGATGGGCGGACTGCATTTTTTTGGACTGTCGGAAAGCCTTTGACACAGTACCCCATAAAAGGTTGATGCATAAGCTGGAGAAACAGGCAGGAGTAACTGGTAGGGCGCTCCAGTGGATAAGGGAGTACCTAAGCAATAGGAAGCAGAGAGTTATAGTGAGAGGTGAGACCTCAGAATGGCGTGAAGTCACCAGTGGAGTCCCACAGGGCTCTGTGCTTGGACCTATCCTGTTTCTGATATACGTAAATGATCTCCCAGAGGGTATAGATTCATTCCTCTCAATGTTTGCTGACGACGCCAAAATTATGAGAAGGATTAAGGCAGAGGAGGACAGCTTGAAGCTTCAAGAAGACCTGGACAAGCTGCAGGAATGGTCGAACAAATGGATGTTAGAGTTTATTCCAAGCAAATGTAATATAATGAAGATAGGGGTAGGAAGCAGGAGACCAGATACAAGGTATCACTTGGAAGATGAAATACTTCAAGAGTCAGAGAGAGAGAGAAAGACCTGGGGGTTGATATCACGCCAGACCTGTCCCCTGAAGCTCATATTAAGAGGATAATATCAGCAGCATATGCCAGGTTGGCTAACATAACAACGGCCTTTAGAAACTTGTGTAAGGAATCTTTCAGAACATTATATACCACATATGTCAGACCAATCCTGGAGTATGCGGCTCCAGCATGGAAGTCCATATCTAGTCAAGCATAAGATTAAACTGGAAAAGGTTCAAAGGTTTGCCACCAGACTAGTACCCGAGCTGAGAGATATGAGCTACGAGGAGAGACTACGGGAATTGAACCTCACTTCGTTGGAAGACAGAAGAGTTAGGGGGGACATGATCACCACATTCAAGATTCTCAAGGGAATCGACAGGGTTGATAAAGACAGGCTATTTAACACAAGAGGCACACGCACTAGGGGACACAGATGGAAACTGAGTGCCCAAATGAGCTACAGAGATATTAAAAGAACTTTTTTAGTGTCAGAGTGGTTGACAAATGGAATGCATTAGGAAGTGATGTGGTGGAGGCTGACTCCATACACAGTTTCAAGTGTAGATATGATAGAGCCCAATAGGCTCAGGAACCTGTACACCTGTTGATTGACGGTTGAGAGGCGGGACCAAAGAGCCAGAGCTCAACCTCCGCAAGCACAACTAGGTGAGTACAACTAGGTGAGTACACACACCACACACACACACACACACACACACACACACACACACACACACACACACACACACACACACACATCCCCTATCCCACATGCCTTGCTCTCCCCCATGCTTCCCCAACCCTCCCTCTCTTACCCACCCCCTGTACCCTCCCCCTCTTATCCACCCCCTGTACCCTCCCCCTCTTATCCACCCCCTGTACCCTCCCCCTCTTATCCACCCCCTGTACCCTCCCCTCTCCCCCACCACCCCAAGCCCTCCCTCCTCCACCAATCCCCCCGTGCCAGGTCCCCCCAGCTCCCACTCACCCCAGATCCCAAAGGTCCCCCCCAGAAAAGAAGCAGAAGAGAGTCAGTTTCAGGGTGATGTACTCGAACATAGATGGGATCACAAGCAAGACAAGTGAACTAAGGGAAAGAGCACAAGAAGTTAACCCAGATGTAATCGGACTCACTGAAACAAAACTCTCTGGAATCATAACGAATGCCGTGTTTCCCCAGGAGTATACAGTAATAAGGAAAGAGAGGGAAGGTAGAGGAGGAGGCGGAGTGGCCCTACTCATGAGAAGGGAATGGAGTTTAAGGAGATGGCCATCCCGGGCTGTGAGGAGTTCAGAGACTACATAGCAGGCACCATAACAATGGGAGGACCAAGAATAGTAGTAGCAGTAATATACAACCCTCCACCAAATGACAGGAGACCCAGTCAAGAGTATGAAAACAACAACAAGGCAGTTAACACTATAATTGAGAGGGCAGCCTCTGCTGCCTGTAGAAATAGATCCCACCTGCTCATCATGGGCGACTTCAATCACGGAAAGATTGACTGGGAGAACAAGGAACCGCATGGAGGCGAGGATACGTGGAGAGCCAAACTATTGGAGGTGGTGACAAGCAACTTTTTAACGCAGCATGTCGGAGAACCCACAAGGATGAGAGGCAATGACGAACCAGCGAGACTCGACCTAGTCTTCACTCTGAACGACTCCGACATAAGAGAAATCGGTTTTGAGGACCCAGTAGGAATGAGCGACCACAGTGTACTGGTGTTTGAGTACTTGATTGAAGAAGGGTTATTGAACTCGAGGAGGGATACCGAAACCAAAAGGTTAGCATACCGAAAGGGAAACTATGAGGGGATAAGAAAATTCCTAACAGATATAGCATGGGAAACAGAGCTCAGGGGAAAGACGGCCCAAGATATGATGGATTACATCACGCAGAAGTGCAAGGACGCAGCAAACAAGTTTGTCCCAGTCCAAAAGGAAAACAGAGAAATGAAGATGAGAAACCCATGGTTTAATCAAAGATGTAGGCTAGCTAAGCAGCAAAGTAAAAGGGCATGGAGAAACTATAGGAATAACAGGACACTGGAGAGCAGAGAAAGATACCAGAATGCCAGGAATGAATATGTCAGGATGAGAAGAGAGGCAGAAAGACAATACGAAAATGACATCGCAAGCAAGGCAAAGACTCAGCCTAAATTGTTGCATAGCCACATTAGGAGAAAAACAACAGTAAAGGAACAGGTTATGAGATTAAGGATAGGGGCGGAAGGATTCACTACAAATGACAAGGAAGTGTGTGAGGAATTGAATAAGAAATTCCAGGAGGTCTTCACCTTAGAACAAGGAGAAATTCCAGAGGTAAGTGAGGGAATAGCTAACCAGGAACCACTGGAAGAGTTTGAGATTACCAGTGGGGAAGTAAGGAAGTGTTTACTAGAGTTGGACGTGACGAAGGCTATAGGCCCAGATGGAATCTCCCCTTGGGTTCTAAAGGAAGGAGCAAGAGAACTGAGCCTACCACTCTCCATAGTGTATAACAAATCACTGGCAACAGGGGAACTGCCAGATACTTGGAAAGCAGCTAACGTAGTCCCGATATACAAGAAAGGGGATAGACAGGAGGCACTGAACTACAGGCCAGTGTCCCTAACCTGCATACCATGCAAGCTGATGGAGAAGATTGTGCGAAAAAAACTAGTGGAGCATCTGGAGCGAAGGAACTTTGTAACACAGCATCAACATGGGTTCAGGGATGGCAGGTCCTGCCTCACAGGGTTACTTGAATTCTACGACCAGGCAACAAAAATAAGGCAAGAAGAGAAGGGTGGGCAGACTGCATATTTTTGGATTGTCAGAAAGCCTTTGATACAGTGCCACACAAGAGGCTAGTGCGAAAGTTGGAGATGCAGGCTGGAGTGAAAGGGAAGGTACTCCGGTGGATAGAGGAATACCTAAGCAACAGGAGACAACGAGTCTGTGTGAGGGGTGAGGTCTCAGATTGGCGAGACGTCACAAGTGGAGTCCCGCAGGGGTCAGTCCTTGGACCTATACTGTTTCTGGTATATGTAAATGATCTCCCAGAGGGTATAGATTCGTTCCTCTCAATGTTTGCCGACGATGCAAAATTATGAGGAGGATTGAAACAGAGGATGATAGTAGGAGGCTACAAGATGACCTGGATAGACTGAGTGAATGGTCCAACAAATGGCTGTTGAAGTTCAACCCGAGTAAATGCAAAGTAATGAAACTAGGCAGTGGAAACAGGAGGCCAGGCACAGGATACAGAATAGGAGATGAAGTACTTAATGAAACAGACAGAGAGAAAGATCTAGGAGTTGATATCACACCAAACCTGTCTCCTGAAGCCCACATAAAGAGAATAACGTCTGCGGCATATACGAGGCTGGCTAACATCAGAACGGCGTTCAGGAACCTGTGTAAGGAATCATTCAGAATCTTGTACACCACATATGTAAGACCAATCCTGGAGTATGCGGCCCCAGCATGGAGCCCGTACCTTGTCAAGCACAAGACGAAGCTGGAAAAAGTCCAAAGGTATGCTACTAGACTAGTCCCAGAACTAAGAGCATGAGTTATGAGGGAAAGGCTGCGGGAAATGCACCTCACGACACTGGAAGACAGAAGAGTAAGGGGGGACATGATCACAACCTACAAAATCCTCAGGGGAATCGACCGGGTAAACAAGGACGAACTTTTCAACACTGGTGGGACGCGAACAAGGGGACACAGGTGGAAGCTGAGTACCCAAATGAGCCACAGAGGACGTTAGAAAGAACTTTTTCAGTGTCAGAGTAGTTAGCAAATGGAATGCATTAGGAAGTGATGTGGTGGAGGCTGACTCCATTCACAGTTTCAAATGTAGATATGATAGAGCCCAATAGGCTCAGGAATCTGTACACCAGTTGATTGACGGTTGAGAGGCGGGACCAAAGAGCCAGAGCTCAACCCCCGCAAGCACAATTAGGTGAGTACAATTAGGTGAGTACACACACACACACACACATACACACAGATGGGTGTGTGTGTGTGTATGTGTGGAGTTAATGAGAAAATTCCTATGGGATATACCATTGGACACAGAACTCACAACTAAGTCTATACAAGACATGATGGCCTACCTCACCCAAAAGTGTCCGGAGGCAGTAAACAGGTTTATCCTGGCCCGACAGGACAAAACTGAAAAGGAAAAGAAGAATCCATGGTTTAATAGGGCATGTATGAAAGCAATGGAACTGAACATAAGGGCGTGGAGGAACTTCCGAAATAACAGAACATCAGACAGTAGAGAGAGATACCAGAGAACCAGGAACGAGTATGTTAGTGTGAGAAGAGAAGCTGAAAAAGAGTATGAAAAGGATATAGCTAATAAAGCCAAGACCGAACCAAAGCTACTCCACAGTCACATCAGGAGGAAAACAACAGTGAAGGAACAGGTGATGAAACTTAGAACGGGTGAGGACAGGTACACAGAGAATGACAAAAGAGGTGTGTGAGGAACTCAACAAGTGGTTCCAGGAGGTCTTCATAATAGAACTAGGAGAGGTCACTGCACTAGGAGAGGTGGCAATAAACCACGCGGCCTTGAAAGGGTTCGAAATTATTAGAGATGAGGTCAAAAGGAACCTGTTGGATCTGGACGAGAGAAAGGCTATTGGCCCAGACGGAATCTCACCATGAGTATTGAAAGAGAGTGCAGGAGCGCTTCGCTTGCCACTCTCCATAGTGTATAGTAGGTCACTGGAAACGGGAGACCTACCAGAAATATGGAAGACGGTTAATACAGTCCCAATATACAAAAAGGGTGACAGACAAGAGGCATTGAACTACAGGCCAATGTCCTTAACTTGTATACCATGCAAGGTGATGGGGAAGATCGTGGGAAATCCTAGTAACATAGCTGGAGTGAAAGGGCCTTCGTGACAATAAATTATAATGGGTTCAGGGAGGGTAAATCTTGCTTTACAGGCCTAATAGGATTCTACGATCAGGTGATAGAGATTAAGCAAGAAAGAGAAGGATTGTACGGACAACATTTTTTTTTTATTGTCGGAAAGCCTTTGACACAGTACCCCATAAAATGCTGATGCATAAGCTGGAAAAACAGGCAGGAGTAACTGGTAGGGCACTCCGGTGGATAAGGGAGTACCTAAGGCAATAGGAAGCAGAGAGTACATTGAGACCTCAGATTGGCGTGAAGTCACCAGTGGAGTCTCACAGGGTTCTGTACGTAAATGATCTCACAGAGGGTATAGACTCATTTATCTCAATGTTTGCTGACGACGCCAAAATTATGCGAAAGATTAAGACAGAGAAGGACAGCTTGAGGCTTGTAGAAGACCTGGACAACCTGCAGGAATTGTCGAACAAAGGGTTGTTAAAGTTTAACCCAAGGAAATGCAATGTAATAAAGATAGATGTAGGGAGCAGGAGACCAAATACAAGGTATCATTTGGGAGATGAAATACTTCAAGAGTTTCAGAGAGAGAGCGAGAAAGACTTGGGGACTGGTTATCATGCCAGACCTGTCCCATGAAGCCCATATCAATAGGATAACATCATCAAACGGGTTTCTGTGCGAGGTAGTACACATGGTCTTATTGTAGTATTTGCAGCTACCCTTGAACATATACAATATGATAGATTACATAATCAGACATCCCTAAAACTTGAAGCGCACAGAAACTTGATCTTGACATATATTACATAATTTATGTCAAGAGCTACATATGTAATACTTGACAAAAATCCATCTCAATCACGCAGGATGGCTGGTCATACAGAGGCCTGTGATCATTAGCCAACACTGGCGAACTTTGGATGCATTATGAGGATATCCTCAAGAACACGAGAGTGGATTAAAGAAATTGCAAATCTCCAGGTACCTCATACCGGCAGATCTGAAGGGTCTAATGACTGGACATTCACTAATGTACTGTGTGAGATCTAGTTCTTGCTCATAGAGTTTGCACATGGAGTGTCTTGCTCAAGGAGTTTACATATGTGGTGCTCGAATTGGTAGATTCGCAACAATAAGCCAACTACCTCAGGTAACTTTTACCTGCGGTAGTTGGTGGGATAGATAGTTGTTGATAGGTAGTTGGTGGGTAGATAGTGGGATCAGCACACCACTATCCCATTTCTTTTTGTATGTAATAGAGTTGAATTTTGTTATACGCACAGGAAGACCGCACTCAACCTTTATAGTACCAAGATAATCAAGTCGAGCTGAATAAGTAATTTATTTATCTCAAGTTTACTTACTACGACCTGTTTTTTTTTTTTTTTATTAAGTTATGAGGTACATCTGCATTAGTGCAGCTACCCTAGACTATATGAAGTGGAGTACAGTGTGTCAAAAAAAAAAGCTAACTAGGTGATGCTATAAAATCCCCATCACACAGGATGGTTAGTCATACAGAGACATGTGATAGGCGGTCTGCACTGGCAGACTCCGGATGCATTTTGAGGATATCAACAACACAAGATTGAATAAGGTAGCAGTGGTAATACAAGTCCCCATCTCGCAGGATGGTTAGTCATACAGGGCCATGTGTTTAATAGCCTGCACTGGCAAATTTTGGGTATACTGTGAGGATATCTTCAAGAATACGAGAGTGAATAAAGTAATTGCAAAGCTCCAGGTACCTCATGCCAACTGGTCTGAAAGGTCTAATAACTGGGCATTCAGTGATGTAGTGCGGGAGATCATGCCGTAGTTCCTGCTCACAGAGTTTGCAACTGGAGTGCTCAGGATTGGGAGACCCGTCACCTGCAGCCACCTGCCACAGGTAACGGTAACCCAACCTGATCCTTGCAACCACTGTGTCGCACAGTCTAGTGGACGTTTTGTGCTGTCCATAGATGTAGGTTTCAGATCTGAACAAATCATAGCTTTTTATACTAGTACTTTCAGGTCGTTGGGAGTCAGTAAGTTCTTCCTATCAGATCTGAAAGTTTGGACCAATACAGTTTTTGACAGCAGAGATGGGGATACCTAGATCTAATTCAACTTCAAACTTGTTACACGCTAGTTTGGCTGCAATGTCTGTCTCATTATGATGGGTTATATTATGTGTGAGGGTATCCATACAAAGGAGATTCGAGACCCTTACTCTGTGCATCAATTAGGTCATTTATAATTGGGAGTATTAGGTTCTTGCTGTCGATCTTCCAAGAGAAGTTTTCGATTGCTTGAAGAGCAGACTTTGAATCGCAGAATATTATTCCTCCTCCAATATTTTTTAATGTGCTGGTTGCTAAATGTTAATGCTGCTAGTTCTGCTTGTGTGGAGGTCAGCCAGTTGTTTAACCTGACACTGACAGACTTTGTGCAGATATTATTTCTATAAAACCTACATGCCGCTGCAGTCCGTCCAGTAGAAGACTGGACTGAGCCGTCGGTGTAGACACAGTGCTCGTGAGATCTTAGACTCTCGATGGAGGAGGCAATTGTTTCAAGAGTGACAGCTTTGAGTAGAGCAAGATTCTCATTATCTTTCTTGGTGACAGGTGTGTATGATACTTGAATGGTGGGGTACAGATAAAGAGGAATATCAGAGACTGGTAGATTGCACTTAAAAGGAATGTTAAGTTTAATGAGATTGTAAGTATTGTTTCTCAGCCAATTATCATAAATGGAGTGAGTTGGTATGTCGGCACCAGTCAAAAGGGTGTTAACAAGCACTAAATAATTTGTCTCTGAGCAATGCAGGAGATGTAGGATCTCTCATGACTTTAAGACAGAAGGTAGTGTTAACTTGCATTATTCTCTCTAGTATGGTTGGAAACTTCAGTTCTTCCCTCATGTTGATGATTCTTGTGCATCTTGGGGCACCAAGAATTATCCTCATGGCCTCGTTCTGTATTACTTCAAGTTTGTCCAACACAGAGGAGGGGAAATTAATTAAGTGCAGAGCATTGTAATCAACGATAGATCTAACAAACATCATATAGAATAGTCTAGCATATTTAATATTGATACCAATATTCTTACCAGTAAGTGTTCTCAATGGTTTTAGTCTTTCTTTTAACCTACGGTGTAGATCATTTACAATGTCACTGTTAATACCAACTCCAAGGTATTTGTGCTGCCCACACGTTTCAATGTTCTGGCTGTTGACCTTGAAAGCTATAGGGACATGAGTTTTCTCTTTGGGATGGAGAACTCTGGATTTAGTTATAGAGATAACAAGACCACATTCAATGCTTTTAGCAGCGAATGAATCAAGTAGAGCTTGCAGTCTAGTTTGGGAATTTGCAACAATGCATATATCATCGGCATAACAAATGACGGCTTCGTCAGGTAGTGTAGGAATATCAATTGTTAATTTATGCATCAGAACATTGAACAGTGTGGGACTTAGCACTCCACCCTGGGGTGTACCCAACTCAAAGGGTGCGCAGAGTTTACTTTTGACCCCCTTGAAAAGGACTGAGGCGGTTCTGTTACTCAGGTACCCCCTGAGCCATGTCAACAGTCTTCCCTTAACTCCAAAAGAGGCTAGCTGTTCTAGGATTATTTCTTTGTTTGCTGTATCAAAAGCAGTTTGGAGATCAATAAATGCCGCCTGAGAGTTTGGTCCCCCTCTGATAAAATACTCAGCAAAGCAAGTTTGTGTGCTTCTTCCAGGAAGGAAACCATACAGGTTAGGGGCAAGGTGGGGCTTGATTTGAAACATTAGTCTGTCGAGAATAATTCTCTCAAGAACTTTGCACATGCACGACGTTAGAGAAATGGGTCTAAATTTTTGTGAATTAGGCTTGGGTATGGGTATTATGAGTCCCTGTGTCCAGCGGTCAGGTAAAACACCCTGCCTTAGACTTTGATTAAACAATTCTAGCAAAGGGCTATTTGGCAGCTCAGCAAGTACTCTCATGGTGTTGTATGTGATGCCATCCTCTCCAGGAGAGGTAGCCTTACCTTTCTTGAGTGCATTTTTAATTTCAAAGGGGGTTATGCCATAGTTATCATCAGGCCCTATTTCACTACAGGCAATTTCAATATTGAAGTTACGATTTATTTTAGTACTAGCCAGATAGTTTTGCACATCTAGGGGCAGGCTGCTTATACTAGCAGTGCTTGCATATTGCTGAAGCAGCATGTCGGACCTGTTTTGCAGACAATGAGCCGTACAACTCTACGGTGACATCACGCCATGTTTATAACATATGCAAACAAGCCTGAATGGTCCCCAGGACTATATGCGACTGAAAACTCACACCCCAAAACTCACATTCAGGGTTGTTTGCATTTGTGTTCCTCACGTGTGCCCCAAAGAAAGAAGTGATTTGATAAAATGCTATGCCCAAGATTATCATCCGAGTTCCGGCGGGGAAGTGGTTCCAAATAGCTTCGGCTATCACTTCCTTATATCCGGTCATGATGGTCAAGCGGATTAAAGCGTCCTGTAGTTACCAGTTGCATTGCTCCTGGGAGTATGGATTCGAGTCACTTCTGGGGTGTGAGTTTACAGTCACATATATACATATATATATGTATATATATATATAATATATATATATAAATATGACCGAAAAAGTAAGATTAATAATTCTAACACGAATTTTCTCAATCTTTCGTACATTTCTTTTCACTGTTGGAGGTAAATCAAAAATCAATTCTCCAAAATTCATTTTTATTTCTAGTCTGACTCGACACGAGCGCGTTTCGTAAAACTTATTACATTTTCAAAGACTTTAGTTTACAAATACACAACTGAATAGACCTTACGCATCTCCGATTTTATATCTACACTTGAGTGAGGTGGATGGGGTGAGGTGGCATTAATAGGGTATTAATTTCATCAACACAAGACAGAACAAGAGGTGGCATTAATAGGGTATTAATTCATCAACACAAGACAGAACACGAAACAATGGGTATTGAATAGAAGTGTTTGTAGAAAGCCTATTGGTCCATATTTCTTGATGCTTCTATATTGGAGCGGAGTCTTGAGGTGGGTAGAATATAGTTGTGCATTAATTGGCTGTTGATTGCTGGTGTTGACTTCTTGATGTGTAGTGCCTCGCAAACGTCAAGCCGCCTGCTATCGCTGTATCTATCGATGATTTCTGTGTTGTTTACTAGGATTTCTCTGGCGATGGTTTGGTTGTGGGAAGAGATTATATGTTCCTTAAGGAGCCCTGTTGCTTATGCATCGTTAAACGCCTAGAAAGAGATGTTGTTTCTTGCCTATATACTGGGTTTTTTGAGGCTTACAGTCCCCAAGAGGGCATTTGAAGGCATAGACGACGTTAGTCTCTTTTAAAGCTTTAATTAAGGAACAATAATCTCTTCCCACAACCAAACCATCGCCAGAGAAATCCTAGTAAACAACACAGAAATCATCGATAGATACAGCGATAGCAGGCGGCTTGACGTTTGCGAGGCACTACACATCAAGAAGTCAACACCAGCAATCAACAGCCAATTAATGCACCACTATATTCTACCACCTCAAGACTCCGCTCCAATATAGAAGCATCAAGAAATATGGACCAATAGGCTTTCTACAATCACTTTTATTCAATACCCATTGTTTCGTGTTCTGTCTTGTGTTGATGAAATTAATACCTTATTAAATAACACCTCACCCCATCCACCTCATTTAAATGTAGATATAAACAATCGGAGATGTGTAAGTTCTATTCAGTTGTGTATGTTTAAACTAAAGTCTTTGAAAATGTAATAAGTTTTACGAAACGCGCTCAAGTGTCGCGTCAGACTAGAAATAAAAATGAATTTTGGAGAATTGATTTTTGAATTACCACCAACAGTGAAAAGAAATGTACGAAAGATTGAGAAAATTCGTGTTAGAATTATGAATCTTACTTTTTCGGTCATATTTAATAATATATAGATATATATATATATATATATATAATGCACCACTATATTCTAATGCACACCAATAATATATATATATATATATATATATATATATATATATATAATATATATATATATATATATTATATATATATATATATATATATATATATATATATATATATATATATATATGCAACAATGATCACAAAACACTGATCCAAGTATGCAGAATAACCACATATGAAAAAAAGAAAATGCTTAACGCGTTTTCGGCTAATTCGCCTTCATCAGAGCAAAGTAGAATCTAATTCTACATTCTACTTTGCTCTGATGAAGGCGAATTAGCCGAAAACGCGTTAAGCATTTTCTATTTTTCATATGTGGTTATTCTGCATATATATATATATATATATATATATATATATATATATATATATATATATATATATATATATATATATGCGAACATGCCTGAATGATCCCCAGGACTATATGCAACTGAAAACTCACACCCCAGAAGTGACTCGAGCCCATACTGCCAGGAGCAACGCAACTGGTATGTACAGGGACGCCTTATGCCCAAGATTACCATCCGAGTGCCGGCGGGGAAGTGGTTCAAATAGCTTCGGCTATCACTTCCTTATGTCCGGTCGTGATGGTCAAGCGGATTAAGGCCTCCTTGTACATACCAGTTGCGTTGCTCCTTGCAGTATGGGTTCGAGTCACTTCTGGGATGTGAGTTTTCAGTTGCATATAGTCCTGGGGACCATTCAGGCTTGTTCGCATTTGTGTTCCTCACGTGTGCCCCAAAGAATGAGGTGATTTGATAAAATGCTATGCCCAAGATTACCATCCGAGTGCCGTCGGGGAAGTGGTTCAAATAGCTTCGGCTATCACTTCCTTATGTCCGGTCGTGATGGTCAAGCGGATTAAGGCGTGCCTGTACATACCAGTTGCGTTGCTCCTGACAGTATGGGTTCGAGTCACTTCTGGGGTGTGAGTTTTCAGTTGCATATAGTCCTGGGGACCATTCAGGCTTGTTCGCGTTTGTGTTCCTCACGTGTGCACCAAAGAATGAGGTGATTTGATAAAATGCTATGCCCAAGATTACCATCCGAGTGCCGGTGGGGAAGTGGTTCAAATAGCTTCGGCTATCACTTCCTTATGTCCAGTCGTGATGGTCAAGCGGATTAAGGCGTCCCTGTACATACCAGTTGCGTTGCTCCTGGCAGTATGGGTTCGAGTCACTTCTGGGGTGTGAGTTTTCAGTTGCATATAGTCCTGGGGACCATTCAGGCTCGTTCGCATTTGTGTTCCTCACGTGTGCCCCAAAGAATGAGGTGATTTGATAAAATGCTATGCCCAAAATTACCATCCGAGTGCCGGCGGGGAAGTGGTTCAAATAGCTTCGGCTATCACTTCCTTATGTCCGGTCGTGATGGTCAAGCGGATTAAGGCGTCCCTGTACATACCAGTTGCGTTGCTCCTGGCAGTATGGGTTCGAGTCACTTCTGGGGTGTGAGTTTTCAGTTTCATATAGTCCTGGGGACCATTTAGGCTTGTTCGCATTTGTGTACCTCACGTGTGCCCCAAAGAATGAGGTGATTTGATAAAATGCTATGCCCAAGATTACCATCCGAGTGCCGGCGGGGAAGTGGTTCAAATAGCTTCGGCTATCACTTCCTTATGTCCGGTCGTGATGGTCAAGCGGATTAAGGCGTCCCTGTACATACCAGTTGCGTTGCTCCTGGCAGTATGGGTTCGAGTCACTTCTGGGGTGTGAGTTTTCAGTTGCATATAGTCCTGGGGACCATTCAGGCTTGTTCGCATTTGTGTTGCTCACGTGTGCCCCAAAGAATGAGGTGATTTGATAAAATGCTATGCCCAAGATTACCATCCGAGTGCCGTCGGGGAAGTGGTTCAAATAGCTTCGGCTATCACTTCCTTATGTCCGGTCGTGATGGTCAAGCGGATTAAGGCATGCCTGTACATACCTGTTGCGTTGCTCCTGACAGTATGGGTTCGAGTCACTTCTGGGGTGTGAGTTTTCAGTTGCATATAGTCCTGGGGACCATTCAGGCTTGTTCGCATTTGTGTTCCTCACGTGTGCACCAAAGA
This sequence comes from Procambarus clarkii, assembly GCF_040958095.1. Taxonomy (NCBI): domain Eukaryota; kingdom Metazoa; phylum Arthropoda; class Malacostraca; order Decapoda; family Cambaridae; genus Procambarus; species Procambarus clarkii. Next base: position 28,434,650 of record NC_091163.1, read on the forward strand.
ATGAGGTGATTTGATAAAATGCTATGCCCAAGATTACCATCCGAGTGCCGGTGGGGAAGTGGTTCAAATAGCTTCGGCTATCACTTCCTTATGTCCGGTCGTGATGGTCAAGCGGATTAAGGCGTCCCTGTACATACCAGTTGCGTTGCTCCTGGCAGTATGGGTTCGAGTCACTTCTGGGGTGTGAGTTTTCAGTTGCATATAGTCCTGGGGACCATTCAGGCTTGTTCGCATTTGTGTTCCTCATGTGTGCCCCAAAGAATGAGGTGACTTGATAAAATGCTATGCCCAAAATTACCATCCGAGTGCCGGCGGGGAAGTGGTTCAAATATCTTCGGCTATCACTTCCTTATGTCCGGTCGTGATGGTCAAGCGGATTAAGGCGTCCCTGTACATACCAGTTGCGTTGCTCCTGGCAGTATGGGTTCGAGTCACTTCTGGGGTGTGAGTTTTCAGTTTCATATAGTCCTGGGGACCATTTAGGCTTGTTCGCATTTGTGTACCTCACGTGTGCCCCAAAGAATGAGGTGATTTGATAAAATGCTATGCCCAAGACTACCATCCGAGTGCCGGCGGGGAAGTGGTTCAAATAGCTTCGGCTATCACTTCCTTATGTCCGGTCGTGATGGTCAAGCGGATTAAGGCATCCCTGTACATACCAGTTGCGTTGCTCCTGGCAGTATGGGTTCGAGTCACTTCTGGGGTGTGAGTTTTCAGTTGCATATAGTCCTGGGGACCATTCAGGCTTGTTCGCATTTGTGTTCCTCACGTGTGCCCCAAAGAATGAGGTGATTTGATAAAATGCTATGCCCAAGATTACCATCCGAGTGCCGGCGGGGAAGTGGTTCAAATAGCTTCGGCTATCACTTCCTTATGTCCGGTCGTGATGGTCAAGCGGATTAAGGCCTCCCTGTACATACCAGTTGCGTTGCTCCTGGCAGTATGGGTTCGAGTCACTTCTGGGTGTGAGTTTTCAGTTATATATATATATATATATATATATATATATATATATATATATATATATATATTATATATATATATATTATTAAATATGACCGAAAAAGTAAGATTAATAATTCTAACACGAATTTTCTCAATCTTTCGTACATTTCTTTTCACTGTTGGAGGTAATTCAAAAATCAATTCTCCAAAATTCATTTTTATTTCCAGTCTGACACGACATGAGCGCGTATCGTAAAACTTATTACATTTTCAAAGACTTTAGTTTACAAATACACAACTGAATAGAACTTACACATCTTCGATTTTGTTTATATCTACATTTGAGTGAGGTGGATGGGGTGAGGTGGCATTAATAGGGTATTAATTTCATCAACACAAGACAGAACAAGAGGTGGCATTAATAGGGTATTAATGTGTAAGATGTGTAAGTTCTATTCAGTTGTGTATTTGTAAACTAAAGTCTTTGAAAATGTAATAAGTTTTACGAA
>NC_091163.1:28443603-28478603 GCF_040958095.1 Procambarus clarkii
CCAGAACTCCAATCCTCTCCCAGGCAATGAGATAGTGTGGGACCTCTAATGCTCTTTTATCGGTTCCTGTTATATGGGAAAACTCAGTGCCAAATGCTTAATGCACAGACTACCCTATTCCAGTAGTTGAAGTTTATAACTTTTTAGACACTCAACCCACCAGGGGACTCGAACACTAGCTAACAAGGTGGCAGTTGCATGCTGTATCCACTACACCATACTTCAAAGCCATAAGAGAGGTAGGAATTCTGGGGTATTTAACCAACCAGAACTCCAATCCTCTCCAAGGCAATGAGATAGTGTGGGACCTCTAATGCTCTTTCATCGGTTCCTGTTATATGGGAAAACTCTCTTATGGCATTGAAGTATGGTGTAGTGGATACAGCATGCAACTGCCACCTTGTTGGCTAGTGTTCGAGTCCCCTGGTGGGTTGAGTGTCTAAAAAGTTTATATATATATATATATATATATATATATATATATATATATATATATATATATGCAACAATGATCACAAAAACACTGATCCAAGTATGCAGAATAACCACATATGAAAAATAGAAAATGCTTAACGCGTTTTCGGCTAATTCGCCTTCATCAGAGCAAAGTAGAATGAAGATAAGTTTGCTGATCAGACCTTTATATCCGCCTGGGCAGATTTTTTGGTGGTCAGGTGATCTGCCCAGGCGGATATAAAGGTCTGATCAGCAAACTTATCTTCATTCTACTTTGCTCTGATGAAGGCGAATTAGCCGAAAACGCGTTAAGCATTTTCTATTTTTCATATGTGGTTATTCTGCATATATATATATATATATATATATATATATATATATATATTTATATATATATATATATATATATATATATATATATATATATATAAATATATATATATATATATATATATATATATATATATATATATATATATATATATATTATATGTCGTACCTAGTAGCAAGAACGCACTTCTCTGCCTTCTATGCAAGGCCCGATTTGCCTAATAAGCCTAGTTTTCATGAATTAATTGTTTTTCGACTACCTAACCTACCTTATCTTGAGGTTATCTTGAGATGATTTCGGGGCTTTAGTGTCCCCGCGGCCCGGTCCTCGACCAGGCCTCCACCCCCAGGAAGCAGCCCGTGACAGCTGACTAACTCCCAGGTACCTATTTACTGCTAGGTAACAGGGGCATTCAGGGTGAAAGAAACATTGCCCATTTGTTTCTGCCTCGTGCGGGAATCGAACCCGCGCCACAGAATTACGAGTCCTGCGCGCTATCCACCAGGCTACCTAACCTAACCTAACCTATAAAGATAGGTTAGGTTAGGTTAGGTAGGGTTGGTTAGGTTCGGTCATATATCTACGTTAGTTTTAACTCAAATTTAAACAAATTAACTTAAACATAATGAAATGGACAGATTTATCATTTCATAAGAAAAAAAATTGAAAAAATATATAATTTCAGGAAAACTTGGCCTAATAGGCAAATCGGGCATTGCATAGTAGGCCAAGTACGACGTTCTGGCTACTAGATACAACATTATATATATATATATATATATATATATATATATTATATTATATATATATATATATATATATATATATATATATATATATATATATATATATATATAATATTATATATGTCGTACCTAGTAGCCAGAACGCACTTTTTGGCCTACTATGCAAGCCCCAATTTGCCTAATAAGCCAAGTTTTCCTGAATTAATATATTTTCTCTAACTTTTTTCTTATGAAATGATAAAGCTACCCATTTCATTATGTATGAGGTCAAAGTTTTTTTTATTGGAGTTAAAATTAACGTAGAATATGACCGAACCTAACCAACCCTACCTAACCTAACCTAACCTATCTTTATAGGTTAGGTTAGGTTAGGTAGCCGAAAAAGTTAGGTTAGGTTAGGTTAGGTAGGTTAGGTAGTCGAAAAACAATTAATTCATGAAAACTTGGCTTATTAGGCAAATCGGGCCTTGCATAGTAGGCTGAGAAGTGCGTTCTGGCTACTAGGTACGACATATATATATATATATATATATAATATATATATATATATATATATATGTCGTACCTAGTAGCCAGAACTCACTTTTTGGCCTACTATTCAAGGCCCGATTTGCCTAATAAGCCAAGTTTTCATGAATTAATTGTTTTCGACTACCTAACCTACCTAACCTAACCTAACCTAACTTTTCGGCTACCTAACCAAACCTAACCTATAAAGATAGGTTAGGTTAGGTTAGGTAGGGTTGGTTAGGTTCGGTCATATATGTACGTTAATTTTAACTCCAATAAAAGAAAATTGACCTCATACATAATGAAATGGGTAGCTTTATCATTTCATAAGAAAAAATTTGAAAAAATATATTAATTCATGAAAACTTGGCTTATTAGGCAAATCGGGCCTTGAATAGTAGGCCAAAAAGTGAGTTCTGGCTACTAGGTACGACATATATATATATATATATAATATATATATATATATATATATATATATATATGTCGTACCTAGTAGCCAGAACTCACTTCTCAGCCTACTATTCAAGGCCCGATTTGCCTAATAAGCCAAGTTTTCCTGAATTAATATATTTACTATAATTTTTTCTTATGAAATGATAAAGCAACCCTTTTCTCTATGTATGAGGTCAATTTTTTTTTATTGGAGTTAAAATTAACGTAGATATATGACCGAACCTAACCAACCCTACCTAACCTAACCTAACCTATATTTATAGGTAAGGTTAGGTTAGGTAGCCAAAAAAAAGCTAGGTTAGGTTAGGTTAGGTAGGTTAGGTAGACGAAAAAACATTAATTCATGAAAACTTGGCTTATTAGGCAAATCGGGCCTTGAATAGTAGGCTGAGAAGTGCGTTCTGGCTATTAGGTACGACATATATATATATATATATATATATATATATATATATATATATATATATAATATATATATATATATATATATATATATAAATATAAACCTCACAACAGTTGTCTAACTCCCGAGTATCTATTTACTGTTAAGACAGATGTTGTTGATAAAAACTGACAAGGTGAAACATTTCCCTCCCTCCCGGGAATCGAACCCAGGATCGCTGATTGCGAGTCTAGAATGAAGCCAACTGTACTACGAAACCCTTATTATGATTCAGCACTCTTAGCACGTTAATGAGTGCTCTCATGAGTTTATTCATGAATGTAAATGCATTTTTCCCAATCACTTATGTATTAAGCAATTCAACTGTGAAGGCAGGAATAAAAATTTGCTTAATGATGACCAAGGAAGTTTTCTGCAGGATTTGCGAAGATTAACAATGAGCAGGTTACCAGTTTAAAAATCATAGAGGCAATTTGAATATATGACGATAAAGACATTTGTCCTTCAACGTAAACGAGTTGTATGTAACCGAAAACAATGAACGAGATTGAGTGCTAGTATGAGAAATGAGGGAGAGTGCTTGCTACTAGCAGGAACAATGAGTTAGAGTGCTTGCTACTAGCAGGAACAATGAGGGAGAGTGCTTGCTACTAGCAGGAACAATGAGGGAGAGTGCTTTGCTACTAGCAGGAACAAAGAGGGAGAGTGCTTGCTACTAGCAGGAACAATGAGTAAGTGCTTGCTACTAGCAAGGCACTCCAATGAGGGAGAGTGCTTGCTACTAGCAGGGAGCAATGAGGGAGAGTGCTTGCTACTAGCAGGAGCAATGAGGGAGAGTGCTTGCTACTAGCAGGAACAATGAGTTAGAGCGCCAGCTACTAGCAGGAACAATGAGGGAGAATTCTTTCTAGCAAGAGCAGTGAGTGAGAGTGCTTGATACTAGCAGGAACAATGAGTAAGAGTTCTTGCTACTAGCCGGAGCAATGAGATACTGGTCTTGCTACCAAGAATGTTGAGAAGATGATGATAATGTTCACATAATGTTTAGACAGGCCTTGAATATGAGTAATATAATATTGTCGTCAATGGAGAGAGATAGTTCAAGCCACATTCATAAACTTTCATATACATGCTGGATGATGGATGATGACAGCCCCAAGACGTGACCTGAGTCTCCTGCTGCCTAAACTCCTCACTACAACTTAATCCCCTGCTGCCTCTGCTTGCCTCTGCCTGCCACCACTACATGCTGCCATTCGCCTGTCACCACCTCCTGTTGCTTCTGTCCACCGGTGGTCCGGCTGTACCCCTTCAGAAACACACACAGGCCGAACGACTCAGGAATTCTATCATTTCAGAACAGTCCACATTGGGCATTACGCCATGTAGGAACCAACGCGGTCCAGGGACACTCAGCCAACCAGGAAACCCACAGTAGGGGGGAGAATACATTATGTGATTGACTTCCGAGGGAAAGCATCTTGAAAATGTATAGAGGCGGCGTTGGTTACATATGGAGGTCTCTCAGAGCACCAGAGTGTGTGTCTCAGAACACCAGAGTGTGTGTCTCAGAACACCAGAGTGTGTGTCTCCAGGCCCCAAAGTATTTTATCTTGGTTTTATCAAGGGGGGACTATACTCATGTAGAGAACGAGATGTTGACGCATATGTTGTGCTCTGTTGCTGTACATATTAGTATAGCAGAGTGAGGCGTGCAGTTATTTTTTACTTCAAGGTGTTAAGGACAATCGATGACGTGAAGTACTTTAGCATTTAGAGTGAAGGTGGATGAAGTACGAGCCTCACTACAGTATCTGTATGGAGAATCACACGTAAAATATTTATGCTTTACGTTACTATACTATTCAATTATACTTACACTGACTTATATATTTAATTATGTATAATGTACCTTACTCACTATAAATTATATATTTAAGTGATGAGTTTTGACAGTGGGCTCGTCTGGATGAGTGAGAGTCGGTGCACACAACGTTAATATTCGACCGTACGATCTTGGAGTCTTCTGGTAGATTAGGGGAACGCCTTAGAGATTGGCGTTGCTATTTTATTGTTAGTCATAACGCCTTTTGTTGCATCATAAGAACAACAAGTTGCATAACTTTGGACAAAGCAGCACCAACCTCTACACTGTTTTAATTTATATTTTCATCATTGAAGGTATAACGTGAATCCTGCAACATTTATCAACTAATATATTGCCATTGGAAGTAATGCTTCCGACTAAAATCAAATGACACTCTTATATCTGGGTTTAACAGTAAACATTTATCAGCTGACGTATAATTGTCGCCTGCAGTCAATAGATGTCTCTGGCGGCGCACTTCCCATAGGAGAAATATTCCCTTGCTTCCTCAGTAATAATGCAACATCCAAGTGGACACCACGCACGTCTCTCGTCCTACTTTACAGGTCAGTAATGAGGAATATTGACTTGTAGTGATGACGATAATGCTTCCTTGTGTGATATTTTGGAAATGGTGTCAATAAAGCAGAGAGGGAGAAGAAGGGTGGTAGAGTGGTGTTCATGGTGAGGAAGAAATGAGAAGTGGTGAGGTACTGCCTACCTTGTGGTCGTTCCGGGTTCAATGCCCACCTCTGCAGGCATGTGACGCCACATTGACGATTGTTCTCATTGTTCTCATATCGAAAATGCAAATGGAAAATCTTTATATTTTCTCATAGTGTATAAAATTTGGGATTTTTTGGATGAATGTATTCTTTTCGTTATTGAAGATTTTGTTTTTCTTCTTTGAGGTTTACTTAATTCGAGAGTTGATTGTAAGAAGAAATTGACTCTGAATAATTATTTAAAATTGAATATCCTTTCCTAAAATAGAATAGTCTTCCAATAACTGAATATGTTTTTCTCATTCACGACTCACTAGTTATATGCAATAGAATTGCTATCTAGTTATAAAATGGTACATTTTATCTTATGACTATTGAGTTTACAATAGTAAGTACAATTTTGTGCTTTTGAAGCGTCGATATTTATCTTGTCTCTTGAAATCGATTGGTTTAACTTGTTACAGTTTGTTCGTCTATTCGTATTGTGGGGATTCCCAGCTCTCGTCAGTTCTTCGGTGACCATTATAGCTCAATTTTCCTTAAATGACCTAAAGACCTGGCGACAGTAACCCGCGCCTCGTCGACGGTTAACTGGACCATCAACCAATAGTAGGGCTGGAGGAGACGTCACATGGGCTGGGTCGTTACCAAGGACAGTTGTAGAATGGTCGTCCGGGAGGGGGGGGGGTGCCTCATCTGGAGTTATAGTGAGAGTATAGCTGGAGCGGGAGTTGGGGCATCACCGGGAGTACCGTGACGAGATCTAGGGCTTGGAGACGGCGGCAACGACGAGAGACAAATAGCAGTACTACCTTCAGGGAAGGTGTGAAGAGCAGGCGGGTGTCGGGTCGACCGAGACTACAATGAAACAGCAAAGTAAGAACTATACGTACTTAAAAAAAATAGCTCGGTGGATAGAGCTTCTGCCTGACACACGTGAGGTCCACGGTTCGTGTCCCCTATAGAGCCCTAGTGAATGGAATATAAGAACTTGGTTAATTGCCAATGGTCCTGTGAGCCCGTGCAATCGGCGGGAGGACCTTGCAGTATATCAGTGCTGCACAGATCGTACAGGAAAGTATCAGGCAGTGTGTGGCGCTGTACCCAGTGTGCCGTATTATCAAGACGGCGAGGGATGTGGTCCCCGCTGTAATGTTCCCAGTACCGCATATATTAAATAAGTCTGACAGCAACATATTTGGTGAAGGTGTTGCTATAGTAAATATTTAATATTTGTGACTGCTCTTTCTATCTTATCTCGTGGGGGGAGCGTCTCCCGGTTCAGTACCGAAGGCTAATGAAAGGATAAAAAACAATTAGAGCCCAATCAGACTCTAAGAACATCATACCAGGAGGGTCTAGAGCCCACTCTTACCACTGTGAGGCGTAACAGCTCTACTCAATAGGATTACCGGATAAGTAAGGTAGCTAGCTGAGCGTCGGGGGACATTTGCAAGCAAGCATCACTGTTAAACGCTCCCTAGGCTTCGCTATCCCCCACAGTGTGTGTGCATGTGTTCAACTAAGCACAGTCTACAGTACTCGACTAAGGGGCAATTTTAATTGAAGTAAACCAGAATATTTGTGAAAATAGTTTATTGATGGATTCATTTGACTCTTCAGGAGCCTCAGTTATTTATATAACTCAATTGACTGATTTTAATCGATTAGGTGCACCTATTTAAACAATTATAACTGTTGCCAGTAAGGAATTTTCCGTTTTGTTTACATTCAAGTACTTCTTAGATTGGTAAACATATCGAGAGAATTCGTCTCTCGTCATAGAAACGGAGCAGTTACGTAATACATTGGCTGAATGAGAAGATATACATAAGACATAGTACGCAAACTAATATATGGAATAAATCACTAAAAAGGGAAAATCTAAATTGATTCAAACCCATTTCCTTTAGTTCCAGTATTATATCACATAATACATATAATACCGTCAATATATCCATACTAATTCTAATTCTAATGCAATAAATGGGCTGTTCCTAATAATTAGGAACAACCCATTTATAAATAGGAACTAAATAGGTCGCCCAACATACAGGGAACGATTCAAGTCGCCATATCATAATTCATTGGTTCGGGGGACAGGCAGCCAGTGTGTATTCATACACGTTAGGCTTATATCAAGGTTTCCCCCCCCCCCTCCCCCTCACCAGGGTCGAATTACTGACCCCGCCCAGGACAGCCCCACAACAAGCTGACCTACTCCTGGGCACCTATTTACTGCTAGGTGAACAGGGGAATTAGGTGATAGGAGATGCGCCTAACAATTTCTGCCCCGCCGGGGATTCGAACCCGGAGTTCTCGATTGTGAGTCGAAAACGAACCCGACTGTACTACCGGGTTCTTATTAATATAATTTTCTGTGGCAGAGTTGCTTATATAATCATTACTTTTACCGGGGACAGGAAGCCTGGTGTATAACCCTGGAAACACAAACCGAAACTGTCTCTATTTTCCGCTTGTTACAACTTGTAATAAAGTTGTTACATCTTGGCTAAACGTGTTTATGACGTATTAGAACGTTGTTACAACTTGCTATATTGGTTGTTATAACTGGTTAGGAAGTGTTAAAACTTGTTCGAACGTTGTACCAACATCGTAGTTTCGGTGTGTATTTGGCGGGATAATACTTTAGGCTTATATCGAGGTCCACCCCCTCCCCTCCTCCAAGTTGAACTACCAATCTTACCCAGGATGCATCCCCACAGCAGTTGCCCAACTCCCTCCGTCTCATCCCATATTCTTATCCTGAGCTCTTCAATAGTGCTACATAGTCCTAATGGCTTGGCACTTTCCCCTGATAATTCTCTCCCTCCCTGGTATCTATTTACTGATAGATGAACAGAGGTATTACATAAAGGTTAATGTTCCAACCCATTTCTGTCCGAAATCGAATCTGGTATACCGGATTGAGGAATAACCAGGGACCTTTGGGGAACCTACAGGGACACCCAGGGACCCCCTGATGTATCCCAAGAAGCCCCTCGAGAACCATTTAGGCCCCTTCTCTCGGTTTTATCAACTCTTAACCGTTGGGACCTGGTGATGCTTCCTTAAGAGACGTCTAAGAAAAATTAAGGACATTTCTCTTCATTCTTGCAACGTTGACTGTTGAGATACCTTGAAAGGGTCTCTTTGCCGATTTGAATAATCGTAAATTTATCAACCAACTAGAGCTTTATCATAATTGTAATTGAAATTAATCTCTAGTCACGTATTTAATAGGATATTAAACATGTTACTTCTGTTGGGACAAAGATGGCCATTCGTTTCCTTTGTCCCATGTTTTTTGTTAATGGTTCTTGATGACGTCATAATAATTAGGGAGGGGGGGGGAATTAATGGACAGATCAAAAGCTTATCAATTTGTATGTTGGAACAGAGAATCCAACATACAAACTGTCGAGTTTTTATGGATCGACAGAGCAGAAACAGTCAAACAAACACGTTCAGTAATGAAAGGTTTGTTCACCATTCTAGAAAATTGAAATCCACACACAACTTGTGCTTACATTTAATGCGCCGTAATTTTGACGTTATAGACAAGTGTCACATTTATAAACACCGTAATATCGACGGTTTCTAGGACTAACTATACCGTCGGCCTCTACAGATCAGATCGATCGGTCAAGTTCGAACTCTACTCGTCATTTTCAATTCGATTCAAACCTTTATGTGACGCTTTTAAAATAGTGAAGAAAAAGCTGGCTACCAGTGCGGTCGACTCTTATAAACGCTTAGCGTATACCGTTTTCTACTACCTTGGCCAAACTATAGACCGTTCACAGACTGTATCGGAGCAGACTGCGTCGGAAGCAGAATGCGTCGGGAGCAGACTGCGTCGGGGGCAGACGGTGTCGGGAGCAGACGGTGTCGGGGGCAGACTGTGTCGGAGGAGACTGCGTCGAGAGCAGACTGCGTCGGGAGCAGACTGCGTCGGGAGCAGACTGCGTCGGGAGCAGACTGCGTCGGGAGCAGACGGTGTCGGGGGCAGACTGTGTCGGGGGCAGACTGTGTCGCGGGCAGACTGTGTCGGGGGCAGACTGTGTCGGGGGCAGACTGTGTCGGGGGCAGACTGTGTCGGGGGCAGACTGTGTCGGGGGCAGACTGTGTCGGGGGCAGACTGTGTCGGGGGCAGACTGTGCCGGGGGCAGACTGTGTCGGGAGCAGACGGTGTCGGGAGCAGACGGTGTCGGGGCAGACTGTGTCGGGGGCAGACTGTGTCGCGGGCAGACGGTGTCGGGAGCAGACGGTGTCGGGAGCAGACGGTGTCGGGGGCAGACTGTGTCGGGGGCAGACTGTGTCGGGAGCAGACTGTGTCGGGGGCAGACTTTGTCGGGGGCAGAATGTGTCGGGGGCAGACTGTGTCGGGGGCAGACGGTGTCGGGGGCAGACTGTGTCGGGGGCAGACTGTGTCGGGGGCAGACTGTGTCGGGGGCAGACTGTGTCGGGGCAGACTGTGTCGGGGGCAGACTGTGTCGGGGCAGACTGTGTCGGGAGCAGACTGTGTCGGGGGCAGACGGTGTCGGGGGCAGACTGTGTCGGGGCAGATTGCGTAGAACTGTTTGTTAACATTAAATGTTCCAACTGTAACATTTATGATTCGATTCTAAAGTATTTTTGCTATATAAACGGTGAAGTTGGCGGCTGGATGAACCAGCATTTGTGCAGTCTTGATGAGGTTCTTAAAGCTGAGGGCTTTCGAAAATTTCTCGAACACTTCTTTGATGACGACCACTGTTCGAATTGCCATTTCGTAAATGCTTCTCCCAAGTTTTACAAATAATTACCAATAAAACCTAAACGCCTGACCTAACCTACTTCTATATATGCACAGATATGCTAATATATAATATTAATATATATTTTAGAAAGTTCCGATTTTGAATGAACAGACTGTTATAATGGATGAGTGCGTCTTTGGGGTCGGCCGCTGGATGGAATAAACCCAGTCTGAGGACGGGTTAGGTAGAATGTGTTTATCGTTAATAAACAAGTTTTACGCTTGAATTAACGAGCATTTGACCAATGTATATAACCGAAAATTTAACCAAGACAATAACTGCATGCACAACAATAAAACATTTAGAGTAATCAGAAATTAATGGAATGACAAGGATGCGTAACAAGGACATAATAGTCTCCCCAAAAGCCGCCAGGAAAACCTGGAGGCCCTAGCAGCCCACACGTGGCCACAGGAGGTATTGTCCCACACGTGGCCACAGGAGGTATTGTCCCACACGTGGCCACAGGAGGTATTGTACCACACGTGGCCACAGGAGGTATTGTCCCACACGTGGCCACAGGAGGTATTGTCCCACACGTGGCTACAGGAGGTATTGTCCCACACGTGGCTACAGGAGGTATTGTCCCACACGTGGCCACAGGAGGTATTGTCCCACACGTGGCCACAGGAGGTATTGTCCCACACGTGGCCACAGGTGGTATTGTCCCACACGTGGCCACAGGAGGTATTGTCCCACACGTGGCCACAGGAGGTATTGTCCCACACGTGGCCACAGGAGGTATTGTCCCACACGTGGCTACAGGAGGTATTGTCCCACACGTGGCTACAGGAGGTATTGTCCCACACGTGGCCACAGGAGGTATTGTCCCACACGTGGCCACAGGAGGTATTGTCCCACACGTGGCCACAGGAGGTATTGTCCCACACGTGGCCACAGGAGGTATTGTCCCACACGTGGCCACAGGAGGTATTGTCCCACACGTGGCCACAGGAGGTATTGTCCTACACGTGGCCACAGGAGGTATTGTCCCACACGTGGCCACAGGAGGTATTGTCCCACACGTGGCCACAGGTGGTATTGTCCCACACGTGGCCACAGGAGGTATTGTCCCACACGTGGCCACAGGAGGTATTGTCCCACACGTGGCCACAGGTGGTATTGTCCCACACGTGGCCACAGGTGGTATTGTCCCACACGTGGCCACAGGTGGTATTGTCCCACACGTGGCCACAGGAGGTATTGTCCCACACGTGGCCACAGGAGGTATTGTCCCACACGTGGCCACAGGAGGGATTGTCCCACACGTGGCCACAGGAGGTATTGTCCCACACGTGGCCACAGGAGGTATCGTCCCACACGTGGCCACAGGAGGTATTGTCCCACACGTGGCCACAGGAGGTATCGTCCCACACGTGGCCACAGGAGGTATCGTCCCACACGTGGCCACAGGAGGTATCGTCCCACACGTGGTCACAGGAGGTATCGTCCATCACGTGGCCACAGGTATCGTCCCACAGGTGGTATCGTCCTACACGTGGCCACAGGAGGTATCGTCCCACACGTGGCCACAGCAGGTATCGTCCCACACGTGGCCACAGGTGGTATCGTCCCACAAGTGGCCACAGGAGGTATCGTCCCACACGTGGCCACAGGAGGTATCGTCCATCACGTGGCCACAGGTATCGTCCCACACGTGGCCACAGGTGGTATCGTCCTACACGTGGCCACAGGAGGTATCGTCCCACACGTGGCCACAGGAGGTATCGTCCCACACGTGGCCACAGGACGTATCGTCCCACACGTGGTCACAGGAGGTATCGTCCAACACGTGGCCACAGGTGGTATCGTCCCACACGTGGCCACAGGAGGTATCGTCCCACACGTGGGCACAAGAAGTATCGTCCCACACGTGGGCACAGGAGATATCGTCCAACACGGGGCCACAGGTGGTATCGTCCCACACGTGGCCACAGGAGGTATCGTCCCACACGTGGGCACAAGAAGTATCGTCCCACACGTGGGCACAGGAGGTATCGTCCAACACGTGGCCACAGGTGGTATCGTCCCACACGTGGCCACAGGAGGTATCGTCCCACACGTGGCCACAGGTGGTATCGTCCCACACGTGGCCACAGGAGGTATCGTCCCACACGTGGCCACAGGTGGTATCGTCCCACACGTGGCCACAGGAGGTATCGTCCATCACGTGGCCACAGGTATCGTCCCACACGTGGCCACAGGTGGTATCGTCCCACACGTGGCCACAGGAGGTATCGTCCCACACGTGGCCACAGGAGGTATCGTCCCACACGTGGCCACAGGAGGTATCGTCCATCACGTAGCCACAGGTATCGTCCCACACGTGGCCACAGGGAGTATCGTCCCACACGTGGCCACAGGAGGTATCGTCCCACACGTGGCCACAAGAGGTATCGTCCCACACGTGGGCACAGGAGGTATTGTCCCACTCGTGGCCACAAGAGGTATCGTCCCACACGTGGGCACAGGAGGTATCGTCCCACTCGTGGCCACAAGAGGTATCGTCCCACACGTGGCCACAAGAGGTATCGTCCCACGCGTGGCCACAAGAGCCAGCATCCTGGGCATCGTCAGGAGTATATATAGTTCTCTCGTAATGGGACAAAACTGTTGATGGGCAGCTTCAGTAAACTTCTCTCCTTGATAAAACCCAACTGTAGCACAGAGGAGCCTCCAACCAGCGACCCAAAATGTACTCCCAGTCGTGTACACATCCTCCTCGTCCCACGAGGCTCTTTGAAACACACCGCAGTACTAGTAAAGTGCTCCAGATATCACATCCCCCCTCCCAACGGCGTTTTTGTTACCAACATCCTTAAAGGTAATATTGGCTGACTCAGAGGTGGTTCCATCAAGAGGGGATTTGATCTGATAACCGGATCCTCTGTGTTGAGTCTTGATGTGTACTTTGTTCCTGGGTCCCTCTGTGTTATCTTCTGCTGCATCACCATGTGATATCGTCTGCTGCGTCAGTCTGTGTTTTCTTCTGCTCTTTCACCCTGCGTTATCTTCGGCTGTATCACCCTGTGTTATATTCTGCTGTATCACTCTGTGTTATCTTCTGTTGCTTCACCCCTGTGATATCTTCTTCATTCAACCTTCTGTCTTTCCTTTGTTCCTTTGACATCTATTTGTTTTTTATGTTACTTTCGTATTTGCTGTTGTTTGTTTTGCTTATAAATTTACAGTGAGTTTCAATGTATTATATTGCTAAAATGCTCTGTTTTTGTTCTATTTTTTAACCCGCAATCGGGCTTTTAAACCCAATTCTAGCAACAAATATGTTTGACATCAAGATTCTGCTTCTGGAAACTTACCTTATTAATAATACTCAATAGCTCGGTCGATAGAGCTTCGGCCATACACAAAAGGGGTCCACTGTTCGAGTCTCTTAGAGCCCAGGAGAATGGAACGCCTATTCCAATCTTCCCATCTATCCCTACCTAGCCCAGCTTCTTCCCTGCAGGAGTAAGCCTTCCCTCTCGTCTTATCTCATTCTCTGTCACAATCCATCTTGTCTCGATTAAAATTTCCCATCACATCTTAACAAATATTTCACATTTGTTTTTCTCTCTCTCTTTCCCTCTCTCTCCTAATGGATATCCTCCTCCTCCTCTGTCACCCCTTTTCTCAGTAATGACAACTGATGCACCTATTTATGACCCGCAGGCTGGGTAAATACCCGCCAGCCTTGTCTGTACTAATTGTTCACATTGTCATTGTGCTCGTTAGCTGTTTACCTAGTTATAAATGAGAATAAAAATAATAAATGTATAATAATAAAAATAAATAATAATAATGAGTAGTGAGAAAATCCACCAAGGCTGCGAGGTGGGCGCGAACCTTTAACCCCGGCATTGCCAAGCTTTCCTTTCCCTTTTCTGTGTTAATAACAGCAGTAGAAATAATAATCACGAGACTTTCCGAGATATCGCTGTCAAATAGACGTGATCTTTCAACCGAGTATATTTCGGCCCTCTAACCACTCCGAAATACGTAAAATTATATCGGAACAGTTTTTGGCAACAGTCTGGCGACTATAAGTAGGTCGTCAGTTGCTCAATAGCCGACTCAGAACCTGAACTGTAACAAAAATCATGGACTGAGGCCCAGAACATTGTAAACTGAGTCATAGCCTAAGAAAGTATATTTTTTCCTAGACAAATATCTGGGTGGAGAGGGTAGGTAATGATGGCGCTGTCATGCGCCCGACTCACTAATTATCTAATGGAAAACCTCGAT
Organism: Procambarus clarkii; assembly: GCF_040958095.1. Classification (NCBI taxonomy): domain Eukaryota; kingdom Metazoa; phylum Arthropoda; class Malacostraca; order Decapoda; family Cambaridae; genus Procambarus; species Procambarus clarkii. The sequence continues at coordinate 28,458,145 of NC_091163.1, forward strand.
AAAACTGGAAATAAAAGTGGAGGGAGGAGGGTCGTGACGAACAAAAGAATGGGTGCAAAATCGTGACGAACGGAAGAGTGGGGGGAGAGGAGGGTCGTGACGAACTGAAGAATGGGGGAGGGTCGTGACGAACGGAAGAGTGGGAGGGGGGGGAAGGTCGTGACGAACACAAAAATGGGTGGAGGGTCGTGACGAACGGAAGAGTATGGGGAGGAGGGTTGTGAGAACGGAAGCCTGAAGGGGAAGGATCGTGACTAACACAAGAGACAGTAAATCCCTAAATACGTTTAAAACATGAACAAAATAAAATAGAAAAAATCCGCTTTCTCTATCTCGGCATAATACCATGTTAATCTCCACTCGTTATCTCGTTAATACACACACACACACACACACACACACACACACACACACACACACACACACAAGGGCAAGAAGGGCAATACGAAAACTACATAGCAAGCAAGGTTAAAACCCAACCCATATTGCTGCACAGCCACATCAGGAGAAAGACAACAGTGAAGGAACAGGTAATGAAACTGAGGATAGAGACAAACAGATTCACTACAAATGACAAAGAAGTGTGCGAGGAACTCAGTATGAAATTCCAGGAAGTCTTCCCATTAGAGCAAGGAGAAGTTCCAGAGGTAAGAGAATTGAATAATTAACCAGGCACCAGTAGAGGAATTTGAGATTACCAGTGGAGATGTAAGGAAGCATTAGCTAGAGTTGGATGTGACAAAGACTATAGACCCGGAGGGATATCACCATGGATAATAAAGGAAGGAGCAGAAGCACTGTGCCTGCCACTCTCCATGGTGTATAATAAATCACTGGTAACAGGTGAACTGCCAGAAATTTGGAAGGCGGCAAACGTGGTCCCGATATACAAGAAAGGGGATAGAGAGGAGGCACTGAACTACAGACCAGTGTCTTTAACTTGCGTACCATCTAAGCTAATGAAGAAAATTGTGCGAAAAAAGCAAGTCGAACATCTGTAGCGAAGGAACTTTGTGTCACAACACCAATATGGTTACAGGGATGGCAAGTCATGCTTCACAGGATTAATTGAATTCTACGATCATGTAACAAGAATCAGGCAAGAAATAGAGGGGTGGCCAGACTGCATATTTTTGTATTGCCAGAAAGCCTTTGACACAGTGCCACACCAGAGACTAGTGCGAAAGCTGGAGGTGCAGGTAGGAGTGAAAGGGAAGGTACTTCATTGGATAAGGGAGTACCTAAGTAACAGAAGGCAGCGAGTCACTGTGCGGGGTGAGGTATCAGATTGACTAGACGTCACCAGTGGGGTACAGTAGGGTTCAGTCCTTGGACCCATACTGGTTCTTATATATGTAAATGTTCTTCCAGATGGTATAGAATCATTCCAATCAATTCAATGTTTGCTGATGATGCAAAAATTATGAGGAGAATTAAGACGGAGGAAGACAGTATGAGACTACAAGATGACCTAGACAGACTGCATGACTGGTCCAACAAATGGCTACTAAAGTTCAACTCGAGTAAATGTAAGGTAATGAAACTGGGCAGTGGAAACAGGAGGCCAGACACAGGATACAGAATGGGAGATGAAGTCCTTCATGAAACGGACAGAGAGAAGAGTCTAGGAGTTGATATCACACAAAACCTGTTTCTTGAAGTCCACATCAAAAGAATAACATCTGCGGCGTTTGCGAGGCTGGATAACATCATAACTGAATTCAGGAACCTGTATAAGGAATCATTCAGAACCTTGTATACCACATATGTACGACCAATCCTGGAGTATGCGGCCCCAATATGGAGCCCGTACCTTGTCAAGCACAAGGCGAAGCTTGAAAAAGTTCAAAGATATGCCACTAGCTAGTCCCAGAACTAAGAGGCATGAGTTACGAAGAAAGGCTGCGACAAATGCACCTCACGACACTAGAAGACAGAGGAGTAAGGGGAGATATGATCACTACCTACAAAATTCTCCGAGGAATTGACAAGGTAGGTAAAGGTAAACTCTTAAACACGTGAGGTATGTGAACAAGGGGGCACAGGTGGAAACTGAGTACCCAAATGAGCCATAGGGACGTTAGAAAGAACTTTTTCCGTGTCAGAGTAGTTAACAGATGGAATACATAAGGCAGTGATATGGTGGAGGCTTACTCCATACACAGTTTCAAATGAAGATATAATAGAGCCCAGTAGGCTCAGGAATCTGTACATTAGTTGATTGACAGTTGAGAGGCGGGACCAAAGAGCCAGAGCTATAACCCCGTAAGCACAATTAGGTGAGTACAATTAGGTGAGTACACACACACACACACACACACATACACACACACACAGGGGGCCTCGTAGCCTGGTGGATAGCGCGCAGGACTCGTAATTCTGTGGCGCGGGTTCGATTCCCGCACGAGGCAGAAACAAATGGGCAAAGTTTCTTTCACCCTCAGTGCCCCTGTTACCTAGCAGTAAATAGGTACCTGGGAGTTAGTCAGCTGTCACGTGCTGCTTCCTGGGGTGTGTGTGTGGTGTGGGAAAAAAAAAAAAAAAAGTAGTTAGTAAACAGTTGATTGACAGTTGAGAGGCGGGCCGAAAGGGCAAAGCTCAACCCCCGCAAAAACACAACTAGTAAACACAACTAGTAAACACACAAGGGGGGGGGGGGGTTATGTTGAGATAATTTCGGGGCGTTTTAGTGTCCCAGCGGCCCAGTCCTCGACCAAGCCTCCACCCCTAGGAAGCAGCCCGTGACAGCTGACTAACACCCCAGGTACCTATTTTACTGCTAGGTAACAGTGTCATAGGGTGAAAGAAACTCTGCCCATTGTTTCTCGCCGGCGCCTGGGATCGAACCCTGGACCACAGGATCACAAGTCCAGCGTGCTGTCCGCTCGGCCGACCGGGGGGTCAGTCCTTGGACCTATACTGTTTCTAATATATGTAAATGATCTCCCAGAGGGTAAAGAAACGTGAGGGTATAGACTCGTTTCTCTCTCTGTTTGCTGATAATGCAAAAATTATGAGGAGGATTGAAACTGAGGATGACAGTAGGAGGCTACAAGAGGACCTAGACAGACTGAATGAATGGTCCAACAAATAGCTGCTAAAGTTTACCGCGAGTAAATGCAAAGTAATGAAACTAGGCGGTGGAAACAGGAGGGCAGACACTGGATAGAGAATAGGAGATGAAGTACTTAATGAAAGAACAGAGAGAAAGATCTAGAAGTTGATATCACACCGAACCTGTCTCCTGAATCCAACATAAAAAGAATTACGTCTGAGGCATATGCGAGGCTGGCTAACATCAGAACAGCCTTCAGGAACCTGTGTAAGGAATCATTCAGAATCTTATATATCACATATGTAAGACCAATCCTGGAGTATGCGGCCCCAGCATGGAGTCTTTACTTTGTCAAGCATAAGACGAAGCTGGAAAAAGTTCAGAGGTATGCCACTGGACTAGTTCCAGAACTAAGTGGCATATAGTTACGAGGAAAGGCGGCGGGAAATGCACCTTACGACACTGGAAGACAGAAGAGTAAGGGAAGACATGATCACTACCTACAAAATCCTCAAGAGGAATTTGCAGGATAGACTCGGATAAACTATTCAACACTGGTTGTACGCGAACAAGGGGACACAGGTGGAAACCGAGTAACCAAATGATTGACAAGGACGTTAGAAAGAACTTTTTCAGTGTCAGAGTAGTTAACACGTGGAATGCATAGGCAGTGATGTGGTGGAGACTGACTCCATACACAGGTTTAAATGTATATATGATAGAGCCCAGTAGGCTCAGGAATCTGTACACTAGTTGATAGACAGTTGAGAGGCGGGACCAAAGAGCCAAAGCTCAACCCCCGCAAGCACAAATAGGTGAGTGTATGTGGCACACCTGTGGACTGACCCGTGTGTGTGGCATACCTGTTGACCCGTGCGTGTGTGTGTGTGGGGCATACCTGTTGACCCGTGCGTGTGTGTGTGTGGGGCATACCTGTTGACCCGTGCGTGTGTGTGTGTGTGGGGCATACCTGTTGACCCGTGCGTGTGTGTGTGTGGGGCATACCTGTTGACCCGTGCGTGTGTGTGTGTGTGGGGCATACCTGTTGACCCGTGCGTGTGTGTGTGTGGGGCATACCTGTTGACCCGTGTGTTTGGCATACCTGTGGACCTGTATGTGTGGCATACCTGTTGACCCGTTATTGTGGCATACCTGTTGACCCGTGTGTTTGGCATACCTGTTGACACGTGTGTGTGGCATACCTGTTGACCCGTGTGAGGCCTTCCTGTTGACCTGTGTGAGGCCTTCCTGTTGACCTGTGTGAGGCCTTCCTGTAGACCTGTGTGAGGCCTTCCTGTTAACCTGCGTGAGGCCTTCCTGTTGACCTGTGTGAGGCCTTCCTGTTGACCTGTTTGAGGTCTTCCTGTTGACCTGTATGAGCCCTTCCTGTTGACCTGTGTGAGGCCGTCCTGTTGACCTGTGTGAGGCCTTCCTGTTGACCTGTGTGAGGCCTTCCTGTTGACCTGTATAAGGCCTTCCTGTCGACCTGTGTGAGGCCTTCCTGTTGACCTGTGTGAGGCCTTCCTGTTGACATGTTTGAGGCCTTCCTGTTGACCTGTATGAGCCCTTCCTGTTGACCTGTGTGAGGCCGTCCTGTTGACCTGTGTGAGGCCTTCCTGTTGACCTGTGTGAGGCCTTCTTGTTGACCTGTATAAGGCCTTCCTGTCGACCTGTGTGAGGCCTTCCTGTGTGAGGCCTTCCTGTTGACCTGTGTGAGGCCTTCCTGTTGACCTGTGTGAGGCCTTCCTGTTGACCTGTGTGAGGCCTTCCTGTTGACCCGTGTGCGTAAGGGATCATACGGGGTTCAGGACGTGTAGAGTCAAGGTCAGTTACAGAGCTTTGAGGCCCAGGAACTGGGTGGGAGTAGCTCGAAGCGAATAATTTCTGGCGTGCACTCTTCAAGTCCCTGAGCCATATGGTGTGTCACCTTTCAAGGATCTCTCTTGTGGAGATTTACAAGATCCTGAGCAATATGGTGAAGGTTTATGCCCTCTTCGTGTAGATATCAAACGTTCTATTCCTTGTACATTTTCACTGCCATTTGCACTTTAACACCTTGTTTACGAATAGATGGTAGACGTTTTCTGATGGTGATGGCTTCTGCGTTATTTGTCCTTGATGAGAATTATATGGAGCTTTATATAAGTCTGTGTGTTCGTTAGTTACTCTTTATGCGTTAGCAATTTTTTCGTTTTGTTATGAAAGTTACTTCTCGCGGTGCCAACGAGGCCCTTATAATTACGCGTCGACTTTGCTAACGTATACTAGTTTGAGTGCAAGAATTTTGGCAAGGAATTCTGCTTAGTGAGTTCTGATTGCACTCAACATAACTTTGTTTGCAAGGCATAACTGTGAGGTGCTTGTGTACGAAGCTCAAGCAGACTCATAACAAAATAGTAACTGAGGGAGATTTTTATGTCTCGCGTGAATGCCTTTGTGCAGAATGGTCTACAAATGCAATGATATAACTGATGACTTAATCAAAACATTATGCTCCTAAGTAGGACAATGATCTTCATAATGGCTGGCCTTTGAGCAGACTAAAGGCACAGCTCTATTTATTAAGAACTGCAACGAAACATATTTGAATAAGGCACAATGAACTTCCCACTTCTCACCATTCATCATTGTATTAAAGAGGAAGAATGATCACAAAATTCTGGATCCTCCAGTAAGGTATGCAAATATCTATAGACGTTACTGCTGCTGGCTTAGGCTTGGATACAAGTATCTCTGACAGTTTACACCACCTGTTGATGTAGATTTACTAAATGTGAACCCTGACAGGAGAACAATTCGCATAATTTGCGTCACTATGCAATTGACTATGGAAAAAACGCCAAATCCAGAAAAAACTCTGCCAATTGTGGTGAAGAAATGTGCACCACCATTCAAAATGATGTTCTACGAGAAATCTTGAGATAAATATCCAAAGTTCAATTTAAGGCTAAACCACATTCCAGAAGATGAGGAGACGAAGACGTTTCGGTCCGTCCTAAACCATTATCAAGTATAATGTAATCACACAGTTCCTGAGCCCATTATGTGACTTACCTTGTGGTTACCTTGCGTTGATTCCCGGGGAGGGGGGAAGTCAAGGACCCAGCGGCCCGTTGACTGACCAGGCCTCCTGGGTGACGGTCAGGTCAACCAGGCTGTTGGACGCGGCTTCTCGTAGCCTGACGTACATTTTACTATGTAACCTTTTCCACCACCGTCCCCGGGATGGGTATGGGACTTCGGACTTTCTTTCTATGCAAAGAAAGTGAAAGTGGTCCACTCTGTCCACAGTGACAAAGACAGTATGAAGATGGTTACAGTGGCAGAGGGTGTGTAGTGAAGATGGTTACAGTGGCAGAGTGTGTGTAGTGGAGATGGTTACAGTGACTATTACAATGAGGAGTGGAGATGGCTACAGTGACTACTACAATGTGTAGTGAAGAGGGCTACAGTGACTACTACAATGTGTAGTGAAGATGGCTACAGTGACTACTACAATGTGTAGTGAAGATGGCTACAGTGACTACTACAGTGTGTAGTGAAGATGGCTACAGTGACTACTGCAATGTGTAGTGAAGATGGCTACAGTGACTACTACAATGTGTAGTGTTGGGGTTTCACCTCTCTTCTCTCTAGTCTGGGGTGAGCAATAGTTATGCCCAAGGTAACTCACCGTAGCCCTGCGGGTCTTCCCTCGATCCTCACTGCGCCACTGCACGCCAGGAGAGTCTCCCAGTCAATCTTAACGGCCTCTAATTAAGAAAGAGTGAGAACACGACTCGTGCACTTGACTGTCGTGTGCCCTCCCCAACAATAGGGTTCTACGGTTAAACACAAGGTCGCCAACTGGAGTTTAAGGTGGCCAGTAACACCATCAGTGGACTGGTGTATTCAGTGGTAGCCTTGGCAAGGTCACACTCAAAGATCAGGAATCAGGCAGGTACTTATTGTTATCACTCTATGTTTACCAGTATAATATAGCCACAAGATCAATGGAGGGGATGATAAAAACACAAAGAGAATTTTGTATTTTACTTAAAATGTATGAAAGATGTCACAAGGCCACACAATAATCGATAAATCAACTGATCCTGACTCGGCCGGTAATTCCCACGGATATTATGCGATCACTAGAGGGCAACACTCTCCCCTCCTCATCAAGTGTCAAGAACAGCTGATCGCAATGGTCTCTCCGCGCGAAATTTGCTTGTTTTCTAGATTCACGCGCGCGGTTTCTTTAAATTCTCCAATATTACTAAAAACTCGCACACTCGATATTGGCACAAATAAACCGAATCACTTAGTTACACTGTACTCAGGCTCAAACAGTCTTTTCTACAATCAATTCGACAATGATTCACTGTAATGGCTTTACATTGTTCTTCACTCAGCAATATATTAAGAACTATTAACACTGGAGTTTTCAGTACTTTCTCTCGAGGGCGATAGCACAATAATTCACTGTACTCACAAATGATTATTCACTGAATGAATATAGACATATATATGGTATATAAATCAATCATCAATACATGGAAAATAAATAGTTTCTGGGCACATAGCCTAACCTCCAAATACTGGCATAATCTTATATATAATTTACCACTATATGTTCATATCAAAATCTATAGAAAGATATACACAACACAGTAAATTTATCACTGGTTCCTGGTGTCTGTACACCCCAATAATCAACATGAATATTACAAGTACTCTTGATAGTACTGTCTAGCACACTGGTGCTTTACCGTGACATGGGTGAGACTTGCTCACGACATATAAAATCTTCAGGCTAGATAATATAGCCAAATAATATAGCTAACTAAAGGGGAATGGGGAGTATTATAGACTGTGGGTTGGTTGGTGTTGTCGTCGTTGATCCTTCTCTACGGACAACCCAACCCACAACTCGGTAGAGTGCTTACACTTCACTAGGAGATCACACTAGGCGCTTCTGGCTCTTGGAGAGGGGTTCCACGTCACACGTATAGGGGATGCGGCTCCAACACTCAGCCTCGTTGTCACGTGCACACACCCACTCGAGCCGCTGTGACTCCCCACTCTCTCCTTAGGTGATATGATCTCCTCAATCCCCTTTTGACTTATTAGTATTACCTTTTACCCTGTCCACAGCAGTGGTTCTTGTTTCTTTCTCTCTCTCTCTCCTTCTTTACTACCTCCTGGGAAGCCTCACTAGGACAAGGGCAAACACCAGCAAATTGTGACACATTTACTGAACAAAGCACATACACGATACATACACACATATAATAATAATGAATCCTATACTCCATAATATCACAATCAGGTTGCACTCCAACACCATCAGAACTCTATTATCAGCTTATCAAGTGGTATCCTACCTCCTGGTTCACCACCTGATACTATTAACCTCCTCAAGTTGATGAAGCCTACATACACTGTTGCACTATCAGCAAGATAATGTATATATAGAAAACAGCATTTGAATGCAATAACATATACCAGTACAAATGTTAATTGATACTTCAGTATAAAAAAACTCCTTGACATAAGAATGCCAACAGTCACTCACCTCTCACTGCGTCTTGCACGCTAATGACAACCAAACACTATCAACTCCCTATAAGTAATCCACCAGAACCTCCCCTTCCACCTCTGGAAGTTCACAACCCTAATATCCTTAGGTTCTTCCGGGCTTCACTACCAGGATCCTCTGCAGCTCCTCCAGGCTGCTATCATGAAGCTTCCTTGAGCAACTACGGTGCTTCACCCTTCTGCTAGGGTCCTCCACAGCTCTCTTGGCTGCTACACCATGAAGTTTCCCCGAGCAACTGTGGTGCTTCTCCACCTCTACAGAAGCACGTGACACTCCTCTTCACTGCTGCTTCTCCCCACAGCTCGAGGTCCTCTGCTCCACTACCTTGGAGTCTCATCAGCTACTTCATCTGCTGGCTTCGAAGTTCTCAGCAACTTCTTCCCCAAAGGCAAACCACAGATTAACTGATCGAGGGCGCTTTCCCTCTGACGGCGTCTGGTCAGGGCGCTCCACACGGCCCACAATAATGCCTCCGGGCGGCTTAATATTCACTAATTATCGTCCACGACTTGAGACCACACGTCCCCAGCTCGATTCCACAGCTGGCACGTCTGCACACTTCTCTTCTCTTAGAGATATATCACTAGGGGTTCCCTTCTGACGGGAGCTCAACGGAGCGCGGCTTCCCCCTGCGATGTCTGGCACTCAAGTGAGGTCAAGGTCCTCCGGAAGCGAGCCTCACGCCTCCAGCAAAATGTCCACATCTCCTAGCCAGTCATTTATCTATTTCCTTACTTACTGCCCATAATCTTAAATTGTTTTACATATCCAACCAGCCATTTTTCATATGGGTTATCACCTCAATATTCGCTAGACCTTCTAGTTAGGTCAGGCTTGCTGAATAACTCTCAAGAAGGGAGACTCGTTTCTCCTGCAGGCTGAGATCATAACAGGAGGGAACTAGAAACACCTACTTCACCCTATCCTCCGATGAGAGTCGAGATGTAGCTCCTGGTCCTCGTGTCGGGAACGCCCCCACACTACACGTCGTCGTGTCCTACCAGAGCCTCTCGTCGTCCCACCGTTTAGCGCGTCGTCTCCGTGCCTCCTCATTGCAGGTCCGTCCTCCTCCTTGACTTCTTGAAGGTTGGGGTCGGTCTCCTGGCCGTCGTCTTCTCCCAGCAACGGCTGTCGCCTACGTCTCAGCTACAGTCGTTCGGTTTCCCCAAATAGTCCTCTCTTCCTCAGCTACCCAGTGGCTCTGTCAGCCACTACGCTGTCACGAACTGGTGAATTGCCACAGACGTCACGTACGTCACTGCACGGCTTCACTGCTACTGGCACAGTACCTGACTGGAGCACTTGTTGCTCAAATAACCGTCAATTCCCTCTTCTGGTTCAACACATGAACTAGGGAAGACTTCTCAGACCACTGGCGGACATCAGATGACGCGTAAATCCACGGGAGCGAGGTACAACTGTCCTACTGACAAGACCATCCGTCGCACGTCCGACCTCTATGACGTGTCGTATCTGACTGCTGGCGCCAGCCCGGCGCGCTGGCCGGACCCCCTTCCTTCGTGACGTCACTTTCGCTACGGGAAGTTTTCATTGGCTCCCGGTGCCACATTGCTGTCGGTGACCAATCCGGTGCCACTGACGTCACACGGTTTTGGCGGGAGATCAGGGAAGCCAGCGCCATTTTGGCTCCCTAAAGGGCCTAAACCACAGGCCAAAATATCACTATTTCACAAATTTCTCGGCTCTCCGAGAACACTTCACTCTCTCCCATATATCAAATTGTAGCCTGCAACGTAGAGAACGCTTGGGAAAAGTAGACATGACTCTTACTGCAGGCGTGGGAGAATTATAAGGGGGGGAACTCCGTCACATACCCCTCCCCTTAAAATAAGAGTCATGTCTGGTTAGTGCATGCGGGATAGGGCGTCCGCTACTACGTTGTCCTTCCCCTTGATGTGTTTGATCTCCAGCCGGTATTCTTGCAGTAACAACGCCCACCTCGTTAGACGTTGGTTGGAATTCTTCATCTTGTATAAAAATGTGAGAGGGTTGTGATCGGTGAATACTAGGACAGGTCTCGCCCCTCCTCCCACGTACACATCAAAGTGCTTCAGGGCTATAACTAGCGCCAATGCCTCCTTCTCAACGGTGCTGTAGGCCCGCTGGTATTTTACGAACTTCTTCGAGTAGAAGGCTACTGGCCTATGCACTTCACTCCGTTCTTGAGCCAACATGGCCCCTATTCCAACGTCGCTGGCGTCCACGTACAGGATAAAACCGGCTGAAAAATCTGGAGATATCAATACTGGGGCCTCCGTCAACAATTTCTTGGTCTTTTCAAAAGACTCTTGGCAGGCCTCTCCCCATCTCCATCTTACATTCTTGGAGAGTAGCTCGGTTAGGGGATGCGCTACCGTGGAGAAATTCCGGCAGAACCCACGATAGTACCCTATCATTCCGAGGTACCTGAGCAACTCCTTGCGCGTCTTGGGCACGGGGTATTCCTTTATGGCTGCTACTTTGTTATCAACTGGAGTGACTTCACCTTGGCCGATGACAAAACCGAGGTACTCTAAGTGAGCTTTCCCGAACTCACTCTTGGCCAAATTTACAGTCAGGTTAGCCTCCTCTAACCTTCTGAATAATTCCCCAAGTCTCTCCAGATGCGTCCCCCAATCGTCGGCGTACACGACGATGTCATCGATGTAAACCGTGCATCCTACTGCACCCCTTAACAGCTCGTTCATCATTCGCTGGAAGCAGCTGCCGCTGTTTTTCATGCCGAAGGGCAACACCTTGTACTGGTACAGCCCATCAGGAGTCGCGAAAGCTGATATCTTCCTGGCCTCAGGAGTCAGGGAGATCTGGTAGTACCCCTTGAGAAGATCGACCTTGGATACATACCGTGCACTGCCCACCTGGTCAATGCAGTCACTCACTCTTGGCATGGGGTGAGAATCCGCCACAGTGATGGAGTTCACCCTCCTGTAATCTGTACAAAAGCGGTATGTTCCGTCGCTTTTCCTCACCAACAGGCACGGGGAACTCCACTCACTTTTGCTGGGCTCCGCAAGGTCGTTCTCAAGGAGGTACTCCACCTCCTTTCTCATCAGCTCTCGCTTCTCTGGGCTCACCCTGTACGCGCTCTGTTTGACGGGCCTGGCGTCCCTCACCTCCACCTCGTGCGTCACACTCCGGTGTCGTCGGGGCACGTCGGTGAAGAGGGAGGCATTCTTTCTCAGTAGGTCCGTCAGGTCCGCTCTCTGTTGCCCTTCCAGATGTGACAGCTTGTCCTTGATGTTTGCCAGACTCTCAGTGTTGGTGAGACGGGTGCCATCCGCCCTGGACCACTTTCCTTCCTCCTCCGGGAGTTCTTGGTCCACCTGTACGCATAGAACTGTCTTCTGCTGGGGTTCCCGGGTCATCGTTCCTTCCTGCCTGGCGGTTCCTCCTTCCACAGTGAAGAAGGGCTTCAGGCGGTCCACGTGACACACCTGTTTCTTTCGGGATCTGTTCGACTTCCCAATTTCGTACGACACCGGACCCAACCGTCGCAGCACTCGGTATGGTCCCTCGAACCGTGACTCGGTCACCCTACCTTTACGTGGAAGCAAGACCATTACTTGGGACCCGACCTGGAAATCCCTCTGTGTAGCTCTCTTGTCGTACCACTCCGACATCTTACGCTGTGCCTCCTTCAGGTGCTTCCCAGCCAGTTCCTTCGCTAGAGTGAGACGTTCTTTAAATTTCTGGACATATTCGTTCACCGTTCCCACGGTCGCTGCCGGTGTCCATTGTTCCCTCAGCATGGACAGGGGACTTCTCACCTCGTGTCCATACACTAGCTGGAATGGTGAGAATCCTAGTGATTCTACCACCGCGTTGCGTATGGCAAATAACGCGGGGTATATAGCCTCATCCCACTCAGCCCCCTGTTCTGCGCAGAACACTCTCAGCACAGTTTTCAATGTGGAGTGGAATCTTTCGATCGCCCCCTGCGACTGCGGTCGGTAGGGCGACGATCGAATCTGAGTCACTCCCCATCCTGCCATCGTCTGTCGGAACCATTTCGACTGAAATATGCTTGCGCAGTCTGTCTGGATCTCTTTGGGCATCCCCACCCACGAGAAAAATCGCTGCAGTTGGCTGGCTACTCCTTGCGATGTTAAACGTCGCATCGGGACGGCTTCCGGAAACCTGGTGGCTGTACACATTATGGTCATTAGGTAGGTGTTCCCTTTCTTCGTCCTTGGCAAAGGACCCACTCCATCAACTAGCAGACGCTCGAAAGCAGGCCCAAACGCTGGAACAGGGATCAATGGGGCCTTCGGTATCGCGGACTGGCTCTTCCCTGCCCTCTGGCATGGTAAGCACGTCTTACAATAGCGCCTCACCTCGGCGTCCATACCTGGCCAGTAAAAGTAATCCCTGATCCTTCGCAGCGTCTTAGTCACTCCCAGGTGGCCTGCAGAGTCCACGGAGTGCGCTAGGTCCAACACGGCCGCTCTGCACTGGGCCGGCAACACTACCTGGCGCCTCGTGCTTAGAGACTCTTCCCCGGCCTCCACCCTCACAGGTCTCCACTGCCTCATCAGCATGCCGTCTTGAAGGTAAAAATGAGTAGCCTTCTCAGGGCCAACACGTCCTCCTTGGGCCTCACTAATCAAATCGGGGAACTCCTCCTGCTGCAACTGTTCAAGACGAGCGCGGTCTACCCCTAGAGAACTGGTGAGGGTCACCTGCAACTCACCACTTGGGCTGTCTCCGCCCTCCGCTCGTTCTCCGGGTCTTACGAAGAGGTGATCTATTCCCAGGCTCTCAGTCGTCTCCTCGGCCCCATCAGATCCACAACCTCCTTGTCCTTCGCGTCGTCTTGGTATCACAGCACAAACTGGGAACGCCACCGGTGCGATTCCCTTCTCGCCCCCACAGGCGTTCCACTCTCCGCCTGTCTCCTTGTATTGTTCTAGGCATTCTTCGCCTTTCACAAGATTCGGAAGGACATATCCTCCACACGCGTCATTCCCCAAGATGACCTGCGCCTCCATCTTGGGCATTGATGTACAGACTCCCACCACTAGGGTCTGGCAGCCATAGTCGGAATCTAAAGTTACCTGGTGTAGGGGCATCCTCACTGGTCCTCCCACAGTGGTCACACTTGCTACCCCCACACTGGTACTTTCGTAACCCTCGGGGAACAGGGTCTCACTCACCAGGGTAAAATCGGCCCCAGTGTCTCTTAAGATCTTCACAGGGATGGGGTCTGCGTCCCCCATCCTTACGGTTCCTTGACACACGAATGGGTGAACTTGCTTCTCCCCACTCAGCGCGGGTTCATCCCGCACTCTCTCGGCCCTCTGGTCCTCGAACATCACTAAAGCAACGTGTCCCCGCTGCTTAGGGCGTCTGCATTCCCGCGCGACGTGTCCGGGTATTCCGCAGTTGTAGCAGCGGCCCCTCGGCGGAGACCATCCGCCACCGCTCGCCTTAGCACTGCCTCCAGAGGCCGTCGCACCCTGTGTCTTTCCCGAACCGCTTGTTGACTCCTTGGTCGCAACAACAGCTCCCGAGCTCTCCGCATGGTTCTTCTTGATCGGTTCTACAGCACCTTTTGATCCTCGGGTGTTCCAACTTGAGAGGTGGGATTTGGGAGAACTCGCTCCTGTCCTCCATCCATCCGTCCTTCTATAACTCCTATCGTTTCCGACGTATGCGGGTGGTCGGTTCTGTCCCTCTCGGCGTGGGCGTAGGGCTTCTTCTAGCATGTCGGCCCGGTCGGCTGCGGCCCTCAGGTCCTTTATGTCCGCCTCCTTTACTCTCATCCTGATCTCAGGAGGGAGCACGGACATAAACTTCTCCATGACCATTAGTTCCTTGATTTCTTCGGCCGACCCCGCTTCTTCAGAGTCCATCCACTTAAGGAACTTTCTTTCCATGTCCCTCGCCGTCTCCGCATACGATTTTCCTGGCGACCGGGTACATTCTCTAAACCTCTTTCTGTAACACTCTGGCGTGAGCTTAAAGGAACGGAGCACAGCTCGTTTTACCGCATCGTAGTTAGTGCATTCTTGGAAGTCGAGCATAGTGAAGGCTTCACGAGCTTCACCTGTGAGCCTCCCTTGGACCAACTCCGCCCACTCCGCCCTCGGCCACCTCTTCATAGCAGCAACTCTCTCAAAGTGATCAAAGAAACTTTCGGCTTCACTAGGCACAAAGACCGGCAGGTCTCGTTCCCTCACTCGTCGGTCTTCCTGTGGCGGGGCAGGGACACCTAGTCCCAGTTCAGCTCGCTTCAGCTCCACCTCCTTGTTGGCTTCTATTTCCTGTTGTCTCAGCCCTCGCTCGTGTTCTTCCCTGCGTAGTTGTGCTTCTCGCTCGTGTTCTTCCCGGCGCCGCTGTGCTTCTCGTTCCTCACGCTGCATCTGTGCTTCTCGCTCCTCACGCTTCATCTGTGCTTCTTCTCTCCTCAGCTGCGCTTCTGCTTCTCGCTCTTCTTTACGCTGCTGCGCTTCTCGCTCTTCTTTACGCTGCTGTGCTTCTCGCTCTTCCTTACGCTGCTGTGCTTCTCGCTCTTCCTTGCGCTGCTGTGCTTCTCGCTCTTCCTTGCGCTGCTGTGCTTCTCGCTCTTCCTTGCGCTGCTGCGCTTCTAGCTGCAGCTTCATTATTTCCAGCTTAATGCTGTGCCTGCTGCCGCTGGATCCCCTGCTGCTTCCACCAATACTTAGGTGTTCACCCTCACTGGCAGGTGTTTGGGGCCGTTCCTCCCCCAAAGCTTCGTCTCGAGCCTTGAGCTGAGCCATTATCTCTAGTCTTCTTTCGCCAACTCGGGCAGATTTCAGCTTTATTCCAAAATGATCCGCTATAACCTGTAACTGTGCCTTGGTGCACTCTTCCAGCACCTGTTCGTCTCTAGAGTCAATAAACTTGGTTACTTTATCATCCTCCATCTTGTGCTATGAGTGTTAACCTGCACCTGATCTCTAACACCACTGCCAAGTACCACTGCAACCTTTACTTCGATCTATATCCTGGCGAGGTCGCCAATGTTGGGGTTTCACCTCTCTTCTCTCTAGTCTGGGGTGAGCAATAGTTATGCCCAAGGTAACTCACCGTAGCCCTGCGGGTCTTCGCTCGATCCTCACTGCGCCACTGCACGCCAGGAGAGTCTCCCAGTCAATCTTAACGGCCTCTAATTAAGAAAGAGTGAGAACACGACTCGTGCACTTGACTGTCGTGTGCCCTCCCCAACAATAGGGCTCTACGGTTAAACACAAGGTCGCCAACTGGAGTTTAAGGTGGCCAGTAACACCATCAGTGGACTGGTGTATTCAGTGGTAGCCTTGGCAAGGTCACACTCAAAGATCAGGAATCAGGCAGGTACTTATTGTTATCACTCTATGTTTACCAGTATAATATAGCCACAAGATCAATGGAGGGGATGATAAAAACACAAAGAGAATTTTGTATTTTACTTAAAATGTATGAAAGATGTCACAAGGCCACACAATAATCGATAAATCAACTGATCCTGACTCGGCCGGTAATTCCCACGGATATTATGCGATCACTAGAGGGCAACACTCTCCCCTCCTCATCAAGTGTCAAGAACAGCTGATCGCAATGGTCTCTCCGCGCGAAATTTGCTTGTTTTCTAGATTCACGCGCGCGGTTTCTTTAAATTCTCCAATATTACTAAAAACTCGCACACTCGATATTGGCACAAATAAACCGAATCACTTAGTTACACTGTACTCAGGCTTAAACAGTCTTTTCTACAATCAATTCTACAATGATTCACTGTAATGGCTTTACATTGTTCTTCACTCAGCAATATATTAAGAACTATTAACACTGGAGTTTTCAGTACTTTCTCTCGAGGGCGATAGCACAATAATTCACTGTACTCACAAATGATTATTCACTGAATGAATATAGACATATATATGGTATATAAATCAATCATCAATACATGGAAAATAAATAGTTTCTGGGCACATAGCCTAACCTCCAAATACTGGCATAATCTTATATATAATTTACCACTATATGTTCATATCAAAATCTATAGAAAGATATACACAACACAGTAAATTTATCACTGGTTCCTGGTGTCTGTACACCCCAATAATCAACATGAATATTACAAGTAATCTTGATAGTACTGTCTAGCACACTGGTGCTTTACCGTGACATGGGTGAGACTTGCTCACGACATATAAAATCTTCAGGCTAGATAATATAGCCAAATAATATAGCTAACTAAAGGGGAATGGGGAGGGAACTAGAAACACCTACTTCACCCTATCCTCCGATGAGAGTCGAGATGTAGCTCCTGGTCCTCGTGTCGGGAACGCCCCCACACTACACGTCGTCGTGTCCTACCAGAGCCTCTCGTCGTCCCACCGTTTAGCGCGTCGTCTCCGTGCCTCCTCATTGCAGGTCCGTCCTCCTCCTTGACTTCTTGAAGGTTGGGGTCGGTCTCCTGGCCGTCGTCTTCTCCCAGCAACGGCTGTCGCCTACGTCTCAGCTACAGTCGTTCGGTTTCCCCAAATAGTCCTCTCTTCCTCAGCTACCCAGTGGCTCTGTCAGCCACTACGCTGTCACGAACTGGTGAATTGCCACAGACGTCACGTACGTCACTGCACGGCTTCACTGCTACTGGCACAGTACCTGACTGGAGCACTTGTTGCTCAAATAACCGTCAATTCCCTCTTCTGGTTCAACACATGAACTAGGGAAGACTTCTCAGAGCACTGGCGGACTTCAGATGACGCGTAAATCCACGGGAGCGAGGTACAACTGTCCTACTGACAAGACCATCCGTCGCACGTCCGACCTCTATGACGTGTCGTATCTGACTGCTGGCGCCAGCCCGGCGCGCTGGCCGGACCCCCTTCCTTCGTGACGTCACTTTCGCTACGGGAAGTTTTCATTGGCTCCCGGTGCCACATTGCTGTCGGTGACCAATCCGGTGCCACTGACGTCACACGGTTTTGGCGGGAGATCAGGGAAGCCAGCGCCATTTTGGCTCCCTAAAGGGCCTAAACCACAGGCCAAAATATCACTATTTCACAAATTTCTCGGCTCTCCGAGAACACTTCACTCTCTCCCATATATCAAATTGTAGCCTGCAACGTAGAGAACGCTTGGGAAAAGTAGACATGACTCTTACTGCAGGCGTGGGAGAATTATAAGGGGGGGAACTCCGTCACAGTAGTGAAGATGGCTACAGTGACTACTACAGTGTGTAGTGAAGATAACTACAGTGACTACTACAATGTGTAGTGAAGATGGCTACAGTGACTACTACAGTGTGTAGTGAAGATGGCTACAGTGACTACTACAGTGTGTAGTGAAGATGGCTACAGTGACTACTACAATGTGTAGTGAAGATGGCTACAGTGACTACTACAGTGTGTAGTGAAGATGGCTACAGTGACTACTACAATGTGTAGTGAAGATGGCTACAGTGACTACTACAATGTGTAGTGAAGATGGCTACAGTGACTACTACAATGTGTAGTGAAGATGACTACAGTGACTACTACAATGTGTAGTGAAGATGGCTACAGTGACTACTACAATGTGTAGTGAAGATGGCTACAGTGACTACTGCAATGTGTAGTGAAGATGGCTACAGTGACTACTACAATGTGTAGTGAAGATGGCTACAGCGACTACTACAATGTGTAGTGAAGATGGCTACAGTGACTACTGCAATGTGTAGTGAAGATGGCTACAGTGACTACTACAATGTGTAGTGAAGATGGCTACAGTGACAAGGTGTGTAGATATTCGTTCCTTGACATCAGCCATAAGCCTTATACCATTATGTCTTGAGAGTGTCGTAGGTAAGCGCCGCCCCCTTTATCTCTCTACATTTGCCACAACGTACAATATTCAGCCGTTTAAGCTAAGCAGACTCTCATGAACCGAACCAACCGGTGCACAGTGAACGAGAACCCCGGGGTTGTTGTTGTTGTTGACACAGCACGAGGACCCTGGGGTTGTTGTTGTTGTTGACACAGCACGAGGACCCTGGGGTTGTTGTTGTTGTTGACACAGCACGAGGACCCTGGGGTTGTTGTTGTTGTTGACACAGCACGAGGACCCTGGGGTTGTTGTTGTTGTTGACACAGCACGAGGACCCTGGGGGTTGTTGTTGTTGACACAGCACGAGGACCCTGGGGTTGTTGTTGTTGTTGTTGTTGACACAGCACGAGGACCCTGGGGTTGTTGTTGTTGTTGTTGACACAGCACGAGGACCCTGGGGTTGTTGTTGACACAGCACGAGGACCCTGGGGTTGTTGTTGTTGTTGTTGCTGTTGACACAGGACGAGGACCCTGGGGTTGTTGTTGTTGTTGACACAGCACGAGGACCCTGGGGTTGTTGTTGTTGACACAGCACGAGGACCCTGGGGTGGTTGTTGTTGACACAGCACGAGGACCCTGGGGGGGTGGTTGTTGTTGTTGTTGTTGACACAGCACGAGGACCCTGGGGTTGTTGTTGTTGACACAGCACGAGGACCCTGGGGTTGTTGTTGTTGACACAGCACAAGTACCCTGGAGATGTTGTTGTTGACACAGCACGAGGACCCTGGGGTTGTTGCTGTTGACACAACACAAGTACCCTGGAGATATTGTTGTTGACACAGCACGAGGACCCTGGGGTTGTTGCTGTTGACACAGCAGGAGGACCCTGGGGTTGTTTCAGTTGACACAGCACGAGGACCCTGGAGATGTTGTTGTTGACACAGCACGAGGACACTGGGGTGGTTGTTGTTGACACAGCACGAGGACCCTGGGGTTGTTGTTGTTGACACAGCACGAGGACCCTGGGGTTGTTGCTGTTGACACAGCACGAGGACACTGGGGTGGTTGTTGTTGACACAGCACGAGGACCCTGGGGTTGTTGCTGTTGACACAACACGAGGACCCTGGGGTTATTGCAGTTGACACAGCACGAGGACCCTGGGGTTGTTGCTGTTTACACAGCACGAGGACCCTGGGGTTGTTGCAGTTGACACAGCACGAGGACCCTGGGGTTGTTGCTGTTTACACAGCACGAGGACCCTGGGGTTGTTGCAGTTGACACAGCACGAGGACCCTGGGGTTGTTGCAGTTGACACAGCACGAGGACCCTGGAGATGATGATGTTAACACAGCAGGAGGACCCTGGGGTTGTTGTTGTTCTAGGGTTTGGTCATTCGGTTGAATGACCGAACACATTTCCTATTCAACGTAGATTCCATCCCTATCACGCTGCAGCATCCACAATCCTATTGTTGTCACACTGCGTCCTGCACCATCCTGACATTATCAAACTGCAACCTTCACCAACCCGTCACTATCACACGGCCACCTAAACTCTCCTATTGTAAGCTGTCTATATTACGACCTCTATGTACATATTCTAAGCTGACTATATTATTTCATCTCTGATATGAAGAGCAGATCAGGGAAAGAGCACCGATAGTTTGGTAAATTTTTTATTACTAAAATTAATTTGAGTAATTTAGAGTTCAAACAGCTTCTCTGAGTTAGTTGAATATGGTGACCATGGACTTCACAGGAAAACGCTGGTGTATATGGCTGGCAGAGGCAGTTGAATCGTTTTGGGTATCGATAAAAAGTTACTGCCTAAGGACACGCCGCGGGACTTCCGACCCCGTTGACGTGGAGTCTGGACCTGAAGACACTGCACACCTCACGGTGGAGCCTCATACCAGCCCGGACGTAATCATCGACACCAGCAGGGATGGTGTCGGAGATAAGTAAATGGAGAAAGAAGACCAGCACCATCCCGTACCAACCCACAGACAATCCCTCCAGTTCACTAGGAAGTCTGTGACGTCACATTTTAGG